>NC_051180.1:19743398-20080898 GCF_013339695.2 Rhipicephalus sanguineus
GTTGGCTCTTACCCACTACGGGGGATCGGCCATGAAACCGGCGGTTAATTTAATAATATTTTTTAAAGAATGAGGAATAAATCAATTGCCGCAGGAATAAACGAAATTTTAAGAATGACTAGTCGATATGGAATAAGGAGGAGAATAATACCACAATATGAGAAACAATTACCGAATGAATGAAAGGAATTCTGGAGTATCAAATTTTGTTAAGGAATAAGTTAGCAGGGAATTCTTCGTGTCTCACCGAGAAATTCGCATAGGGCTGAGCAGACGTTCCCGTTGCTGAAGCCAAGAGAAGACGCCCCAAGGGAAAGAATATTTTGAGAATTCAGATTAATTCTTAAGTTTCTGAATAAAATTTCGAAATGCTTTTTTCTATGCCTAATGAATCGACGGCAGGTAAGCAAGAAATGATCAATGTTTTCAGATTCCTGACAAAAATAGCACATAGGAGATGGCACCAGACCAGACCTGTATAAATAAAAATTAAGTGGGGGTATCCGGCATCGCAATTTTGTAATAGCCACTTCCAGTCTTCGAGTGGGACACCATTTATTATTCCAGCCGAATGAAAGATGACCATATTCGGGAACTGGTAATTTCATACTTTTGGCATGTGTACTCACTCATTCACTCATCCACGTGTTTTCAGTGGGGATTCTTCAGCGGAATCTTCGTCGCCGTGGGCATTCCACGTGCGTATTCGACGAAGAGGAAGCTGCGATCGCCGTTCACGCGCCAGCGTGCCCGTGCCGTTGCGGATGTAGGAACCTGCCGCCCGGTTCTTGGCCCATCCCCCTCTGTGGGTGAGCGCCATCAGGAAGAGGACATCATCATCATCAGATGTAGGAATCGACGCGCCTGGTCATCAGTGAAGTACAACTCTCGTATCACTGGCGCTTGTACTTCTTGGGTAGATGATGTCTTCTGGAACGTGGCTGCTACTTGTGCTGCTGGCAGCCTTCGGCTCCGCGATGGCGCCTGCTTTACGGACAGACCAGATAGCACCGAGCTTCTCCAAAAGTGCCTTGCGTTCCACGCATAATGTAAGCCATGGCTTCCATGCGGACAAGAAATTGGAGCAGCCGGCCGACGAACTCGGCACTGCCGAAAGTGGCAACACAAGCGGCCCCTTAAGCCCACTCGCCAGGCATCGACTGCCCAAGTTCAGCAAAGTGGTGCTCCACGGGCACCAGCATCCGACGGTCGTCGTCACCGCCAGCGATGCACGCGGCACGGCCAGGATGCGTGGCTTGGGCAGTTTGCGCGAGTTTTTCCACATGAACCAGGTGCGTCCGTGTTTTCTTTCTGATACAATGTAACAATGAAAACCCGCAATGAGGCTAGCTTCATGGCTTCATTGTCTGTTGGTTTCGTAAGGTCGCGTATAACAAAAGGAACCAGCCCTCGATCAATTCCCCTCATTCGTTCAATGTAACAAAGGTGTTACTTTAGACGAGCTTGAGCAAATAGAGGAGCCAGCTTGAAGAAAGACGGGCATAGCGCAGGGGTGCCACGGAGGAAGATGTGAACAGGCAGGTGGCTAACTGGGATTGAGTGCGTTTATTGAGACTCAATCGCATCCTAAGCTTCTCACTAGGCCTGCTGACATCTCAAATTACTGTTACACTACACATGCTCTGTACCTCAGAAAGGCCAACTTTTCTCGAAATCATTTTACTTCCCTCATTTTCCAGCAATTAAAGAGGTTGAACAAAAAATTGCAAGGGCTCCAATGTATTTTTGTAGTTTCGCAGTCTGTTTTCACCCCTCTCGTATTCGTATCTTTCTGATCAACTCACGTAACAGCGCGAAAAAGTGGAAAGGACGACGACGGAGACAAAGTGTAAAGAGCGCTGCCTGTTAGGTCGTCGTCCTTTCCTCGTTTTCGCGCTGTTACGTGAGTTGCAATGAACGAACTAGCCCAGCAAGCAACCATTTCTGATCAATTCAGCATTGATGCCCGATAACAATTCGCAGGTGCTTATCTACATGGCCTGCTCGGGTGCGCTGACGGTTCTTGTGATGGTCTTCACGTTGGCGACCGTGTATGGCGGTCGACAGGCATCGCGCTCAGCGTCAGAGATATCGTGGAGGCGATTCGCCGAGTCTTACCCGCTTATAGACCAGCGTCCCTTGCTTCTCGAACATGGTTCACTAACTCAGAGGCTGCTCGACAGCACCGACGATGACGACGATGACGAGCAAGTGGCTGTCCACAAGGACGATGAGGACGTGGACACCAGCATGGCACCGCAGCGCGAACTCGGTGGCAACACAACAAGCTCAGTCGGCTACGCACCGTCTGAGACGAGCGAGGGACCGTGGTCGGCGAGATGGTCGCTTCCAGGAGGTAAGTATCGACCGTTTCAAAAGCTTACGGATCAATGTGCACCTGAACAAGGGTGTTCGATAGAAATTGGTCGTTCTTCAGTTACCTCGCGTTGACTGACCAATAGAAATCTGGGAGTGTCCGTAACAATCATATGCGTTGCTTTTGCAGTTGACCTAGTGCATGCGTTTTGACATAAATCTTATCTCCTCGTTCTTTCAGACCCTCCTCTGGTCATAATAAAGAGCAAACAGGGCGTCAAGCGGGTGAGTGGAGATGATTGTATACCGTGCGCTGGCATCGTACTGTGCATAGTTTATTAAAATAACCGCAGATAACAATATTAGGTGCCGCATGATTATTTACATTTACTACTGAAGTTTATGCCATAGCAGAGCCCAACATCGTCTCAGCAATGAAACTTGTATGCACAGACATTCAACATGCTTATTTGACTAATGAAGTCTGCTATTTAACGTTTAACATCATCCTTTCCAATGCCTATATTTGAAATATTACGCCTTGACAATAAGGAAGGTTGTTTCATTAAGAAAGAAATTTTATACGATTACCATATAGTAAGATAGTGCCATCAAACTGCCAGCCAAATACACTTATGGTGTTGCGCACGCTATTTTTCTAATTCAATATAATTCTAAGCTGTTAAAAAAAACTACATGCAAAACCAATGCATTTCGTCGCATAATATGGTAACGCATGTCTTGAAACCACTGTCATCTTCAGAATTGGTCCTAAATTAGAATCCCCACTGAACTCAGTGGGTGCACCTTGTAAACCTCAATATCTGACCTCAAGGAATTATTAATAAACGGTGGCGAACTTGTAACTATTCGATCACACGTACAAATTTCTCGTGCAGCCTCCACTTCTTCGAGAAAACTAGTCTATGGAATACAATTTAGATATATGTTAAAAACTATTTCATATCCTCTTTTCCTGTCTGGCTACCTGTGCTGCTAAGGGAGGGTTCATTTATCTTCGTTTTCAAACCACTTTCGCGTCATGCCTGTCCCTGCAGCCCATCGAGGTGTTCCCGAGCCGACTGCTGGACCTATGCAACCAGGAAGCACCGCTCACTTTCCTAGCTTTCTTGCCGAACGGGTAAGCAGCTGTGAGAATATTTTATTGCTATAGTAACGGACACTCTCTACGTGTTTTTGCCGTCGACGACGGCGTCGCCGTCGCCGTCACGTTCCGTAAAAAGTCCAAATCGATAACATCCCCCACGCATCGTATTTTCTACCATGTAGAAAATGCGCGGCAGGCCTCGCACGCGTTGCATCTCTGCTTCAGCCGCGGGGATGACGAATGCGGCTGAAGCAGAGATGCAGCGAGCCGACCAATCTCCGCTGCACGGAGGGCGCATGCGATAACGTCATCCTGCGTGCAAGGATTGCCGTCAATTGCTGCTCAAGCAGAGAGTAAACGCCCCGCCCGTCTTGAGCATAGAGGGACGCCGCGGGGGGAGGGGGGTGTCGCTCGAACAGCACCTGTGAACTTTGATTATAAGGGCGCAGTCGCGATCGCTGGCGCGCGCGCGCGCTAGCTCGGCAGGCATCAGCGCTACGTACTGTGCCCTCAACGCAGAGAGACTGCGAACTCAGTTTCTCTCCCTGGAGCGGCCGTATTCTCTTGCACCAGCGTTTTGTAGAGTTACGCGAGACCAGATCCAATAGAGTTAGCTGCCAGCCTTACTTCGTATAACATTACAGTTTGTTGCTATCGTATTAACTGCTTCGTCATTGCGGTGAAACTGATTTTATGCGGTCATCCCTGCCACAATCGTGCAACCGCAGTTGACATTATGCGCACGAGTATACATAATCATCGAGAAAGCGTCTTGACACAGCTGCCGGTAACGAGTAGCCAAGCACGATTTCCAGCTTGTGTGCCGTTAGTCATAAGTTATGTAAGTCTGGTACGCAAGGTAATGACCTGAAAGCGCGTGGTATCGCGTAAAACCGCATGCACGCCACGTAATTCTTCTTAATGCGTTCTCACGGTCTCACGTATTTACGGACATAGGCAAACCAATACCGCGACCGCTAGCGCGTGCGCTAGTTCGGCAGGCATCAACAAACGGCTCGTATATTCTTCTACGTGCTGTGCTTTCAATGGGAAGAGACCGCACGGAAACCGTTTCTCTCCCTGGAGGGGCCGTATACTCTTCACCAGTGTTTTGTAGAGTTACGCGATATCGGATCCAGAAGAGTTAGCTGCCAGCCTCAGTTCGTATATCATTACAGTTTGTGGTTATTGCATTCATTGCCTCGCCCTTGCGATGACACTGATTTTTTATTGACGATGATTTCTTCCTGATCCTCTTTCTGTAACGGGGTAGTTGCACAACCAATTGATTAAGTTGACTACTTTTTTTTTTTCGGTTGTTCAACTACTATACCCAAGATGTCCTATATGATTTCTTGCCGAATTAAAGTCGCCTTGAATAGAGGCCCTCCTTAGCTAACTACCGCATTTGTTCGCATACTATCAACGCTGACTGATCTGGGCTATTGTGGGTTAGCGTTGGCTATAATATTATGGCTGCTATTGTAGGCAGCGTTGTCTAACTATTGCCTACTCTCTGCTAATGTCCTCTATTCGGTGTTATAGCAGCAAGCTTGTGTTCATTCAATCTGAATCAAATTGATTAAGTTGACTACTTTTTTCTGTTGAACTACTTGGCATACTTTTTGCGTGTGTTTGCGTTTCTATTAGAAGTGGGGGAAGATGAAGGAGGGGATCCGCTCCGAAATCTCGTTTGGGATGTCACGGCGTCACACTAAAAGCTTTTGAAGTTGTCTAGGTTTATTGTTTGTCTATGTCATAATACAACTTAATTCATTTTAACCAATAGAATTAATCTAAGCCGAGCAGCCGCAGCCAGAATTCATGAACGAGCTGGTACGGCAGCTTCACGACGGTGTCGTCAGCAGTCTTACATTCTCGCATCTTTCCTGGCTTACATGGCCTTCCTTTCATATTGAGAAAAGATAATTTGCTAACGCAGGGGGTGCCTGACCTACTTTCTTTCTTTTCTTTCCTTCCTTCCTTATTTCTTTCCTCCTTTCTTTCTTCTCCCTCCTCTTTCCTTTCTTCTTTCCTTCCTCCTTTATTATTTCTTTCTTTCCCCTTTCTTCTTCTTTCTTTCTTTCTTTCTTTCTTTCTTTCTTATTGCGCAATGCCCCGCCCCCTCGTAACTTTTTTCGTTCCCTCCATGCCGGGAATTGGACCTGTTTATTAGCGCAACACTTTTGCTGCTACAGGCAACGGCGACGGTCATGCGTGAAACAATAAAAGGTTGCAATGAAGTGTGGCAAGTTAAGTGAGAGGTGACCTCGGGAAAAGATCAGATTTCGATATCAGAAACGGCTGACTGCCGACAAGACCATGGTGGAGAGAACATGAGTTATTGGAAAACGGCGCATACAAGTACACATGTGACCGGCGACCTTCGAGGGCCTATTTCTGTACACCCACATTTCTGTACACTCGCCGGTGCAGGGTCTTTCGCGAAATATTCCATTGCCATCGATATCAGTAACTCGTAGAAGCTTCGCTTAACTATTTTTGCTGTTACTCTGTATCTGGGGGATCCAGGAATCAGCACCGTTCCAAATGGCTAGCCCACGGCCGCAACAGCGAAGTCTTCCAGCTGGCCTCCGTGCTCAGGCGGACCGTGCTCAAGGTGGTGCCCGTCACGGGAGACCTCACCGAACAGCAGGTCGACACCATCGCCTCCGCCATTGAGTGCTGCCTGTAAGTTGGGGCGATGTTGTGAAAGGTTGGGCTTCGCTCGTAGCTGGGTTTCATGTTGTGTTGTTTGTTTCTTGGAGAAAACTAGTGCTCCAGTATATCTTGTATGTGTTGCAGTGCTTCAGTATGTTTGTTAAAAAACAAGCATCTACTAATGCGAAGCCGCAAGACATTAACTAAGCTTGTGATTACCGGTGAGAAAGATCGTGGAAAGCGAGTCGTTAGTGCCTACAGGTTTTTCCACAGGAGCAGCTTACGTGCATTGATTTTGAGCCAATAGTCACTCATATGTTTAACATCAGTAAGAATGATACATTGCTTTTAATTTATTTTTTAGCCTCAAGTATCCATCAGTCATCATTACTGACCTTGATCAATGTCTTCTGGGCCGGGGCCGGAAAATATAAAGATAATTTTGCAGGATCTCAACACCACGATCAAAGGACGAACGTTTAGCTTTGAAAGGCAGAGTGCGTGCACAACCAATGACATTTGTTACCTAAAAGTAACCACTTCTGATAACGGCGATGCCACCCCTCTAGTTGTCAAGCGAACGGTAATCCTTGTTTACACTTGCCCTGCGTTTGGTTCACCTGTATTACGCTAGCTAGGAAGGCGTGATACGCTCCCCGCAGGTGAGAGGAAGAAATGAAGGCGTGATGCATGTGTCAGAATTATACGAAAACGCGAAGCTTTCGAGACCTTTGTGTAGAGGTTGTTGAAGTGGGGAAATGACGCTCTGCTGTCCCTGGATGGAGCTTGGCTCAGCGTGTGTGGCGAAGGGAATGATGGAGGGAAAGATTTCTAGCGCTCGACCGCTAGAAACTACCGCTTTCCTATCACGCCATCGGCGACTAGAAACTGCCGCTTTCCTATTACGTAGCCGTGAACTATTTAATCCTCGTGTATTTTTCTCTTGCGAGTGGACCTCAAAACGGCCGCGTGACGCTCCTATCTTATCCTTTGCGTTCCTCCACAGTAACATCATATGGAACACTCACGCTATCCTGCATCAGTCGTGTAAACATAAGCCCAGAGAACCTTTTTCTAAGCACATGTATGACTGTAGACCTACGCAGGTCAATTTGAAGAGATGATTTCGCTGCCTGTTGCCAACATGCCTCCCCATTTTACTTTCTAGCAAGCTGAGCACGTTGAAGCATGGAACCTCCTACGGAACACCAAATTTCATCGAGGTTGAAAGGTTAGAACATCTTGCTTATTTTCTTTCGCCAAAGGCCTATGAGCTACATTACCAAACTGTTTATGAGTGGAAATTGCGTTGTTGATGGTGTTAATTTCCGCAGATTTAGAAAACAAGCAAATTTTTCTAGGTTGTAATTCGGTTACTTGACTCCAACGATATAGGAAACTTAAACTGTCTGCGCCAGCGATTTTTGAAACCTCTACGGCAGAGATATGAAAAAGTTTTTTAAAGAATACGCGTGCTGCGAACGCAGGATTGCGTGCGTGTTCGACCAGTTCCCGGAGTGGCTTCTGCGCAGCGGCAGTCAGGGTATCGCCTCGTCGAGCGAGTCCCTGACCGAAAGCCTCGCCTCCGACAGAGCCGGTGCAGACGGCAGCCCCGACGCCTCCGATTTGCTTGCAGCCTTCCGCCGATGGAAGGGTGCACACACTGTCACTTTCTTTTGCTGGACATTTCATATATATATACATATATGTACTTGTGTATGCCCGTTTGTGCTGTTTGTGGCCCACTTGCCTTTCGCCACGCTTTTACTTTTTCTTAGGGGAACACCGCAGTGACTGTACTGATGTAATCCTCCGGTCACCATTCAAACACGACTTCTGTTTCGATGCACCTCTTTCTATATGTTTCTCTCTCTTTCAAGCAGTAGCGTAGCCAGACATTCTTTTCGGGTGGGAGGGGGAGGGGGGTCACCCATACATTGGCTATGTTCGTGCGTGCGTTTGTACGTGTGCGTGTATGCACGCATGCAAAATTAAAAAATTGAGCACCCCCCCCCGCCCCCCCTCCCGGCTACGCCAGTGCTTTTCAGTATTCACACTATAGTCCCGCATGTGTAGCCCAGTGAGTTGCCATGCTGACAAGTTACTCTATATTTGTCATCGTTCTCCTCGTTACAGGAACAAATCAATGCTGCCTAACGCGGCACTTCATTGTGTTCGAGCTAAGTTACGCAGGAAAGCCGCTGTCACGGATAACGGTAAGTGCAGCGGGCTGAAATGGCCGCATTATCGTACTTCTTCTATCGAAACACCTACCTTTCCTCCAAACACCTATATTTGAAGAACGACACTGAGAACGCGTGCTTGCTTGTGGAGGAGGATTTTATTTTTCATTTTACAGCTAAGCTGTTAGTAAGTGGATGAATTACGGCCCTTGTTTGTAACAAGTTCAACAACGTTAAATTCGGGCAAGGGTCTAACGCAGCTGCAATATGCGTGTAATGTTTTGGAGTATGTAGATTAATTAAAGGCGACTGAATTTAGTATTTGGTATTGTAGCCACTCTAAAGACCTTCGCTGTAAATTCGGTCGTGATTATGCAAGGTCAAGGAAGTTCGTTGATGTTGTATTTATTTATTTATTTATTTATTTATTTATTTATTTATTTATTTATTTATTTATTTATTTATTTATTTATTTTACGGCTCCTGGGAGCTTTACATGTATCTTTGGTGCGAATCAAACGCTTACATTGAAGTGTTCATAAAGAAGTGCGGCCTCCAGTCGTGATGGTACAGCCGCTTGGAGTACGTGGTGACGTCAGCGAGTGCTTCGTATTACAGTACACAGCCCTCACTAAAACCAGCAGTTTATCTTCATGTAAGCTACCTCGATCCGCTTATCTTCAACAGCAAAGTGAACGCGGGTAATTTCACTACGAAATTGCGTAGAAGTCTTCACGTGTCTTCGTATTGCCAAGAGTGGCCGACCTATCGGAGACAGCAGTCACTATCGAACAAACTGCTTCGTGAACAAGGCCCATATTCTTTGGACTACGCGGGGCTTGTTTCTTAACGCTGCTCTATTAGCACAATTACAGCTATGCCAGTTAGCTTCGTGCTTCTGTATCTTTAGCTTAGTCATAGAATACGCACTTCACGCTCACACGAACTAATTGCTAAAAGGCGCGGGTACGATTACCTGCCGGGTTAACGGGAGGCGACACTATTGCTATAGTGTCTAGCTGCACGACCTGCAAACAGCGTTGCTGCAAAGCAGACACGCTAGCACGCTGCAGCCGCCTATATATGAACGCAATGAGAAGCGGTCGATGCAGAAATCGGAATCGCATAGCTCGACCCGACTGCGTTCACACAAACTAAGTTAAAGATGATTGGCGAGCTTATAAAGCTCGCTCATGCCGAGCAGAGTTGCCGCGCAGTGCCAGTTCGACCTGACAGCATTTAAAGGGGCACTAAATACAAACAACATTTCACGTCAGAGTAAAAGGTCAATGCTTAACCCTTCGTGGGTTCCTCTATTTTTAACAAAACAGAAAATATGCCTGCGGATCAATAACGTGCTTAGAAACAGTGCTTATCAATTTTCACCAAAATACAACCATTAGTTTACGTGAAAAAAGTGGGACGTATGGGTCCCATTGACCCATGGCGTGCCTTTGAACAAGCGGGACAACACTATCCCTTTGTCTCATGAGGTCACCAACCTGTAATTATTTTGCCAAATTCCTTGCACGAAAAGTCCCCTGGCAAGTGGTACAGAGAAATTATGCAAAAACATTTCTGGCGGACCTCATTACCAGCTCTGTTACACAATCTGCCCCTGCGCCTGTTGTGCTGGGCCCAGTGGCTTTGAGTGATGTATTCGCATACTCCAACCGTTCCTTTTTGTCTCTTCTGTCGGTGTGGATGAGGACGAACGCCTCGGTTATGCCCGAATTTCCGCCCATGTATTGTGACCACGCATTGTGTACATTGCATTGTGACGGATTGTGACCGCGCCTTTGTCTTTGCGGTAGCTGCGCAGCGCGGTGCAAGGCCGCAGCCTGGTGCGGCAGGCAGCGTGCTGCGTGGCAGTGGCTGAACGCGCCCTGGGATTCCGGCACACGGGCGTGGACGCCGACAAACTGCTGGTGGCCGTGACCGACGCGGCGAGCCTCGAGTACCGGCTGCCCAATAGGACGACGCCCATCTCGATCGAGAGTGCCGGTCTGAAAGCGCATCTGGCCGGGTGCCTGTCGTTCGCCATCGGCTCTGAAGGCACGTGTTGTTTGTTCAAACAAAGATTTCACTATTCTATCGATTAACAATTGCTCCCTTTTAAGGTAGGGTCAATTGTGAAATGCTTTCATACTTGAAACACGGTGTTAATTTGTCACATCATTTAGGCAATGCACATGTTTGCTCATTTATACAGTGAAAAATCGCGCACAGCATAACTATCTGGCGGGCGTCTTGCCTTTCTTTCTTTTGAGTCATACATCACTGGGACGCCCCTGTACTTCATCGCACTTTGGAAAAGAATGCCATGGTGTCATCATCAAATTTTGTTCCAAGCAGGTGCCTATCGCAAACTCGCCTCTTACAATCAAGAAATTTCAATCGTGCGCAATAGAGCAATTAATGAAAAATTTATTTAACCAAATTTGATAACTGGTCGACTATGCGTTTTGATTTTCGTTCGAGTGTTTTCCGCCAATTCGAGTGATCCGACTTACACGCTTCAATTGTGCAATCTGCCACAGGGGATAATTAAAAAAAATATTGTATCGTCAAAAAAATTATTGAACACAATTTTCATGCACATTTCTTCAGTCGGATGTTGCGCAATATAGTGGCATAGTAAATGCATGGTAGAAGAATTCAGGCACCCCTAGATTAAGAAAGTACATTAATGCACCGTGTACGGTTATGCACCGTATACATTGCGAGTTACAGGCAATCCTACCTGTGGGTAGAATGCTTGAACCGTTGCCAGCTGCAAGGCACAGTATACAGGCGGTTGAACTCGTACTCATTCGACGGGGCCAACATGTTGCGTGATCTGTCGAGCGTTGGCCATATTGCCTCGCTGTGGCCCGTAACAAAGCAAGCGCGAAACAGTCGAGACAGTGTTGCGCATGCGGCTGTCTCGACACTTTGTCAAGAATGAAGTTGCGCATTCCTGCTCACAAATGTGCTACCAAATCCGCCAACTTTTCGCCAACCTGGTTGCGCTAGCAGAGCGGTGCCTGTTCCGGCCGCTGTGATAGTGTGACGATACACTTCACACCCCGCCGGGAAATACTGACACCGCTCTTTTACATCACGATTTACCCGAGAGAAGGAACATAAACGTGAAATATCTAACCTGTTTACATCCCCTGTCCTCCCTCGTCCGCTACTTAGCTAAAGATCGTGAAGAATACACACCGTATAACTTTCGTACGGGTATGTTGTAGAAACAGAGCAAACGTTACAGAGTACGGTCCGTGCTTATCAAGAACAAGCTATCGTAATCTTGGGCGGCGCGCTTACTGCATGAGTCTACAGAAAGCCTGTCGCGCAATTTAAGTTGCAGAAAGCACGACGAAGAAGCTAAATCATTTCTTTTTTATTTCTTATTTCTAGCCGTGATACGTGCTCACGCATGGCGATAATACTTTTGTCTTTATTTTTGCATGTGCAGAGGACAATGACAGGGACCACTCTGAGTTCAAAGAAAATGCGAACGACAGCCCTCGTTCGGAAAGCAGGTAGAAACATTGCATGTTTAAGACGTCGAAATCGTATACATGGTGTAAGCGGTTAAGTGTCTATGTTACTGTTTTTATAATTGCATAACTCGCATGACATAGAAAAACGTTTTAGGAGTGGCAAAGCAGATAAACCTAAGGATTCGCGTGGAGCCTGTCGTATTTATTCGCCTAATACCCGACACAATTAAGCCATGTTGCCCAACTGTTGGCTAGTGTTCGCTATCAAGGTAAGGCAATTACAGCTATTTAAAGGTAACCTGTTTTTGGGATCGTTGGTGCAGCATATCGGTGAATTGCTGCGTATAAAAACACAGGCACAAAAGAAGCGAGAGGACATACGAGGGTTACCTATAACAGCTCTCGTCTGTCCTATCGTTTCTTCCGTCCCTGCGGCGCGTTTCCATATACTAAAGAGAGCGATAGCGGAACACATGCGGGAGTTTCACGTGACTCGAGCAGAAACGTCAGGTATGACGTCACTGGTACAACGGCATGTTGCTGTCGACACTGCTCCTGGCAGCAGTGATGCTGGCAAAATAGTGACATCCACGGAGCGCCACAGCGTTCGACAACAACCTGACCAGAATCGCTACGATAACAACGTGTGACGTCTTTATATGACAGTAGAATTCTACGGATCATTCACGGTTTACCCGATTGGCCAGCTCCTCAATAATCATTCCCTTCGTGGATATGGCGTTATTTTTTTGTGTCTCGTGACGTGAATTGATAAGGTCAAGAGACGTCGAAAGCACCAACCCAACCGTTTTCATGTGTATGCGTCCACCGTAGCATTGTTCGTTTAGTTTTTCAAGGTACAAAACGGCAAGGTTAACAGCCCAATATGGCGGCACCGAAACGCATCCGTAAAATAGTCTATATAACGCCACGTAGAATGTTAGGTAGAACCGACCCCCCTAATCATCCAAAGGGGGGCGCCAATTCTGTCCCATACCTTTGCTCAGTCGGCCCTTTCACGTCATATTATAATGCACAGGGTTATGCGTGTTTCTCTACGATGATGGCGGCCAATGACTCCTGATGTTACTTTCAGATCGCTGTTTACTTTCCACTTTTACCCCGGAAAGACGGGGACCAATGGCAGGCCTTTATGAGAAACACATCATCGCTTCATTTTATTTTTGCATCCGTTGCGGCGGAGCTTGTTTGGGGGAGGCGACGCAGCTATACTGCCCCCCCCCCTCCCCCATTTAGAGAACCCTGCGCATGCCTATGCTGCCAACTGAAACATTTATTGCACAAAACCGTGCTTAAAATGCTTAGATAACATCGGTCACGCACCACGTAACTATAGTCGGATACAACTTTAGAAGTCCGCGGCATTTCCTTCTCAAAGGCGGATGCACGCAAGCCTGCACCAGTAAGCGCGCTCTCCAGACTGACGTCGTGAGCCGGACGGCCTTCGGTGAACAATGCCGAGTGCAAGAGCGCGTGACTGTTTCTTTAGTCGCGGAGTCGACTAGCTCTCCGGACTTCTTAAGTTGTATCCGATAGTATATTTGCAGCGCTCATCCCGTGTACATTTTGTCTCTTGTTTTCTTCGCGCTATTCATTAAGTATGATGACGCATTGAACGACTAAATCGCCACTGACTTTTTTTTTCTTTCTGAAAACGCACTTTGCCTTTGCACGCCTCACGCAGTGACCGTGAGGCCCCTAGCTTCTACGGGAACGTGATGTGGCTGGGTGCAGTCGTGGACTGTGTGCTGCACAAAGTGCGCTCCGAGGTGCCTGAGAACCGCGCGCGTACCGAGCGTGCCGTCCTCGACGAGTTGATCTCGTGGCAAGCTCGGCTGCAGCAGTGCAATTGCGCTCACGAGCTCGTCGCTACAATGGGCATCTAGAGGACGAAACTTCAAAGCTCCACGTTCACCCTCATCGGCCGCATTAAACGCTCTGCTATTTCGTTTCCCATTATACAACTGTGTTGTGTCGTTGTAGATTGCAGTTCGCTTAATATCAGCAGCGTCACTAAGGCTGACACAGGACTTCGTAAAGTGCAATATGCAAGCACGTTTGACGTATTCATTCTAAGCGCACTGACTGTACCAGCGGCGTGGTGCTTCATTTGTGCATGGGTCGAATTATAAAAAATGGGGGACGCTTAAGCTTCGCCATTAAGAGTAGGACGTGATAGCGATATCCTGCCCTTAGTGCGTACCGAACAACTTAGTGCATACTTATTGTATGTTGTTACTCGAGAAGTTCAGATTGTGCATTACTGCAGCATAATTGACAAAGTACAATGGGGTCGCATAGCCCCAGCACACCGAGCTTTGGTGTCTGCCGCCCTCGTTGTCGTGCGCTACTTGACACTGATGCCCACCAAAACTCGCCGATGAGGAAGACACCGCAGTGTGGTTGGCGCTTGTAGGCGACACAGAATACATCACAAACGTGTCAAGAGCCCGGTGGCGTGAGAGAACGTCTGTGCGCGTGACATTTTTTTCGAAGTATCAGTGCACCCACCAACGTGTGTGTAACAAAATGTGCACTAATGTGTATGCCATATGTAACGCGCAGCATGCTTCAAACCAAGGGCAATTATGCGCGAGAAACTTTTTCGAAGTTTCGATGCACCCACTACGTGATCTTAAGGGAACACGCGCAGTAATGTGTGTGCCTTTTGTAATGGGTGGCTGGCTTTAAACCACCAAGTCGTTATGATATTCACATGGTGTGTCGTCCGATGGCAATGTACGCTTGTGCCACGCAATATTACTGCTATATTACATCTCGCACTGTGACACGTGCATACAGGACGCGTACGCTTGTGAAGCATGGCAGTTACTTTCAGCGCAGTTCCAAGCAGAGGCGTGGCTATGTGCAAGGGCGTATCCAGGTGGGGGGGGGGGCACAGCGGGCCTGTGCCTCCCCCCCCAAATTTCTATCCCCACGGGATACAGAGGACAAAATGACACTCGACACCACTTATCTGCCCGGGCCCAATGTCGGATCAAGGAGGTGCCCACCCCCCCACCCCCCCCCCGAAAAAAAATTACGCCTACGCCACTGGCTGTGTGGTAGAACACCTGCTTGCCGCGCAGACGGCCTGGGTTCGATTCTAGTTCGGAGCCAACCTTTTTATTTATTTTATTTGCAGCTTTCTCGATTTTTCGGTCACAGACAAGATGATTTTTCGCTCACAACCAACGACACCCACACAGACACCGGAATTTCCGAGAAACGAGCTCTTTACCGCTATCGCGTTAAAAGTGACAGACGCTGTCCCTGAATCCTCAGCAGGATTTACTTCTGTACTTCCCTGGGTATTAGGCACCTTGTGTTCCTTTAAGTCTCCCTTATGCAACAATTTATTCTCACGTTAGGGCGGTGCCTCCGGCGCCCGTGTCTGTCTCGACATGTCGGCAGCGGCATAGTACGACCATGAACAAAGGTAATTAACTGCGCATCCTGCAATTTGTCTAAACAATAATTACACACATTATCAACCTTTAACATGATATACTCTGACCCATCCGGCAAGTCTCGCTTCAGAGACGATTCCACCGTTCTTCCAAGGCTGTTTAATGTGGCGACGTTGCTCAGAAATTTCGAGGGTCTCATACACTACTGCTGTGACGACTCGAAAGCGAAAAACTGAGTGCCGATGCATTAAAGAATGAGACGTCCCGTCAGAATCCGATGAGACATTAGGCTCGTCGTGCCTCATTTTGTGCTTACCGAGGCTCCCTCTGGCGTTGCGTACTTATTCGGCTGACCACACCATCCACTGGGCTCAGCGTCTTCCATCGCGCGCCCTTTCCGCGTTACTTCATAGTAGGCTGAGTCACGCGAACGCCGCTATTTTATTTTTTTAAAGCACTATATGCCGCGACAAACAGGAAAAATGACCGTCCGCGTAGTCGTCGTCGTCAACTTGAATGGTACCAAAAACAGTCATCATCGATTGTAGTGACGATGATGATGACCAGATAGCCACACCGGATGGCTTTCGCCTTCCAGTCGTTTTAGGCGAATGCGTAAGGGACCCCGTGAGTTTTCTTTCGTTTCCCTTTTTTTTCTTTTTTACAGCGAAAGCTGTTATGAGATCATTTCAGCGGCCGTTTTTGGCGCCGTAGTTGTCCGCCGCCGCCGCCGCCGGTGTCCGTAATCACTATCGCTCGAAATAAGAAAAAACGAAATAAGAAAAAAAAATTCCAGGATGGAACGAGGTTCGAACCTGGGCCCACTACGTGGGAGCCCAGAATTCAACCTCTGAGCCATGCCGGTTTTTTTTTTGTCTTTATTTCCGGTTGTACATCACACAAACGGGGACAACAGAATTATTTTACAAGACACCACAAACATGTAGACACACGTACCGTCAACCACTGGATAACCAACATTGTGATTTAAAATTCCTTCATAGTAAGCAGGGGCTCTACCCTAGCCAACCATGAAGGAACACATTCTTTTGTTTTTTCTACCTCAAGAAACCAGGCCATACTTTCTTGAAAAAACTGTCTTGCTGGTCTTCTATCCGGGTCACAGTAAAATCCAGCCATTCGTGAGCGCCATATACTGTGCAAGCCAGTCATCATGATTAAGTCAAAAGGTAGCCCGTCCTCATTGTCTATTGCTAAATACCGAATTCCATGAGGGTCTAACGGAAATGCTTTTTTTATTGTCCTCTGCAACACGTCCCAAAAGTGCACCCCCTCCCAACAGTGCAGAAAGACGTGGTCAATTGTTTCAGGTTGGCTACATATTAAGCAATCGGAGCCCCATGGCATATAGAAACCTCGCTCCTCTAAAAAGGTTTTTACCGGTAGTGTTCCTGTGTGCAAAAGAAGAAAGATTTTGCATTTGGAGGTGCTTCCATTTTTTTGACTTGCTTAAGTACATTCTGACCCTTGCCAGCAGCATATAGCGCTCTGTACATTGGGATGGGCAACACAAGGTCACGTACATCCTTATAAAGCTTTTTCTTTCCAACAGAAAAAAGGTACTCGGTTGAAAAGCGGACGCTAAAAAAACGCACACTTGCCACGACTTCCTTCATATAGCCTTGTACTGCACCTTTCATCGTTTGAGTGCTGACAACAAACTCGGGCAACAGTCGACCAAGTCTTATTTGGCACACTGTTAACAGGAAGGGGTCGCTTGCCTCACGGAAAAAGAAAAACCTATTTACCAACTGTTTTATGAACAAATGTACCAGTCCAAGGCCTCCACTCTTTACCCTTCTAAACAAATTTGTACGACTGCACCTTAACTGGGAAAGGTGCAGTCTGAGCCATGCCGGTGCTTGAAACTGTTTTGCAAAAATAGCACATGCTTTGGCGGTGCCCCTCGTTACGTGGGGATAAGGACCTCACAGAGCAGAAATGGAGCTCGGCCCTCAAGAGCTCGGAATATCAGCAACAACTTTGGGCTGTCCAGAGAGCCTGCGATGCGGCGGTTAGGCTAGGTCTAACTGTCCCCACGTGGGAGCGGCCCGCGGTGTCACTCTAAGGGGTGGCACTTCTCCGGATCTTTAAATAAAGTTCTTCGTACCGTACCCTATACAGGCTTCATGTCGGGAAGGAACCACATTAAAGGGACACTAAAGGCAAATAACAATTTATGTCAGAGTGAAAGCTCAATGTATGACAACTTCTAAAACGGCAATATTATCAACAGCAGTGCCCTACTTACCGAGAAATTAAGCTAAATGTATCACATGATGAGCGCCACGAGTGGGACATTTTCGAAGTGATCCCGATGACGTATGGAAGTCGGCCTACAATAAATCACTAGTAATCAAATAAGCAGCAATAAAAAAAGAACCTTCCGTGCATCAAAAGACGTAATAAAATGCTGTTTGTTCGTTTCCATTTGATTCGTGGAAAAAAGAACCTCTGTGGCGTTGCCATGGGGAACGGCGCGCGTGGTTCAAAGGTTCCGTTTTCGCCGAACTGCGCTTCACCCGGCGCGCTGCTTCGCTCACGCGGTCGCGTCTCAGTGGTAGTTTCGGGGTCACGTACTGCCGCGTGTGTTTTGAGCGCTCGTGAAAGTCGCTCTGACAGGCACTTCGACAAAATGCCGCATGCAACGACGCCGGCACTACGAGCCCTCAGCAGCATACCGCGTTCATCGGGGCTCAAGTCGCTGAATTGGAGCCCAGCGTCGTGAGCCAATGTCTCGTTGTCAAGTTCTCCGTCCACATCCATTGCGGCGATTGCGGCAAGCTTCGATGGCTTTGATGGCCGTTGTTGCTGCTGTGGGTCCCGCTACTTTCGCTCTGATGCTACTAGTGTCGGCGGCCGCGCAGTAAAGGCGGGCAACGTCGGGCACGGCAGCAGTGACGTATGAGAGTCGGATTTCAGGCGGGTGATTTGAAGTGCGCTAACGCGGTGCGGACCACTAAAACGTGATTTTATTTCAAAATAAGCACGTCCTTGGCATAAAAGTAGCACTACGAGGTTTCTGGACCGCTATTTCAACAATCAACGTCGACTTAATATTTGCCTTTAGTGTCCCTTTAACATATGCACTATAGCGTGGTAAAGGAGTAAAATAAGCACCAAGCGTCGCACAACGCGAATTCTGTAACCAGGCGTCACACAATGCGAATTGCGCAACGAGTAGGTTGTTGAATGCTTCCAACCCATTACAAAGGGCTCCGCCATAATGCTTCATCGTCATCAGGCACAGCATCAACAAAGCGCATAATGCCTTACATGCGTCTAGCAGGTACCACGGCTCTCCGTAGAATGACGAAAAATGGCACAGTGCCTGCTTCCCTACTTCTCAGAAACTATAGTATTGATTTATAGCGTAGTGGGTTCCTCGCAAGTGCACTTGTATTGGTTGCCAAGGAAGCCCATAAGCGCATGATATATTTCCTCGGGGTAACAGTAAAGTTCTTCGCCCCCCCCCCCCCCCTCGCGCTCCCACGTCAACGTATGTTATACAGCATGGCAGGAGAGGGAAATAACGACCGGGCGTCACCCAATGCAAATTGCATAACTGGTGGGCCGTTTAAAGCTTCCAACCCATTACAAAGGGCTGAGCCATAATTCTTCATCGTCATCAGTCGTCGCGTCAACAAAGTGCACATAATGCCTTACAGACGTGTAGCTGGTGCCTCGCTTCTCCGCAGAATGACGAATGACGACTTAGTAGGTGCTTCCCAACTTCACAAAAATTGTGATCTATGGCGTAGTGGGTACCTTGCTTGTATTTATGGCGTAGTGGATACTTGTATTAGTAGCCCCAAGAGAGCTTACAACCGGCTCTAGGAACGCCGCTCTTCCAGCTTTCGCTGTAACTGTGCTGCGGTTTCAGCGCAGGCCTGGCGTTTTTTTAGTCACCCGAACAACACATGAATTGACTAAGAAAAAGAAGAGAAGAACACTACTTTCGCCTTCGCATCGTCCAAGGCGAAAGCAAAAGCGGCCGTGCGACTTTGTCCTTCGGTTCCAATTATTTTCCCACATTTTTATGAGAGGTTCGCGTAGTATAAAGATGAATATAAAACGACATCAAAAACATTTCATGCCGCGATTTATAGCTTCGTTACGCAGAAGAGGTAAGCCCCTGGTAACGTATTACGCAAATCAGACGATCAGAACAGACGATCCGACATGCCGCGGTTCGCAGATCTACTTTAAAGAAAATACCGCTTGAGTGGTTCCGTTCAGGTACCACTGCCAGAGAAGCAACGAGTCGTAGTGTTTTCGAGAATACTAATGTAGGCGTACCGTTCACACAGTACTGCACCATCCCGGCATTATCCAGAATAATCACGTGCATGCGGGGATGATTAAATGTGGTGTTACCACTGGTCCAATGCCCTGTGAACGAACAGAACCTGTCCATTGCCTCGCTTGCTATACATACATTTGGAATTATAGGTAGCGTAAATAAAGGTAGCGCACACAGGACCCCCTTTGTAACTGACTTTGTGGTTTAGCTATATTTCCAACTTTGTGAACGAGTCGACTAAATGTTGTCTCGTTTATTTCACGCTCGAAAGCGAGCAGCGCTTGGAATCAACGAGGGGCTGCATTCGAGAGGTAACGTAAGAAACAAAAAAAAATAAATAAAACATCGAGAGACGTCGATCAGATGACGGAAGAAAATAGCGCTCGAGGCGCCATCTTCAGATGCTCAGCGTGTCGAAGAACTCTCCGACAGAGTCGCACTGCTGCAGGCGCCTCTGCAGCATCAACAACTCCTCGACGAGACCGCGTTCCGCACGAGCACGGGACTCCGGCAACTCGGAACGCAGCTTGCGCACCACGCTGCCCACCACGGCGCCCAGCCACGTCACGTTGCTTTTGAAGCGCAGTGCTTCGCTGCTGCTGCAGCACAACAGGGTATAATGTAAGAACTACGCGAGCACCTTGTAATTACCCTATTGCGTGTTGACGAAATACCTCTCTTATAACGTAGACACGCAAGGAAACCACTGAACAAAGAACATCGCATTACTCTAACCGACCAATAATAATTGATGGGGTTTAACGTCCCAAAACCACGTTATGATTATGGGAGACGCCTACTCTAACCGACTACTACGATATAACGGGACCGTTTCCATACACACCCATCTCATCACTAGCGCCTGCACGAAGGACACTATTACCACTGCACAACGTTCCGATGAGAAAGGAAGCCGTAGTATGGCGGAAACTGCATAGAAATGTCCTCATTTTGGTTTGTATACCACGCTAGACACACTGCACTAAGCATGCGCAACGCTCTACGAGTTTGTGCGGCCATGGGCAAGCACACGGCGAAGTTCACAGCCGCAGCGCATCCCACAACACGCCTGTGGGAAGCAGCGCTGTCCAGCTCAGACTCGATAAACCAGCTTAAGCTACATATAGTCGACCGCCGCTGGTCTGTCAGGACACCCCAAGCTACAGACGAGCGCAGGAGCTATAGACGCGCGCCCGTGTTCTGTTCCGGTTATATTCTCTCGTTCTCCCTGGAATAAAGTGAAGCTACAAGAATATTCAATTCTCCTTAGCGTTGAGCGCAGAGTCTTCTGAAGACGGGGACAACGAGGAGGATGAGCACACACAAGCGCTAGGGTGCAGCGCTTGTGTATGTTCTTCCTCCTCGTTGTCCCCGTGTTCACGAGTCTCTGCGCTAAACGCTGAGAATATGTCTAACCAGCAAGATCATAAGTCGACATTTGCAAAGATATTCGAGCTATGTTTTGTCGCGTGTAGGCGAGTAATAAATGGTTCTCATGTGGCATCACGGACGCGTCTTGTGACCGCGCTATAGCACTGAATATGGTGGCCACAATGGCGTATAGGACGTCATAGAAGCACGCGTATAATCACTGCGATCGATTTGCGACACGCGCCTGTAGTGCATACTCGTGACGTTTCTTATTTACGTGCCAGTATCCCCAAACGGCGATCAGGTGTTTGCGACAGGGTTGCCGAGTCACCGATAACGCTTATCTGTCGTATTCAAAGAGTTTCCGAGAGCTCTTTCTTCACACAGCTTCGCACCGTAGCTGTCGCGATATCCACAGCGATCTCTTATAGCGCTCTCAAGCATGCAGAGTCCGCTACGCACAGTTTGCTAAATTCGCACCTGCTGTGAGAAGGGGCGTTGCTGAGCGCGCTCTTAGCACGAGGTGGCGAAGATGGCGAGTTGTTGTCGTCTTCTTTGGCTTCTGCAGAAAGAATGGTTGAAGTATGGAACATTTCAAAATGGGAAAGCGAGCAGGTCTATATCCCCTTCAGGCGCGAATTATGATGCACTGTCTGCAAATCTCTCAAATTTGCACAACGTAATTCTAAGGCACTCAATAATACATTTCAAGAAAGAAAATAAAGTAATACGCTGTTTTGTGCGAGTTTTGCTAATTATTCCTAATTAGTGGATAATTGAATGTTTAATTACTTTGCAATCCGTCATGTTCCATTTCGACGTAAGAATAAGGAAAGTGTTGGCTTAAAATGCATGCACAATTTGTGTTCGGTTGTGTTCATTTCGTGCGGAGAAAATAATACTTATGATGTTGGTCCTGGAATGCGGCACGTCGAACAACCCGTCGAACATCGTAGTGCCTTCACCAAAGTGATCGGTTGTGGTCATACATGACACACTGAGGTTAAGTCAAGACACGTTGACAATGCAGAATGTTCAGTTGATGCTATGCGCAATGTATCTTGCTCTTTCTTTCCGACTCGTCCAAAAAACTGGCAAAAATAAGTTGCGTCCACATATGTGGACGTTGCGCCTGAAGGGGTTGTAATTTCGTGTTAGCACACACGCACTCGCGCGCGCGCGCGAGCAAGCAGAATTGCTGCAATGTAAATAGCGTCACTGATGTAAGAACACGAGGGTGTATCGGATATCTTAAAGGGACACTAATTTGAAACAATGAATCGGTTTACATTGATAAATTGTACTCTGAGAACTCTATTATAATTAATTTTATTAGAGGAGAAAATCAAGGTGAAAGCTTCATTTTTAAATTTCTTGCCGAAATCTGCGCGAGCGACGTCACGGATTTCAAATTGCATTTTACGTATTTTGGCGACGTTGGCTAAATTAAATTTCCTGCAACTTGGAATGTTAAGTGTATATTCCCCTCAGACGACAACGTACTTCATTTTTACTGATTAGGAACTACGTAGGTCCTAGTTAATATCTATGACGTCACGGCGTTTCTGTTTCCCTAAGATGACAATGTACTTCATTTTAGCTGATTAGGAACTAAGTAGGACCTAATATATGTCGTCAAAATCTATGACGTCACGGCATTTGGTACAGTAATTTCAAGGTGGCGTCGCCCCTCGCATTTTCTTTTTACGCGTTTTCTCGCTTACCAAGCGTCCTCTCGCGGCAAGCGTGGTGATTTCGGAATTGTGAAAGAGTAATTTACTAATATGAGAAAAATCGTTTGTATCTTTAGTGTCCCTTTAAGTATCTGTCTGCTTTCTAATAAAGTAATAAAGTAATAGCTGTGACTAATAGCTGCCTTGTGTTGTTTCTTTCCCTGTGTTGTTGTGGAGCGCGCTGCCCTATCAAGACGTTCAGCTCGTAAGCTGTCTTACCTGGTCCGAGCGCAAAGGACAAGCAACCAGCGACGTGCACCCTGAGGCCCGCGCTGTCGATGGACAGCGGAGACCTGTCCGGAAAGTGGTACTCGAGGCTCGCCGCATCGGTCGCCGTCACCAGCAGCTTGTCAGGGTTCGCGCTAAGGTGCCGGAACCCCAGAGCGCGTTCGGCCACTGCCATGCAGCAAGATGCCTGCAATACGACGCTCCGGCCTTGCACTGCACTGCGTAGCTGCACGAAAACAGACAATAAATCGCCTGAATATCTTGGAATTGCCAAACGTGACGATGCAAGGGAACGCGTCGAAGTTCCGTACACTGAATAAGGAAACAAAAAAAAACGTTTAGTTCTTCAAACGCTTGCAACCAAAGTGAGCGCGGCTTGGAACTCTTGTTCCCACTTACCCGCGACATTACTTATCAAAGCGGGTAACGTACCGGCGAATCGAGCGAAACATGTAAATGCATAATAGAGCAGATCGCAGTACTGAAGAATAAGTTCTACAGTGCTCTATACTCGTGTATGCGCAACATGCTATTATTATTATTATTATTATTATTATTATTATTATTATTATTATTATTATTATTATTATTATTATTATTATTATTATTATTGTTGTTGTTGTTGTTGTCGTTACTGTTGTTGTTGTTTGCAATGTTCGTTTCTTATTTTTCGGTGATGTTAAGACGCAATGCAATACTAGATATTCTTTAGCGCAGGAGGCAGCCAAGTAATGCGCATTTGCAGAGTCGTAATTTTTTTTATGCCCCACCGTGGTGGCTTAGCAGTTATAACTGAGCCCGAGAGTGCAGATTCGATTCCCGGCTGCATCGGCCGCATTTCGATGGGGGAGAAATGCAAAACAACCTCCGCGTTAATCGATTTTTCTGATAATGCCAAAATTATTACGGGGTCCCCAATATACGGCGTGCCTCATAGCCATTTCGTTGCTCTGGCACGTGAAAGCCCGGAATATAATTGTAAATTTTTTATACACACCGCCACAAAAAAAATTTGGAGGACGCTTGCGTTTCGCATTCAGGAGTAGAACGCGACAACGTAATCAGGCCCCGTTCGCATCGCCTGGCTGGCGAATTTTCGTCCGCTAGCCAGGCTTCTTTTCTCGGTGGAGCTGAGCAGTGTGGCCTCCCACTGCTGCGTGCAGGTCTGGATCACGGGGCGGGCAGAGGCAGCCGCCAAGGAGCAGGGGCTCCTGGCCGACTAGCCGTCGTCGCCTCCCACAATCGAGGAAGCCACTGGTTTTCATTAAAAAGGTTTTGTTCTCTCTCTCTCTCTCTCTCTCGGTGGACACCTCAACCCTGCCGTGAGGGAATTAGCAACGTTTGTGCGCGTAACACTAGCCGTTTCAAGCTCTCCTGGAATGCGCGCTTACTGCAAGTACACTTACGAAGTCCCCAGTAGGCCATTATTCCTTTTGCAATTAGCGAAGTACCCAGTACGCGTTTGTAAGACAATGCGCGCACCTACGCTGCTGCACACACTGTTAATGCTGATGCTGCTGATGATGATTAATTATGCCTGAGCGCTTCGTAATGGATGTGCCTTTAAAACACCCACTCGTTGCGCAATTCATACGGTGTGAAGCGTTATGCGCTTATATACGCTTCTGCCACGCAGTATTACGTGTTAACCCGATTCCTGGCACCACGTGACGCCTGCATAGGTTTTCTTTTCTTTATTTTTCGAAACAGTATACATAGTCTGGCTCTGTGGTAGAACACTTCCTTGCCAAGGAGAAGGCCTGGGTTTGATTCCGGCTCGGACGGATGATTTTTTTTTTTTTCATTTGCGTCCATCGCGATATTTCTCTTACGGACAACGACAATTTTTCGCTCACAACCAACGACACTGACCTCGAAATTTACGCGACACGGGCTCTTTAACGCTATCGTTAAAATGCCCGCATGATAAGGGCACACTTAAGTTGCAAAATTTCACGGCGTAAGAGCGACAGCAATGAGCAAGGCGGAACTGAAGATTCGTTGTGAAGGGCCATCACACAAGGTCGGCGCATAATCGTAAAGCTCACCGTTATCCGTGATAGTGGTTTTCCAGCGTAGCCCAGTTCAAGCACGATGAAATGTCGCGTTAGGAAGCATTGGTTTTTGCCTGGAATGTAAAGAAATTATTTACTTGTAGATGGAGCGCGTTGTGCTGTATATTAGAGGGAAGCAACGCCGCTCCGCACCGATGCATACAATGTCTCCTTCGCTATGGCTCCGCTAGAATTTAACTGGCATCTGCGATAGTTTCACCCTACATAGTGCTCCGAGGAATGTGACACTTTGCTAAGAAGAAAGCTGCCATGTATGCATTAAAGTTGTAATGATCGAAGTACAAGTTCTTATTCTAGAACACTGGCCAATGCCAATGTCATTTTTCTTCAGCTCACCGAATACATTGCCTAGCTGATATAAACACGACATAGAATACGAAGCGCGCTGTTGCTAATAATTCTCACGTTATTATTACCATTATTTTTTTTTGGAGAATGACCTTGCGGGCAACAGTCATGTTGTTGCGGTTCCGGTGGCCGCGAATTTCGCCACACGACGTGGCGTATATGTGCATGACAAGCGATACTTCCGTGTACACTTGCGTATAGCACTTTCTGGAACGTGAGGCTGTGGGTCGAGTCTGAGGACGTGCTGCTTAACTCGACTCGAGTATAAATGTTTGCTGAACATTGAATTTTAGTTGTAGCGAGTGGAAATGAAAAGCACCAGAACAGCGCAGTGCTTCAAACAATATTTCACGAGCGGAAGTGCACGTGTAAAAAAAAATGACGCCAGTGACCGCACCTGCCTGGAAGTCCCTGGACCCGAGACCATGGTCACCGCGCAGCAGCCACTTTGGGAACTGGTCAAACACGCATGCGATCCTATGGTAAAACGATGTCGTGTAAATTAGGACAAATGTGTCTTGCAGCGCGCACCAAGAATCACGGAAGTCTATATGAACGATTTTACGTAAGACATATGGGCGCCTTGGGCTATCAAATGAATGCTTTCTTATTTTCGTATATCGTGACGTGAATTGATAAGCTCAGCAAACGTTGAATGCACCAACGCAATCGTTTTCATATGTACATGTCCACCGTTTAGTTGTTAAAGATAAAAAACGGCAAGGTTGACAGCCTAATAAGGCGGCACCGAAACCCATCCGTAAAATGGTCTATAGGCACGTCGAAAAGTAACAAGCCTGATCGCTTGTCTGAGGGTATAAAGAATGCTGGCTTCAGCGAATAACATACAAATATTTTTCGGTGAGGCGCCCCGGTTTTCAGATCTTGGCGTACGAGTTATTTGAACGTGGGAAACAAAGTTGATACCTCCATTCATGAAGCATGATTTCATGATTGGCTTGAAGAGTTCTCAGATACGTTTTCTTTCCTAAAAAGTTAGTAAGGCCTCAAAACATTTACAATAAGAAAATAAAAGCCGTAAGCAAGCAAACGCTCTTCCGGTTCAGTAACGCCGCATAACTACAGACTGTGAGCGCGCAAGCTGCCACACTCCCGTGGCAGCTTGAAGGGCCCCTAACTACCCTGCGTTCAAATACGAGGGAGTGGTTTCTTTCTCGCCTACGCTCCGCTTCCTACAAGCGATATCTCCTCCTCACCACTTACTTATAAAAAGCACGTTTGCGATGTCATCACTAAGCACTGAGCCTATCAGGATTTCGCGCTTGTCGGCTACACGCTATCTCCGGTTGCGCAGTCGGAAACATACAAAATGAAGTGAAATCAGTTGATCGCGCACAATAGTCATGCGAGCCAAAGAATAAAGGGTGGGCGACTGCATGGCAAAGCAGTGTAGGAGACAATTCACAACTGATATTTCGCGTATGGACCAATCGAGAGTATGTACCGTAATGACGTCAAGTGAGTCGCCGTCCTTGCGTCAAGAAGTGCGCCAGAAAGACGAGAAACGCCGAGAGAGGATAACGCGCTCGTTTGTTTTTTTTTTGTTTTGTTTTTTTTTGTTGTTGTTGAGGGGCCCTTTAAGAGGTATCTCGCGTGTGCCTGGCCTCTAAGAACGCGATGCAGCCATTGCTTACTGAACGCAGAAAGGCCTCTTGAAGTATAGTGGACGCGCAGGACATCGTGCAATGTCCTTCTACGGTTCATACAGGTGCACAGGGTACATATCGGCAGCGCATTCGTTGTTAAATGGTAGAAAACTATGACACCGAAACGAGAGCCTCAGCGTCCAACCTTTGCGTTTCGACGAAACTGGGCGTTCTGTAGCGCACTCCGTGTCTCAGCAGGCTAAGTTTGCTGAAAAAAAGAAAAAAAGAAAATTTCGCAACCACGCGGCATCTAGGGTATTTTCTACGCGAGCGATATAAAATGAAATATATTAAGTAAATTTAATCTTCCCTTGTAAAGCTTTTTAAAGGGATAAAGGCCATTTTTCTAACAGAGACAGGACCTTAACGTATTTTTTTTTTCGGTAACGAATTATTAACAAAGTGAAGTTGATAGCAACACAAACTGTGGAATGATTGCTGATGAATGCTTCAAGTTCATGAGGTTATGAAGCTCTGAACCATTTGTTTGGTACACAAGTTACACGCTACTGTCTCGTTGACTCCATTCGGTTGGTATTTCATGTGGATAATTAAATGGACTAAGCAACACACGAACCCTAACTCAGAAGAGTCTGGTGCTGGGCCTGTAGGTACGTAGTCTGAAAAAACAACGAAACCCACTCTGAAGGATGCGTATTGAGCCTTGAAGGACCCAGCCTTGAAGGACGCGATGGGCTGTGTGTTCGTGAAATCCTCTCTTGCGTACGCGTCCTTCAACGCTGACTTCGTCGTTTTTTTTAAACCCTAACTTTCTGAAGCCAACTTACACGCTGCATTCTATGGCTGCTGCGATGGCGTCCACACGTTGATCTGTGAATATTCCCGTTACGGGAATCACCTTCAGGACAGTTCGCTTCAGCGTGGACGCCACCTGGAAGACCTCGCTGTGGTGGCCGTGGGCAAGCCATTTGGATCGATCCTGGCATCTGCATCGCAAGCGGCTGTTGTCATCTCATATGCAGCTCATTTTACTCAAGGCCCAAAGAATGAATCAACAACACAAACATGGGACGAAAAAAAAAAACACACGAGGACGCGTGCTGTTATTCCTTTTTTTTTTCGTCCCGTCTTTGCGCTGTTGATCCCTTGCATGAGACATGTATGTACCAACTAGCCCACCTTTTGCCGCTTGTTCAATTCGTTACTCAAGGCCTGCCGATGAGCTCGCTCTTGAGAGCACGGGAAGACCGGACCAGATTCGAAAAATATACAGCGACATGACGCAAGCGCATTTTGCCTGAGCACTAAGGGCAGCTAAAGAAAGGTGCTACGGATGCCTCGCTAAGCGGTGATTACTGCTGACGATGTCGTAGGTGTCTACTGCATTTTCAGCCGTACGCTGTCAGCTTAAATCTTATATGCAAGGCATTTTTCAGCATTACCGCTTCATGAAAACTGCAGCCCAGGTGATCAAAAGCACAGTTTTGCACAAAAAAAATAAAGAAAAGAAAAGCTGCAGAGTCCCTTTTGACGACAGCTTTTTCATCGGCCTCCGTTTGACTCGAATATGTTCTTGTTTGGCTACTGCAGATACTGGCATCCCGCCGTACTTCAAGTGTTAGTTTCGACCTCCACACCGCATTACTGTACTTACCCGTTGGGCAGGAAAGCCAGGAAAGGGAGGGGCGTTTCCTGATTGCATAGATCCAACAGCCGGCTAGGGAACACGTCCGTGGGCTGTGTGAGAAGTGTATCGTTGTGGAAAAAAAATGAAAGAGAGGGAGAAAAAAATAAGCACGTGATCAGTGAAACTGGAGACGTTAGCCCTGCTATACGCATGAGTAGATTGGTTTGACAAAAGAAAAAGGGATACTGCCCTCTGGACTCCCGCAGGCGTATCGCCTCCATCACCATACAACAGTAATGCGTAGGACCATCATTACAAAAGATGCTCAGACTTGAGCGGGATTGCCGGTACAAAGAATCGCAGGCCGATAGTATTCCTAACATGCAGACTGAAACGGTGGCAAGAACGATACCGAGAATGGACATAGGTAACGTACCGGGTGTTCTCAATCGTATGATTGTTTCTGATTGCTAAATATACCTAAAATCTGTGCTTTTAGAACGTCGCTTCGCTGACGCGTTACGCCGATACTGTTGCTATAGGGTGACATTACGATAGCGCTTTAGCCTTGGTACAAATACAATAAGATGACGAGACGACCGAATGAATGAACGTACGTCATATTTTACCGTTGCTCACAAATACAATAAATATGGCTCCTTGTAATTGTCCAATTGCGGTACCACTTGAGCTGTACTTACCCGGTTCACTGGCTCTTGGTCCTTCCAGATGGATTCTGATGGCTCTGAAAAGAAAGAATAAATTTTGCAGGGACAAAGCATATGCTGAAAATCATGAGGCGAAATTTTTGTGAAGCGTCTAGTTGCTATACAACCGAATATGATGCGCACGACTGTGTCAAGGAAGAAAGCTTCGTCTCATAATGTGAACGTTGCGGCTTGTAGCGACGGAATATCTGGTGCTTAATGTTCGATTGAAAAGATGTCAGTGCACGTTAAAGAACACCAGATGGTCGAAATTTCCGGAGCCCTCCACTACGGCGTACCTCATAATCATATCGTGGTTTTGGGACGTAAAACTCCAGGTATTATTAATGTTCCATTGAAAGAATGTTCTATTGAAAGAAAAGGGCAACCCACATCTAATCTTTCACTACATTGCAGGGCGTGCACGTGTAAGCCACTGCTGTCTGACACCAATAGGTGTTATCGAGGCACCAAGATAAGATTACGCGGGAGACCATCGAAGCGTTCTACATTGACGAGTCCGGTGACACGTGTGTTGCGACGCTTTCTGCGAGGCATGAATCTGAAACACTCTATCTGGCCCCGAATGTTTAGGCTTTGTGTTAATACTGTGCTTGCATATTTTCATTTTTCAGTCATTAAACCTGTTGTTAAATTGTGCCCGCGTCCTCCACTTCTCCTGGCCTATCGTTTCTTGCGCCCTTAAATTTGAGTATTAACTGAACTGATGACACTAGTTTGTTTTTCGGTGCAGGTGGTTGGCGAGCTTTTAAGGTTATTTTTGGTTGCCTTTCTTTGATTTTTTTTTCGTGAACTATGGTTCTTTTGTATATGCTTGTGCCTCTGCTTTTGAAGTGCTTATCAAGTGCCTAGCACACTGTGTAACGTTGATGTTCTTTTTTTCGTTTGTTGCCTTTAATTTTTCATTAATTGTACATCTCATCTGTCTGAAATAAGTGTACTAATCGATAATCAAGGGTGCTTTTGTGTTTTGTAATTGTCGTCGTTCTGCTGCTGCTGCTTTATGGGTGACACGGCTCAGTCAGGCAATGTTTGCCTTTAACCGTGTCCCCTAAGAAAGTTTAAATATTGTCGTATCAACCAATAAATAAATAAATAAATAAATAAATAAATAAATAAATAAATAAATAATAAATAAATAAATAAATAAATAAATAAATAAATAAGTAAGTTATGTAACACGTCATTATTATACCTTTCCGCTGGCGCTATACTAAAGATAACGACAAGAAAATGAACATAAAATGTAGCTCCGATACCGTCCGGCTCCGACCAGCTGGTTGCCCCTTCACCGACGCCGATCTCGGACAACGTGGTGATCTCGAAATTCCCATCGTCCACGAAGCCAGCACGTCTTTCGGGTTGTGGTCGTCGTCCCTCTCCGGTGCCGCGAGCGTTTTTGCCGTCGATGGCTGTTTCCTCTTCGTCCTCGCTGTCCTCCTCGAGTACCGATCGCCTCTTGCCGAGCAGCGGCCGCCTGTCCATCAAAGCGTACGACTCGCCGTACAACGTGCTCCTGGCGTCCGAGCCGCGATGGTTGCCGTGAAAGGCCATGAGCGTGACCAGTAGAACCACGCCCGTGAGCACGCACGAGCATGCTATGTAAAGGATGAGCTGTAAGGCAAGGGCAGGGTATAGGATGGAGGGGTTTAATTCAAGGGCGAGCGCACCTTATAATGAAATAAGGCAAGGCACGCGCCGCTTGTACGCCTGCTATAGCTTCAAGACGCGCGTTATCTACGGCGGTTACTGAACTTTATAGTATGTGTCTTCCGTAACTTCGTAACTGACTGTGGGCAAAGAAGAACTCTCAGCTTGAAGCTAAAGTTTTTACTCGGGACCTGTTTTCACTATGGTAACTATGTTGCTACTCATCTCAAGTCCCAGTTTTCAAGTGAGCTCTTTGTCGTGCTTGGATTCCGTAACCTCGACAAATATGAGCAAGCATATTTGCGTACGCGGAGTCGTGAGTATAAATATGAATACGCTCGCTGTAAATGTGAGTACGCTGAGCCCTTCTCCCAACTAAGTCTGCACAAATGGCGTCTTTTCCTCTCGTCAACCTCTCCTGCTCCTCTTCCTCTTTCCTTCTGATGTTAGATAAAAATAAAACGCATTTCTGCAGAGCTTAGATATATTCGGTGAGTATGGTAATTCCAACAATCATCAAGACAAGAGAGCCAACTAGTCCAGATGGTGGCTCTTCTGCAACATACCTGGTGGTCCTGGATGAACTGCAGCACCTGGCGACGAATGGCAGAACTAGAATCATCGGTGGCGCGTCGACGGTCACCAGCCGCCCGATCTTGCCGTCCACCTCTGCCGCTGAAACTCAACCAGATCGGCTTGCTCAGTGGCATTCGAGGTAGGAAGCGCGCGCGGCTAGTTGCGTTGGTGCTGCCGTCGCGCTCACGAAGCTGTCGAGCTTGCTCGGACCTTAGGCGCTCCACGAAGCGGTAGGTGTCGTAGTCTGGTAGCTCGGAGAACTGCCTCGTGTACGGCGCCGGCGTCGTCTTGGCAGTGCGTGCTGTAGGCGTACGGGCTGAACTCAGGGCCACCAGGCTGATCAGAGACAGCGTCGCAAGTGCAGGGGACATTTCGACTCACGAGGGAGGCGTATCACTGGCGGAGCCGTGATTTGAAAGCTAACGACGCTGACAGAATGACAGCCGGAAGCCCCGCCGCGAGCGAATATAATGATGATGAATCTTCAAGGTATGGCACGTACCCACAGTGGTGATTGGAACGAGAAGAGAAGATGAGGAAAAGCAAGAATCTGGAGCAGGTTTGAGCGCACAGATAATTAGAAGAACAAATGGGTGGATAACTGGAAAACCGAAAATCTGGGAACAAATGAAGATGAACTGCTCATGCTTCTGCTTCGCCTGTAAGTTCTCAGTAACTCAGACATGTTGGCAGTAATGATGGCGATAAAGCGAAAACACTTTCCGTTACTTTCTTTGCGTTTGAGTGTAGTGTGATGGAAAGGGTAAGGGTAAATATTGGAGGATGAGCTAGAGCACCAGGTTGCCCGCCAGAACTGCGTTGTAAAGTAACATTTGCATCTGTGGTCGAAAGTGCCCCGCAACGGTGGTCTAGTGGTTATGGCGCTCGACTGCTGACCCGCAGGTCGCGGGATCGAATCCCGGCCGCGGCGGCTGCATTTTCGATGGAGGCGAAAATGTTTGAGGCCCGTGTACTTAGATTTAGGTGCACGTTAAAGAACCCCAGGCGGTCGAAATTTCCGGAGCCCTCCACTACGGCGTCTCTCATAATCATATCGTGGTTTTGGGACGCTAAACCCCAGATATTATTATTACTATTATGTGGTCGAAAGCATTTTAAGCGTAGGTCAGGTGACACAGTGTCACTAATTGCGACGTGTGTACTTCTGAGCTAATCCTACGAGCAGTAATTTGTTCACATACTAACACACTTAACTTCTAGCGAGAACAAGCTTCCTGTATATATTGCTTATAACTTCGCTATGTGGCTTATGTGAATTCGAGTCCAGACATGTTGATTACTAGGACTGAATGACGCTTAGCCAAAAGAATTCCTGCAGACAATTTATTAAAGACACAAAGCTTTATTCAATAAAGGTGGAAATATATAGTATTAATATTGTATATACCAATTTTTTGCATCACTGAAGGTAAACAAACGCTTATAGATGCTTCCAACAGTTCAACAACAAACGCATAGCGCGTATGCTCAGAACTTGCATACAACATTCCAGTCCAAACTTATTTTTCTCAGACATCTCATACAGCAGGATGGTTGGCCACCGGCTGGTGCATCACATCATGAATCCTCCGGTGACTTCCAATGCAGCTCCAGTGACGAAGGAGCTGGCGGTGGGCGAACAGAGGAACTTTACGGCTTCCGCTATTTCGCTGGGCTTTGCTAGCCTCTTGAGTGGAGTCAATGACCGGACCTCTTCCTTGCCTTCCTCTGGCAGTGAATCCGTCATGGGCGTCGCCGTCAGTCCGGGCAGCAAAGCATTGCAGCGGATGCCGTGAGCCGCCAGTTCCTGCGCCGCAGACTTGGTCAGGGCCACCACACCGGCCTTGGCCGCGCAGTACGCAGCGGCGAGGGGCCAGCCAGTCTTGGTTCCGATACTGGAGACGTTAACGATGGCCGCACCGCCTTCGGGCAGGACATTCTCTGAGCGCGTCATCTCGCGGGCGGCTGCACGGGTCACCAAGAAAGTTCCCTGCAGAAACAAGTAGCAGCGCTTCATCATCATCTGCCTGACTACGCCCACTGCAGGGCAAAGGCCTCTCCCACGTTTCGCTAATCAATCCGGTCCTGTGCTTGCTGCGGCCACGCCATCCCCGCAAATTTCTTAAAGGGGCCCTGCAACACTTTTTGAGCAGAGTCAAAAAGCGCTGCCACTCGGTAGTGGAGGCTCCCGAGAACACGCGAGCCAAATATAGCGAAGTGAGCGGCCTGGAACTTAGCAGCGCTTCATCATCATCTGCCTGACTACGCCCACTGCAGGGCAAAGGCCTCTCCCACGTTTCGCTAATCAATCCGGTCCTGTGCTTGCTGCGGCCACGCCATTCCCGCAAATTTCTTAAAGGGGCCCTGCAACACTTTTTGAGCAGGGTCAAAAAGCGCTGCCACTCGGTTGTCGAGGCTCCCGAGAACACGCGAGCCAAATATAGCGAAGTGAGCGGCCTGGAACTTAGCAGCGCTTCATCATCATCTGCCTGACTACGCCCACTGCAGGGCAAAGGCCTCTCCCACGTTTCGCTAATCAATCCGGTCCTGTGCTTGCTGCGGCCACGCCATCCCCGCAAATTTCTTAAAGGGGCCCTGCAACACTTTTAGAGCAGAGTCAAAAGCGCTGCCACTCGGTAGTGGAGGCTCCCGAGAACACGCGAGCCAAATATAACGAAGTGAGCGGCCTGGAACTTAGCAGCGCTTCATCATCATCTGCCTGACTACGCCCACTGCAGGGCAAAGGCCTCTCCCACGTTTCGCTAATCAATCCGTTCCTGTGCTTGCTGCGGCCACGCCATCCCCGCAAATTTCTTAAAGGGGCCCTGCAACACTTTTTGAGCAGAGTCAAAAAGCGCTGCCACTCGGTAGTGGAGGCTCCCGAGAACACGCGAGCCAAATATAGCGAAGTGAGCGGCCTGGAACTTAGCAGCGCTTCATCATCATCTGCCTGACTACGCCCACTGCAGGGCAAAGGCCTCTCCCACGTTTCGCTAATCAATCCGGTCCTGTGCTTGCTGCGGCCACGCCATCCCCGCAAATTTCTTAAAGGGGCCCTGCAACACTTTTAGAGCAGAGTCAAAAAGCGCTGCCACTCGGTAGTGGAGGCTCCCGAGAACACGCGAGCCAAATATAGCGAAGTGAGCGGCCTGGAACTTAGCAGCGCTTCATCATCATCTGCCTGACTACGCCCACTGCAGGGCAAAGGCCTCTCCCACGTTTCGCTAATCAATCCGGTCCTGTGCTTGCTGCGGCCACGCCATCCCCGCAAATTTCTTAAAGGGGCCCTGCAACACTTTTTGAGCAGAGTCAAAAAGCGCTGCCACTCGGTAGTGGAGGCTCCCGAGAACACGCCAGCCAAATATAGCGAAGTGAGCGGCCTGGAACTTAGCAGCGCTTCATCATCATCTGCCTGACTACGCCCACTGCAGGGCAAAGGCCTCTCCCACGTTTCGCTAATCAATCCGGTCCTGTGCTTGCTGCGGCCACGCCATTCCCGCAAATTTCTTAAAGGGGCCCTGCAACACTTTTTGAGCAGAGTCAAAAAGCGCTGCCACTCGGTTGTCGAGGCTCCCGAGAACACGCGAGCCAAATATAGCGAAGTGAGCGGCCTGGAACTTAGCAGCGCTTCATCATCATCTGCCTGACTACGCCCACTGCAGGGCAAAGGCCTCTCCCACGTTTCGCTAATCAATCCGGTCCTGTGCTTGCTGCGGCCACGCCATCCCCGCAAATTTCTTAAAGGGGCCCTGCAACACTTTTTGAGCAGAGTCAAAAAGCGCTGCCACTCGGTAGTGGAGGCTCCCGAGAACACGCGAGCCAAATATAGCGAAGTGAGCGGCCTGGAACTTAGCAGCGCTTCATCATCATCTGCCTGACTACGCCCACTGCAGGGCAAAGGCCTCTCCCACGTTTCGCTAATCAATCCGGTCCTGTGCTTGCTGCGGCCACGCCATTCCCGCAAATTTCTTAAAGGGGCCCTGCAACACTTTTTGAGCAGAGTCAAAAAGCGCTGCCACTCGGTAGTGGAGGCTCCCGAGAACACGTGAGCCAAATATAGCGAAGTGAGCGGCCTGGAACTTAGCAGCGCTTCATCATCATCTGCCTGACTACGCCCACTGCAGGGCAAAGGCCTCTCCCACGTTTCGCTAATCAATCCGGTCCTGTGCTTGCTGCGGCCACGCCATCCCCGCAAATTTCTTAAAGGGGCCCTGCAACACTTTTAGAGCAGAGTCAAAAAGCGCTGCCACTCGGTAGTGGAGGCTCCCGAGAACACGCGAGCCAAATATAGCGAAGTGAGCGGCCTGGAACTTAGCAGCGCTTCATCATCATCTGCCTGACTACGCCCACTGCAGGGCAAAGGCCTCTCCCACGTTTCGCTAATCAATCCGGTCCTGTGCTTGCTGCGGCCACGCCATCCCCGCAAATTTCTTAAAGGGGCCCTGCAACACTTTTAGAGCAGAGTCAAAAAGCGCTGCCACTCGGTAGTGGAGGCTCCCGAGAACACGCGAGCCAAATATAGCGAAGTGAGCGGCCTGGAACTTAGCAGCGCTTCATCATCATCTGCCTGACTACGCCCACTGCAGGGCAAAGGCCTCTCCCACGTTTCGCTAATCAATCCGTTCCTGTGCTTGCTGCGGCCACGCCATCCCCGCAAATTTCTTAAAGGGGCCCTGCAACACTTTTTGAGCAGAGTCAAAAAGCGCTGCCACTCGGTAGTGGAGGCTCCCGAGAACACGCGAGCCAAATATAGCGAAGTGAGCGGCCTGGAACTTAGCAGCGCTTCATCATCATCTGCCTGACTACGCCCACTGCAGGGCAAAGGCCTCTCCCACGTTTCGCTAATCAATCCGGTCCTGTGCTTGCTGCGGCCACGCCATCCCCGCAAATTTCTTAAAGGGGCCCTGCAACACTTTTAGAGCAGAGTCAAAAAGCGCTGCCACTCGGTAGTGGAGGCTCCCGAGAACACGCGAGCCAAATATAGCGAAGTGAGCGGCCTGGAACTTAGCAGCGCTTCATCATCATCTGCCTGACTACGCCCACTGCAGGGCAAAGGCCTCTCCCACGTTTCGCTAATCAATCCGGTCCTGTGCTTGCTGCGGCCACGCCATCCCCGCAAATTTCTTAAAGGGGCCCTGCAACACTTTTTGAGCAGAGTCAAAAAGCGCTGCCACTCGGTAGTGGAGGCTCCCGAGAACACGCCAGCCAAATATAGCGAAGTGAGCGGCCTGGAACTTAGCAGCGCTTCATCATCATCTGCCTGACTACGCCCACTGCAGGGCAAAGGCCTCTCCCACGTTTCGCTAATCAATCCGGTCCTGTGCTTGCTGCGGCCACGCCATTCCCGCAAATTTCTTAAAGGGGCCCTGCAACACTTTTTGAGCAGAGTCAAAAAGCGCTGCCACTCGGTTGTCGAGGCTCCCGAGAACACGCGAGCCAAATATAGCGAAGTGAGCGGCCTGGAACTTAGCAGCGCTTCATCATCATCTGCCTGACTACGCCCACTGCAGGGCAAAGGCCTCTCCCACGTTTCGCTAATCAATCCGGTCCTGTGCTTGCTGCGGCCACGCCATCCCCGCAAATTTCTTAAAGGGGCCCTGCAACACTTTTTGAGCAGAGTCAAAAAGCGCTGCCACTCGGTAGTGGAGGCTCCCGAGAACACGCGAGCCAAATATAGCGAAGTGAGCGGCCTGGAACTTAGCAGCGCTTCATCATCATCTGCCTGACTACGCCCACTGCAGGGCAAAGGCCTCTCCCACGTTTCGCTAATCAATCCGGTCCTGTGCTTGCTGCGGCCACGCCATTCCCGCAAATTTCTTAAAGGGGCCCTGCAACACTTTTTGAGCAGAGTCAAAAAGCGCTGCCACTCGGTAGTGGAGGCTCCCGAGAACACGTGAGCCAAATATAGCGAAGTGAGCGGCCTGGAACTTAGCAGCGCTTCATTATCATCTGCCTGACTACGCCCACTGCAGGGCAAAGGCCTCTCCCACGTTTCGCTAATCAATCCGGTCCTGTGCTTGCTGCGGCCACGCCATCCCCGCAAATTTCTTAAAGGGGCCCTGCAACACTTTTAGAGCAGAGTCAAAAAGCGCTGCCACTCGGTAGTGGAGGCTCCCGAGAACACGCGAGCCAAATATAGCGAAGTGAGCGGCCTGGAACTTAGCAGCGCTTCATCATCATCTGCCTGACTACGCCCACTGCAGGGCAAAGGCCTCTCCCACGTTTCGCTAATCAATCCGGTCCTGTGCTTGCTGCGGCCACGCCATTCCCGCAAATTTCTTAAAGGGGCCCTGCAACACTTTTTGAGCAGAGTCAAAAAGCGCTGCCACTCGGTAGTGGAGGCTCCCGAGAACACGCGAGCCAAATATAGCGAAGTGAGCGGCCTGGAACTTAGCAGCGCTTCATCATCATCTGCCTGACTACGCCCACTGCAGGGCAAAGGCCTCTCCCACGTTTCGCTAATCAATCCGGTCCTGTGCTTGCTGCGGCCACGCCATCCCCGCAAATTTCTTAAAGGGGCCCTGCAACACTTTTTGAGCAGAGTCAAAAAGCGCTGCCACTCGGTAGTGGAGGCTCCCGAGAACACGCGAGCCAAATATAGCGAAGTGAGCGGCCTGGAACTTAGCAGCGCTTCATCATCATCTGCCTGACTACGCCCACTGCAGGGCAAAGGCCTCTCCCACGTTTCGCTAATCAATCCGGTCCTGTGCTTGCTGCGGCCACGCCATTCCCGCAAATTTCTTAAAGGGGCCCTGCAACACTTTTTGAGCAGGGTCAAAAAGCGCTGCCACTCGGTTGTCGAGGCTCCCGAGAACACGCGAGCCAAATATAGCGAAGTGAGCGGCCTGGAACTTAGCAGCGCTTCATCATCATCTGCCTGACTACGCCCACTGCAGGGCAAAGGCCTCTCCCACGTTTCGCTAATCAATCCGGTCCTGTGCTTGCTGCGGCCACGCCATCCCCGCAAATTTCTTAAAGGGGCCCTGCAACACTTTTTGAGCAGAGTCAAAAAGCGCTGCCACTCGGTAGTGGAGGCTCCCGAGAACACGCGAGCCAAATATAGCGAAGTGAGCGGCCTGGAACTTAGCAGCGCTTCATCATCATCTGCCTGACTACGCCCACTGCAGGGCAAAGGCCTCTCCCACGTTTCGCTAATCAATCCGGTCCTGTGCTTGCTGCGGCCACGCCATCCCCGCAAATTTCTTAAAGGGGCCCTGCAACACTTTTTGAGCAGGGTCAAAAAGCGCTGCCACTCGGTTGTCGAGGCTCCCGAGAACACGCGAGCCAAATATAGCGAAGTGAGCGGCCTGGAACTTAGCAGCGCTTCATCATCATCTGCCTGACTACGCCCACTGCAGGGCAAAGGCCTCTCCCACGTTTCGCTAATCAATCCGGTCCTGTGCTTGCTGCGGCCACGCCATCCCCGCAAATTTCTTAAAGGGGCCCTGCAACACTTTTTGAGCAGGGTCAAAAAGCGCTGCCACTCAGTTGTCGAGGCTCCCGAGAACACGCGAGCCAAATATAGCGAAGTGAGCGGCCTGGAACTTAGCAGCGCTTCATCATCATCTGCCTGACTACGCCCACTGCAGGGCAAAGGCCTCTCCCACGTTTCGCTAATCAATCCGGTCCTGTGCTTGCTGCGGCCACGCCATCCCCGCAAATTTCTTAAAGGGGCCCTGCAACACTTTTTGAGCAGAGTCAAAAAGCGCTGCCACTCGGTAGTGGAGGCTCCCGAGAACACGCGAGCCAAATATAGCGAAGTGAGCGGCCTGGAACTTAGCAGCGCTTCATCATCATCTGCCTGACTACGCCCACTGCAGGGCAAAGGCCTCTCCCACGTTTCGCTAATCAATCCGGTCCTGTGCTTGCTGCGGCCACGCCATTCCCGCAAATTTCTTAAAGGGGCCCTGCAACACTTTTTGAGCAGGGTCAAAAAGCGCTGCCACTCGGTAGTGGAGGCTCCCGAGAACACGCGAGCCAAATATAGCGAAGTGAGCGGCCTGGAACTTAGCAGCGCTTCATCATCATCTGCCTGACTACGCCCACTGCAGGGCAAAAGCCTCTCCCACGTTTCGCTAGTCAATCCGGTCCTGTGCTTGCTGCGGCCACGCCATCCCCGCAAATTTCTTAAAGGGGCCCTGCAACACTTTTTGAGCAGGGTCAAAAAGCGCTGCCACTCGGTAGTGGAGGCTCCCGAGAACACGCGAGCCAAATATAGCGAAGTGAGCGGCCTGGAACTTAGCAGCGCTTCATCATCATCTGCCTGACTACGCCCACTGCAGGGCAAAGGCCTCTCCCACGTTTCGCTAATCAATCCGGTCCTGTGCTTGCTGCGGCCACGCCATCCCCGCAAATTTCTTAAAGGGGCCCTGCAACACTTTTTGAGCAGGGTCAAAAAGCGCTGCCACTCGGTTGTCGAGGCTCCCGAGAACACGCGAGCCAAATATAGCGAAGTGAGCGGCCTGGAACTTAGCAGCGCTTCATCATCATCTGCCTGACTACGCCCACTGCAGGGCAAAGGCCTCTCCCACGTTTCGCTAATCAATCCGGTCCTGTGCTTGCTGCGGCCACGCCATCCCCGCAAATTTCTTAAAGGGGCCCTGCAACACTTTTTGAGCAGGGTCAAAAAGCGCTGCCACTCGGTTGTCGAGGCTCCCGAGAACACGCGAGCCAAATATAGCGAAGTGTGCGGCCTGGAACTTAGCAGCGCTTCATCATCATCTGCCTGACTACGCCCAATACAGGGCAAAGGCCTCTCCCACGTTTCGCTAATCAATCCGGTCCTGTGCTTCGGCCACGCCATCCCCGCAAATTTCTTAAAGGGGCCCTGCAACACTTTTTGAGCAGGGTCAAAAAGCGCTGCCACTCGGTAGTGGAGGCTCCCGAGAACACGCGAGCCAAATATAGCGAAGTGAGCGGCCTGGAACTTAGCAGCGCTTCATCATCATCTGCCTGACTACGCCCACTGCAGGGCAAAGGCCTCTCCCACGTTTCGCTAATCAATCCGGTCCTGTGCTTGCTGCGGCCACGCCATCCCCGCAAATTTCTTAAAGGGGCCCTGCAACACTTTTTGAGCAGGGTCAAAAAGTGCTGCCACTCGGTTGTCGAGGCTCCCGAGAACACGCGAGCCAAATATAGCGAAGTGAGCGGCCTGGAACTTAGCAGCGCTTCATCATCATCTGCCTGACTACGCCCACTGCAGGGCAAAGGCCTCTCCCACGTTTCGCTAATCAATCCGGTCCTGTGCTTCGGCCACGCCATCCCCGCAAATTTCTTAAAGGAGCCCTGCAACACTTTTTGAGCAGGGTCAAAAAGCGCTGCCACTCGGTAGTGGAGGCTCCCGAGAACACGCGAGCCAAATATAGCGAAGTGAGCGGCCTGGAACTTAGCAGCGCTTCATCATCATCTGCCTGACTACGCCCACTGCAGGGCAAAGGCCTCTCCCACGTTTCGCTAATCAATCCGGTCCTGTGCTTGCTGCGGCCACGCCATTCCCGCAAATTTCTTAAAGGGGCCCTGCAACACTTTTTGAGCAGGGTCAAAAAGCGCTGCCACTCGGTAGTGGAGGCTCCCGAGAACACGCGAGCCAAATATAGCGAAGTGAGCGGCCTGGAACTTAGCAGCGCTTCATCATCATCTGCCTGACTACGCCCACTGCAGGGCAAAGGCCTCTCCCACGTTTCGCTAATCAATCCGGTCCTGTGCTTGCTGCGGCCACGCCATCCCCGCAAATTTCTTAAAGGGGCCCTGCAACACTTTTTGAGCAGGGTCAAAAAGCGCTGCCACTCGGTTGTCGAGGCTCCCGAGAACACGCGAGCCAAATATAGCGAAGTGAGCGGCCTGGAACTTAGCAGCGCTTCATCATCATCTGCCTGACTACGCCCACTGCAGGGCAAAGGCCTCTCCCACGTTTCGCTAATCAATCCGGTCCTGTGCTTGCTGCGGCCACGCCATCCCCGCAAATTTCTTAAAGGGGCCCTGCAACACTTTTTGAGCAGGGTCAAAAAGCGCTGCCACTCAGTTGTCGAGGCTCCCGAGAACACGCGAGCCAAATATAGCGAAGTGAGCGGCCTGGAACTTAGCAGCGCTTCATCATCATCTGCCTGACTACGCCCACTGCAGGGCAAAGGCCTCTCCCACGTTTCGCTAATCAATCCGGTCCTGTGCTTGCTGCGGCCACGCCATCCCCGCAAATTTCTTAAAGGGGCCCTGCAACACTTTTTGAGCAGGGTCAAAAAGCGCTGCCACTCGGTTGTCGAGGCTCCCGAGAACACGCGAGCCAAATATAGCGAAGTGAGCGGCCTGGAACTTAGCAGCGCTTCATCATCATCTGCCTGACTACGCCCACTGCAGGGCAAAGGCCTCTCCCACGTTTCGCTAATCAATCCGGTCCTGTGCTTGCTGCGGCCACGCCATCCCCGCAAATTTCTTAAAGGGGCCCTGCAACACTTTTTGAGCAGGGTCAAAAAGCGCTGCCACTCGGTTGTCGAGGCTCCCGAGAACACGCGAGCCAAATATAGCGAAGTGAGCGGCCTGGAACTTAGCAGCGCTTCATCATCATCTGCCTGACTACGCCCACTGCAGGGCAAAGGCCTCTCCCACGTTTCGCTAATCAATCCGGTCCTGTGCTTGCTGCGGCCACGCCATCCCCGCAAATTTCTTAAAGGGGCCCTGCAACACTTTTTGAGCAGGGTCAAAAAGCGCTGCCACTCGGTAGTGGAGGCTCCCGAGAACACGCGAGCCAAATATAGCGAAGTGAGCGGCCTGGAACTTAGCAGCGCTTCATCATCATCTGCCTGACTACGCCCACTGCAGGGCAAAGGCCTCTCCCACGTTTCGCTAATCAATCCGGTCCTGTGCTTGCTGCGGCCACGCCATTCCCGCAAATTTCTTAAAGGGGCCCTGCAACACTTTTTGAGCAGGGTCAAAAAGCGCTGCCACTCGGTAGTGGAGGCTCCCGAGAACACGCGAGCCAAATATAGCGAAGTGAGCGGCCTGGAACTTAGCAGCGCTTCATCATCATCTGCCTGACTACGCCCACTGCAGGGCAAAGGCCTCTCCCACGTTTCGCTAATCAATCCGGTCCTGTGCTTGCTGCGGCCACGCCATCCCCGCAAATTTCTTAAAGGGGCCCTGCAACACTTTTTGAGCAGGGTCAAAAAGCGCTGCCACTCGGTTGTCGAGGCTCCCGAGAACACGCGAGCCAAATATAGCGAAGTGAGCGGCCTGGAACTTAGCAGCGCTTCATCATCATCTGCCTGACTACGCCCACTGCAGGGCAAAGGCCTCTCCCACGTTTCGCTAATCAATCCGGTCCTGTGCTTGCTGCGGCCACGCCATCCCCGCAAATTTCTTAAAGGGGCCCTGCAACACTTTTTGAGCAGGGTCAAAAAGCGCTGCCACTCGGTTGTCGAGGCTCCCGAGAACACGCGAGCCAAATATAGCGAAGTGAGCGGCCTGGAACTTAGCAGCGCTTCATCATCATCTGCCTGACTACGCCCACTGCAGGGCAAAGGCCTCTCCCACGTTTCGCTAATCAATCCGGTCCTGTGCTTGCTGCGGCCACGCCATCCCCGCAAATTTCTTAAAGGGGCCCTGCAACACTTTTTGAGCAGGGTCATAAAGCGCTGCCACTCGGTTGTCGAGGCTCCCGAGAACACGCGAGCCAAATATAGCGAAGTGAGCGGCCTGGAACTTAGCAGCGCTTCATCATCATCTGCCTGACTACGCCCACTGCAGGGCAAAGGCCTCTCCCACGTTTCGCTAATCAATCCGGTCCTGTGCTTGCTGCGGCCACGCCATCCCCGCAAATTTCTTAAAGGGGCCCTGCAACACTTTTTGAGCAGGGTCAAAAAGCGCTGCCACTCGGTTGTCGAGGCTCCCGAGAACACGCGAGCCAAATATAGCGAAGTGAGCGGCCTGGAACTTAGCAGCGCTTCATCATCATCTGCCTGACTACGCCCACTGCAGGGCAAAGGCCTCTCCCACGTTTCGCTAATCAATCCGGTCCTGTGCTTGCTGCGGCCACGCCATCCCCGCAAATTTCTTAAAGGGGCCCTGCAACACTTTTTGAGCAGAGTCAAAAAGCGCTGCCACTCGGTAGTGGAGGCTCCCGAGAACACGCGAGCCAAATATAGCGAAGTGAGCGGCCTGGAACTTACAATAAATTCTCGAAGTCAGCTGAAAATCGCTCCCTCTTCTCTCGACAAATGATGTATTAGTCCGCAATGCATGACGCGATCGTCGGCAGTTCCACCATTGGCTGATGTTATAATCAAGATAACACCCTCATTATTACCTTCGTTGTTAATATTGAGTTCAATAAGTAGATAATATGTATGTTTATATTGTGTTATGCCGTTAAAACACCAAACAAACATTAATATTAGCACTTCCGGTTTCACCGACAGCTCGTCTGCTCGTAGTTGCGTGGTTGCGTTTCCTTCACCATGCGCAGTGCCGAAATTGTGAATATTTCTGTGATTTTGACCATCGCCGGTTGCCGTTGAGAGTGGCAGCCGTTCGAGTGTTGCCTCGTCAGCTGGAAACTGCATCGTCGGCACGTTCTCACGACCGACCGAGGCAGCGGCGCAGCATTTCTCCGATAACGCTGGCGCTGGCTAGTTTAGGATACCTGTGTTCGCTGTACGGCGAGAGTCCCGTTCGCTGTCTGTTCAGTATGTCATCGAGCCGTACCTCGGCGTATCCTCCCCGTAGTATCACGTTCCTGAGAAACCGCGACACAGCAACCAAGCAGACTCGCATTTTCACGGTAGCTGCAGACAGCCGGGGGATGGGTCCGCGCCGGCCCGATGCCCCACGATCCTTTCTTCTAGTCTTTAGTTCTTTGTTGTCAGCCCGCACTCGCTGTGTGCGCCCGCATTCGGAGAGCAAGCAGCGTCGATGTACCGCCACCGGGAGAAGGGTGCACGCAGCTTTGCGTGTTGAATACGATTCAAGCGCGAGCAGTGCGACGAGGCGGTGTATCGGAGTGTGGGTCGAAACCCATCTCAGCTGCCATTCGTTCCAAACGCGCATGCAGGTTTGCGTCCTTGGTTGGCAGAGCGATGAAAACACTACGGCAGTTCGAGGTGCACACCCAACATTACCAAACCGACTCGCAGTTTTCAAGCACGCGCGATACACGGTGCGATGGGCTCCGCTCGACGACGACCACGCAAGCCGACCGGTAGTGGCGCCACAGGCCACGTGGTTGCGCCGAGACGCCAGAGAGAAAAAAATGCCGCCGGCGCTGACGTAACTCTTCGGCGCTTCCTCGCACCTCCGTCCTCCCTCCCTTCAGGCCCCGCGCAGCTTTCCGCGCGCTCGCAGCGTTGAGTTGAGGGAGAAAGCTGCGGAACGTGATCTGTATAATTTGTTAACACCACTTAGACTTGACGGATTCGAAAAATTTTTGCGGCATATGACTCCTGAAGAGTCATACGTCAATAATGAGACTATTCTATTATAACTAAGAAAGGTGTTGCAGGGCCCCTTTAATCTCATCTGCCCACCTATCTTTCTGCTTCCCCCTCGCGCGCTTGCCTTCTCTTGGAATTCAATCTGTTACTCTTAATGACCAGCGTTTATCTTGCTTTCACGCTACATGCCCTGCCCATGCCCATTTCTTCTTCTGTACCTCGAATAATATGTCCTTAATACCCATTTGTTCCATGACCCACTCTGCTCTCTTCTTGTCCCTTAAGGTTACCTATCATTTTCCATTCCATTGCTCGCTGCGTCGTCCTCAGTTCAAGTTGAACCCTCTCCGTAAGCCTCCAGGTTTCTGTTCCATGGTAAAGGTGCAGCTGTTATATATGTTTTATAGGTAGTGCTTATATGCTTGCTTATGCCGGATTTTGGGACAGGCACATGTCGCGCCATCTCTCGAAGCCGACTGTACACCGCGCAGTAACTGAATAGAAAATAAAAGGAAAAGAAACCTCATCTTGTGAACGAAACTGCATGTCAAAGCTGACGCATGCTTACAATAGTAGTGACCTGTTGGAACATTCTGGTGAATTTCCAGTAATTTTACCTCGGCGCGAGCTCACCGGCGACAACTCTGTGCCATCAAGCGGGCAGTGTGTGAAAAATTTTCTGCACCGCTGACGCAGCTCAGAGACGCTGGCATGACCATGGCTGAGCTTGAAGGTCATATTCACGGAACGAGCTGTTTTCTTGATTTGGACGTGGAGGAATAGAACTATCACTTTCAAAGAAGGTCATACACATTTTTGACGCGTATTTAGACAGGACATTGTGAGCGTGAAACGGTATCACCCTCGACCACTTTGGCGATACCGAGTAAGTGTAGAGTTTTCTAGTGGCTCAGCGCTCCAAACTCTCACAGCTCTTGTCCAGCGCTGAAACACATGCTTACAAATAGCGCACGTGCTTTCCATATTCCAGTCATAACTCCTTACCTTGTCTTTCGCTTCAACGCTTCCTTAATTACAGTGGTGCCGACCAGGGAAGGACGGTCGGGTTAATGAGTAATGTATGTCACGTCCCGTTGTTTTAGCCATGCTAAGCACTGACTTGACTTGGTATGCTCACTTACTCGCAGGTGTACCCTTATAGTCTCGTCGAACATTTCGTCGCTGGTATCTACCAGTGATGCCCGAATGTAAATGCCAGCCGAGTTGACGACGGCGGCAAGTGACAGAGCCAACGTACTCCTCATGCAGCTGAAGAGTTGCTCCACGGAAGAGGAGTCGCCGACGTCCACGTACAGGGCATGGTGCTTTGCGCCTCCTGCATACCAGCGTTGACGATTGTTACGTTATAGTATTTACAATAACAAGCTGAAAGTCAACACGCAAATGTATACAAAAAGCCGTCTCTTACTATGCACACCTACTCACCGTCATAAACGTAACCTGCCGCCATTCCCTGCTTGAACCAATTTTGTTCAAGAATTTTTTTTCCTCGCGCAAGTCCTCGGTGGAATAATTTGGCTTCAGATGTTTCGTGCAGATGATATTCAACTAGCCTTTGATTGATAAGTCATTGATTGATTGATTGATTGATTGATTGATTGAGTGATTGATTGATTGATTGATTGATTGATTGATTGATTGATTGATTGATTGATTGATTGATTGATTGATTGATTGATTGATTGATTGATTGATTGATTGAGTGTGAGTGAGTGAGTGAGTGAGTGAGTGAGTGAGTGAGTGAGTGAGTGAGTGAGTGAGTGAGTGAGTGAGTGAGTGAGTGAGTGAGTGAGTGAGTGAGTGAGTGAGTGAGTGAGTGAGTGAGTGAGTGAGTGAGCGAGCGAGTGAGCGAGTGAGCGAGTGAGTGATTCTTTATTTCATTAAACAGGAAAGAACTAGGAAGAAGGTAGGAAAGAGGGGAGGAGTGCACGATAACTGTCTCTCAGTGAGGACACCTTAACCGAAACACTCGCGGGGGATGGGAATGAAGGAGAGAGCGTGGGGGTAGTATAAAGGAAGAGAAAAAAAAGAGAGAAAAGGGAAAAAAAGGAAGTAGTAAAAAAAAGAATAAAAAAAAGGTCGTAGCTCGCGAAGAGGTTGGTGAAGAGCTAGTTCACCGTGTCGAGCGGCTAGAAAAGACGCACGATCAGGTTTGCGTCCTCCAGGAAGGAGATGAGCGAGCGAGCGCCGTGTTGAGCAAGAGTGCGTTCAGCAGTCCTATCCTTATAGGGGTAGTTCAAATGCTATTTTAGATGCTAAGTAACAGTCGCCTCGCGACCTGCAATTTCGACTCGTCGGTACTAACAACAACAGTAGACCCGTAATAAACAGGGAAATGACACCATTGACGTGATGAAGCGAGCACAAAACTCTGCATCAAAAAATTACAGCATATCCCCGGGTTAATGATGAAGAGCTTGGGCGAAGCTCCTGAAGCAATCATGGTTACACCGGGAAATGTTCAGTGGTTTCGCCCAGCAGTAATCAAAGCGATACGCCGCTTTGATTACTGCACGCCATCTAGCGTGCAGGGTGCTGCTGCTTTTTTGTTCTTTTTTTTCCTTTTTTTCTTTTTTTTCACACATATTGCACACATCTCTATGGGACAGCGCCATCTAGTATATCGTCACCCAACTGCAGTTTGCATGCATCTGTATGGGACAGCGCCATCTATTGAATGATACGGCAGACGCGACGGCGGGGGAACGCCGGATGGAGCGACGACCACCAGATGATGCTATAAGAAGCTTCGCCCCTAAAAAAACAAAAAAAAAAGAATGTGGCCGATCTCAGCATTATGGAAATCGGTGCCATGCGAGACATTCGCCGAGGAGCTGGCTGCGTAAAACTGCATAACCGTGAGCCAAGCGTTAAGAAACGGATCGACGTCTTTGCGTAAAATGAGTAGTTGTTTTCGTCACGTGCGCTTACCAAGCAGGTCAACTACAGTGTCATGCCGTAGCGTCCAACGCAACGTATAAAGCACTCGCGTTCGAGCCCAGGCGTCAGTTACATCGTGGAGAGATAAACGGTCCGCTACGATGACGAGGCTAGCTGCGCGTGATTTATAGCGCACTTCTATCTGGCCTATCTATGTACCTCTTCATCTATCAGAGCCTTTTCTTCGTAACTCTTCTCAATAAATGAACTTCTTCATTCGTTACGCTTCGCGCATGAGTTTGACAGTATCTTTTTTCTGAATGCGTGAGCATTTCTCTGCCGACTCAACGAATACATTGTGTGTCCGTCCGTCCTTCTGTTACGTAAGAATCGCTATATGGTATCAAACAAACGTTCTTCGCGCTGATGGGTTTCGAACAAACTGCCCCACCCTCAGAAACCGAGTGTCTTACCTGTTAGGTTTAACACCAGTTCTTACACAAGGCGAATATATCTGAGCCATTTGAATGCATTTTATCGGCGGTAGAAATACAATTGGCGAAGCTTGAAACAGCGAAATTGGACGATTCTGAAATCTAATCTGGTTGCTTCTAGGTTGTTGCTAGGCTTTAGCTAGGTTAGTCACGACAGGGATGTCCAAACTCCAGAACCGAGCGTTCGCACCTCTCATAGAACGACACTTTCTTTACCCCTGCTTTTTCTCCCTCTCTCTCTTTCTCTTTATTTCTCCCTTGATCTTTTTATTTAGTTTCTATCACCTTCTCTCTCTGCTTCATTCTCTCTTTTACTGTTTCTCTTTCTTTCTCTTTCTATCTCTTTTCCTGTCTATCATTTTATGTCTTTATTCCCATTATATCTCTCAGTTTTTCTCTCTCTTTCTTTCTATAACTTTCTCTATCTTTGTGAACCAGTGGTGAGTAGTGGGATTTGCCCAATTTATGTGGCACATTGCCGTTCATGATGATGATAGTTTTCTGATAGGCCACGCAAATTACGGCTACAGCTTAAAAAGCTTCGCTGTTAAAAAATTTTTAGAGAACACTTTCGATGAATTAAGGCTTTGTTGAAATTTTCCTGATGGTGGAGTAAAAACCCTCTCTAAGACATCAGGAAAACGAACCAGGAAAATTTCAAGCTTGCCAAAATTTAAAGCCAGACACGTGTTTCAGCGGTCGCGAGATGCGCTTTCCGTTGGGCCTTACCAGACGCCGACGAAAGTTAGATAAAAAGAGGAAAGACACCGTTCCGATGCCGCCCGACAACAACGTCCTAGGGAAGGCCACAATCACTATAAGTTTCCTACCAAAGAAATTTACGCGTATGCAACGCTTAGACAACTCCCAAATGAGGTTCTGCGCTTTGTGGCTGTTGTTGACAGCAGATGAAATAAAACTTCCTCCAAGAACGCTTTTCTTGTACTTGTGTGGCATTTATCCTTCCTTGACTTTTGAGCACGCGTGTACAGGGAGGGGCACGGTTTCGAGCAGAATTATGTGTACGATGAGAACTTTTATGAATTCCTCATGATGGCGCTCCACCTGAATGCAGCACAGCCCCACTAGTGGAACCACGCGGAGCCAGACTTGGTGACGGCCAAGAAAAACAGGACTGTGTCCTGACATTTACTGGTGGGACGGCTGTCAGGTGAGCATGCTAACTTTCTGAAATGCGTTATTAGTGCCAGAAAAAAACATGTGGTAGTTGTAAGTACGCCACGAAAAAAGAAAGCCCGGAACTTTTTAAAGAAATATACTGTAGAGTTAAGAAAGCCAACCGTTATTTATTTGTTAGGGGAACAGCTATTGATGTCCCCTCAATATTATAGTGGCTGCAAGCTGACTACCTTGTCAAGAGCGATAACACGCTTTTGCGTCACAGTGGCGCTGTTCTGAGGCAACGTTCGATAAGGGAGGTAGCAATGGCAATGCTGGTCACCCTCGTACATGATAGAGTTGCTGTTCAAGGTATAATAGCTAGTCTTCGTAAAAATGAGGATGTGCTCTTTTTTTTTCAGAGAAAAAAAGGAGATTATTGGCCCAGGATAGAAGACGCATGAGTAGGACATTGTATTACACTATCGGAAAATTACGTTACGAAGAGGAGTTACTGTGAAGATGTGACCCGTGGAGGAGTCATCAAAGCTTGTAAAAGGAACAAAAGATACTGACGACAAGACCTTCACAATAGAACCGACGCGAACATATCAATGGAGTACTTTGAGTTTAAAAACTTTATTGTCCACGGCTGACAGAGAACCCTGCGTTCAGTCTAAGCTCAATATTTTTATCGGTGTCTCGTACAAACCCCACGTCGAAGCTTCGGACATTCTGATAAGTCGTGTTATTGGGATTGCACACAGGTCGCTGTCCGCGCTATTGTCCACGGGCGGGCCGTAAAGCTTCTTTCTACATCAAAGCGGGAATGTTATCGAGGGCACCGAGATTGTCTCATCGTGTGTTGCAAGTTTACAGCCCTTCCGTCCACGTGCAGAAAGAATGGTCGTTTTGTGCGAACGACATTGTAGATTAAGTTTCCTTGACACGTGTTGCGTAGATGCTTTACTTGACATTCCGTACAGGAGGCAATTCGAAGTACGCGGACAACAAGAAACACGATAGTCTGCACAGAGGCCTGCGCGGGGTTCTTCATTATGGAGGGCCAAGTTCCACCGCAGCACCCCCGCCCTCCCTTCGTTGGTCGAGTCCTAAAGAAAACATGCATCGCAACGTATTCGAAAATGAAAATGAAGCGTTTAAGTGCTTCTCACAGCGGGCTGCATTTGGTGGCGGATAAAGGTGAGAGGGAAACAGTTCCTGGAATGCAACATTAGAGGTCCTCGGCTGCCATTATCGCCAAAAACCTGCATGACCGTAGCCCTGCACTTTAAGCAATGACAAAAAAGGCTTGCCCCCCCCCCGCCCCCTTAGAGGATTAGGGGGGAGGGGCGGTCACCCCCCTGCCCCCCCCCCCCCCCCCTATCTACGTACGCCTATAAGTCTGCAGCAAGAACAGTTGTGCGGATTAGCCCAAAAGTCTTCACCGCTCCTAAACAAAAAAAAAAAATGTATGCCTTCGATAACATAAACTGGTCGCATTGCGCAATACTTTCGGTTAAAATATGAGGCTGTTGTCAGATTTGTCGCTTCGCCTACACCTCTAGGTGCCACTACACTTCTGTTTGAATTGCCGGGCCATGCAATGCTGCCATATATTCGGCACTGACGGATAATTCCGGCAGCTCCTCTGCGGGTGGTCCAATATTTTCTGACCATGTCTCTGTACATAGCAACCTTGTTTCTATACGGCACAATTGTACAATGTCCAGATACACAGATCTTTCGAAAGGAGGCGCAAATTTTACGATTCTAACGCGCACTATATTTTCACTAAATGTAGCCCTCAAATTTGTGAGCGCGTTACATTCGGGCTCAGAAGCGAAATCGCCATCAAGTTATTTTGTTTTCTTTTTAAAAATTTTCCTAATGTAAAATTACGGGCGGGTTGCAATCGGGGGAGCGCTATAATTGAGCAAATACGGTAATCTCCTGAATTTGTAGCATAGACAGAGCAACCCCAGATTATTTCAAGCGGCTGCTTCGAAAGCCCTGCAGAATATATACCGTACTTATTTGCATATAGGTCCACTGACCTTTTTTTCCTCGGAAATGCCACTCATAATTAGCTGTCGACTTATATTAGGGACCACAGAAACCCCGCCCACGTTAGTGATCAAAGCCAGTATTAGTATCGAGCTAAGGAAGCTCTACTGTCGTGCCTGCCGTTCTTAGATATGTTTTGGCCTATCATCATGATCATCATCAGCCTGTCTACGCCCACTGCAGGGCAAAGGCCTCTCCCATGTTCCGCCAATCAACCCGGTCCTGCGCTTTCTGCTGCCACGTTATACCTACAAACTTCTTAATTTCATCTACCCACCTAATTTTCTGTCTCCCCGTCACGCGTTTGCCATCTCTTGGAATCAAGTCAGTTACCCTTATTGACCACCGGTTATCCTGCCGACGTGCTACGTGCCCGGCCCATATCCATTTCTTCTTCTTGATTTCAACTATGATGTCCTTAACCCCCGTTTGTTCCCTGACCCACTCTGCTCTCTTCCTGTCTCTTAAGGTTACACCTATCATTTTCCTTTCCATCGCTCGCTGCGTCGTCCTCAATTTAATTTGAACCCTCTTTGTAAGTCTCCAGGTTTCTGCTCCGTAGGTAAGTACCGGTAAGATGCAGCTGTTATATACCTTCCTCTTGAGGGATGGTGGTAGATTACCATTCATGATTTGGTAATGCTTGCCGAATGAGCCCCATCCCATCGTTATTCTTCTAGTTATTTCACTCTCATGGTTCGGCCTATATATATATATATATATATATATATATATATATATATATATATATATATATATATATATATATATATATATATATATATATATATATATATATATATATATATATATATATATATATATCTTGGAGAGCGCTATTTATAGGGGTCGACCTATACTCGCGCTCGACCTGTTTTCGAGTAAATACGCCATGTTGTAAGCGCTACGACCACCCCTCATCTTCCGCGCATCTGTGATCTCGTCGTCATCGCCACAATCGTCGTCTTCAGCGAGCCGCCAGCGAGATTAAAGTATCGAGCTGCTAGGACCTGTCGTAAGATATGCCAGAAAATACTACACAATAAAGTTGGATTCAGCAATCATCAGCCAACCTGACAAAGACTCGGCCACTTTGGTTGCTTCCTCGAGCTGCTTGTCGGCGACGACCACGGTGGCCCCTTCGCTTGCCAGGGTCTGGCAAATTGCTTTGCCGATGCCACTGGCACCGCCCGTTACAAGAGCCAGTCGTCCGCTGAGAGCCATGGATGTCGCGTAAGCTCTACCTCAACGAGCGTGAACAGAGGCTATATTCAGTCAAAATGGACGGTACTTATAACCACTCAAGTTCACAGTGTGGAGAAAAGAAGGGTGTTGAAACAGTCCTTTCATAGGTGAGGGCGGACGCTGTTAAAGAGCGCCTTCAAGGGCGCCTCAACGCACGCTTATCTCTCCGCTGAGTAGTTGACTTGAAATCTGTGGGGTGGTTTGACCGATAGTGCAATGTATGCGGATACGATGCAAAGCTGTCGTTGCAGACACGCCGTGAAGCTAAATGCGGCTAGAAAAAATTAAGTCACAAAATTTCCGCTACATCGAAGGTAACTGATAGAAAACAAAGAAGGAACACGTTAGAGTTACTTGCACAAACTTTCCGTGGGAATATCACGCCTTTAACGTTAAAGAAAACCAGTGTGAGGAGAGCTCTCCACTTCTCTCTATCTCTCCTACATGAAGACGAGCTCTTAAACCATCATACCAGACACGCGTGTTGGCCCAATAGTAAATGCATAAATCAAAAGGAGAAAGAGTTGTCATCAGAATGTTTTATGTTGTAGGAACATGCTCAGCCGGCTCCAGTACCTGCTGCCATGACGACGTACACCGTGTGCGCCGCCTTCTTTGAATCCAGCCATCCACAAGGGCCGCAAATGAAGGGGCACTTGGCGCTGGCATCTGAGTTGAGGCCCCCAATGGCAGCTGTACGAAGATTCACCTCACTGTTCTCACCACTAAGTTTGCGTTGAATCGTTAGACAGCGTGACGGTCGCTTCTCTCGCTGCAGCGGCCACCTTACGCCAGCGTTATGTTGAGTCACGCCAGGTCGGATGCTACAGGAGTGAGCTGCTCGCCTTACTTCGTATACCATTCCAAATTCTTGTTCTCGCATTCATTGCTTCGCCCTTGGCTCTCGCTTATTTTAGGTTCCATGTTTCTTTTTGTTTATTTTTCCTTATTGTTTATTATCTTTCAACTCTCAAGACAGGAAATCACATATTAAATCCTCCAGTGATCTCTAGTGCAACTCCTGTGACGTAGGAACTTGTTGCGGGAGAACAAAGGAACTTGACAGCTTCAGCAACTTCCTTGGGCTGCGCGGCCCTCTTAAGCGCTGTCATTGAGAGGACCTTCGCTTTGATTTCTTCGGTTAGAGGCTCTGTCATGGCTGTTTCCGTCCAGCCGGGCAGAACAGCGTTCACACGGATACCGTGCGTTGCCAATTCCTGTGCCGCCGTCTTGGTGAGGGTCACGACGCCGGCTTTCGCCGCGGCGTAGGCGCCGTAGGCGAACCAGCCGCTTTTAGCCGCCAAGCTGGCCAGGTTAACGATGGCAGCGCCTCCTTCGGGCAGCTCCTTCCCGACACGTATCATCTCACGACTGGCTGCCCTGGTAACCAGGAAAGTGCCCTGCAATGAAAGTTGGAAAGAAATTCAGCGGCAATATGGTGATAAGCAGGAGAGAATGACAGAAGCCTTGCCTTTACTTACCTCTAATTACATACAATCATCATGATACCTAACACTAGCCGGCATCCACCAGCAGTAAGGCAACATCAGCCGGTGCCTGCACTATGCGAGTATATAGGACAGGCTTGACATAGGAGGTGTCAAACTACACGCGCGGACTCCCAACTATGCTTAAAACGAAAAAAAAAATTTTTTTTCATTAGCCCCTCTGCATGTTCGCGCATTAAATGAGCGCTAGACATGGCTACAGGCGTCAATCTATGTATGTTAGGTTAACGTTTTAGGTCTTCAAGAAAGTTGGGCATTTGACTAGTTTTGTACCGCATTACTCAAATTACGTAGAGAATCAAACACAGACAGCAGGAATAGAGCTTCGCTGCGCTGTGAGTGCCTATTTCTTTCTTTTTATTGCGTTAAGGCTTGCCCTTAAGACATATGTGTATTAAATGTGGGCTATGAAGCCTGTGTTCTGTATGAGTCCGTCTGTCCATCCGTCCGTCCGTCCGTCCGTCCGTCTGTCTGTCTAACGTTGCGAGAGCAGATGCTGGGGTCAGTGAGCTTACCTTCAGGTGCACCCTCATAATTTCGTCGAAATGTTCGTCGGTCGAGTCGACGAGAAGCGACCGAGCAAGAATGCCAGCGCAGTTGACGACGATGCTGAGTGGAAGTGCCGACGAGCTTCTGATTTTCGCGAACAGCTGCTCCACGGACGAGGAGTCTCCGACATCCACGTACTCGGCACGGTGCGCCGCATCTCCTGTGTCGCAGAAGGAACTGGATATTCAATTTCTATCCGTATATGTAATCATAATCATCGTCAGTCTATCGATATGTCCACTGCAAGACGAACGTTTCTTCCAGTGATCTCCAATTTACACTGTCTTGCGCGTATTTCTACCAATTTTCTAATTTCATCATCCCACCTAACGTTCTGCCTTCCTCGCCTGCGCTCCCCGTCGCTTATACCCATTCCCTCGATCACTCTAACCGGCCCCTGATTATCTGTCCCACGCACTATGCGTGGCCTACCCAGCTCCATATTGCTACCTCGCTCACCCGGCTGTCTTCCGGTCTCTTAATGCCCAATTACTTTCAGTTCTGTTACACGCTACGCAGTCCTTAACTTCTCAAATTTCATTAAGACAGGGGAGAATGAAAATCATCGTCCATGCGGGACGCCGCACTAAATGTAGAGGGACACCCTGATGTGAATTATTTGGTCCATTTCCAGTGTGTCTTTGTTCGGTTGTCATATTTTGACTAACGTCCCCATGCCTAATATTATTGCATTTAATACCTTTGCATTTAAAGAGACGCTAAAGGCAAATATTAAACCGACGTGGATTGTTGAAATAGAGTTCAAGAATCCTAGTCGTGCTTCTTTTATGCCCAGGAATCCCGTAGTTTGAAAGAAAATCCCGTTTTATTGGTCCGCATATGGTTGGCGCATTTCAAACCACCCGCCTTCGAGAACGGCCTTGTGACGTAGCACTCGCCATGCCCTCACTGCCCGACAGGCGGCGCAGAGGAGCACAGCCCGGAGAAAACGGAACTTGCGCCGCTTTCAAGGGTAACGTCAAGAAGTTGTTTCTTTCATGAATCAACATGAAACGCACAAGTTGCATTTTATTCCGTCTTGTGACGCACTGCAATGTTCTTTTCTATCACGAGTTGGGAGGACCGCCAGGTGGCGCCGAGGAGTGCACACGCGTTCGCATCGGCTCCATCAATCATCGTGCCTAGCAGCGGTTAAAATCATGTGACTGCCAGTGAAACTACGGGAATTGTGCAGGAAGACGTCAGGTACACGCTGACACCAACTTTTTGGACAAGCGAACCCGGTTTCCTCTGAGGAGCGAAGACCTTCGCCAGAGCATGCCAACCCGCCCCGCTAAGCCTCGCGGCGAAGCGGAACGCGGAGCCCTGGCAGCCAGCTCTCGGCCCACGCGTAGCGCTGCACCGGCCCGAACCCCAACGGACAACGACCCGGAACTAGCCAAGGCACTTATGGACACGGATGACCACGACATCGAAACCCAAGTGAGCTCTGCGGCGGACGCGGACGATGATTTCCTTTCACCTGACGAGGTGCTACAAGGGGAGTCGACCAGCGCCGCCGGGTGCGAGGACAAAGACTCTGCGGAGGAACGCGACGACGAAACCAAGAATGGTCAGTGGCAGGTTGCAATGTCATTGCGACAGCGAAAACGTGTCAGAAAACAAGAACGCGCAGCCCTTGATGACAGCGTTGCTCGAGGCGTAACTGAGAGCAACAGCCGCGGCGCCAGAACGCTTGCAGAAGAGCGACGCGGAAGAGCATCTGAAAGGGACCGACGACGAACGCGCGCGGCGCCGCTGCCGAAAAAACGACATGAAGATTATCATGCGGCCCAGACCAGGGTTAATTGTGAAGGAACTGAAAACCTACGAGGTTGCGCGAGCGATAGAACATGCAAGCGGTGACCCGGAGGCCTGTAACAGCCACAAATTTCTGCTTCGCCTTCGCAACGGCTCAAACATAATCATTGCAAGCACTCCCTACGAAGACGTAGCGGAAAAGATTTTGAAGATCAAGACACTGGAGCTCAATGGTACCAACTACCCAGTGAACACCTACATATCCACTCCTGCAGGATATTTGAAAGGAGTGGTACACGGCTTAGAACGCGAAACGCCAGAAGCTGAACTCCTGAGCCATCTTCGAGTGCGCACTCAAGGAGTGACTATTGTTCAAGCTCGCATGCTCGGACAGTCGCAAACTGCAGTGATCACGTTCGATGGACCAATACTGCCGCGCTTCGTGTATTATTACGGTGGAGAAATGCCGTGCGTGCCTTATCAACCCACACGGCAGTACTGTAAACTCTGCAAGAGCCAGGGACATAGGACGGATGTTTGCCCCACACCAATGACAAAGGCGTGCAGCAACTGCCGGCTAAGAGACCCACCTGAAGACCACACTTGCGAACCGGAATGTGCCTTGTGCGGTGGAGGCCACCCCACGGCGGCATCGGAGTGCACCAAAAAACTCAAACGCGTCCCTCAAAGGGGCTGGCCGCCGCTGTCGCACAAGCACAGCACACCACAAACCACTGGCCTACTCAAGAGACGCTGGTTGAGCACGGACCGCGAGGACTCTGCACCACCAGGCGGGGCCCGTTCCAGTTCCCGATCCAAGTCTCGGTCTACATCCCGATCCAGGTCCGGCTCTCGAGATGACTCCAAGTCCAAGAATGGTGACCACAAGCGGGCCCAAGCAAAGCAACAACAGCACAAGGGCAAGAAGGCGCAGAACAAGAAAGCTAAGAACAAGGTGAGCTGGGCAGCAAAGGCAAAATCCTCCCTACACTCACATCAAACACCACAACTCACGCGCTTAGAACGCGAATTAGAGATAATGCGGGTAAGGATAGGCGACCTAGAACGCGAAAATAGGCAACTAAAAAAGCAACAAACGCAGCGACCGCAACAAGACTCTAAACCAGCCCAGAGTGGCCAGAAATCGCAGACGCAACCGAATTCAGGAGGCGACTCATTAATTACCTTGTCGATGCTGAAAGAAACATTGAAGGAAGTTATACCGACAGTTATAGAGCAAGTCATGATAAAGGTAGATAGAAAGCTAGAGATTCTGGACAAGAAAATCCAGGCACAACACATTGAATTCACGAAAGCCTTGCGAAAGCACGCCACAGGCGCCAACATCAGAGAAAAAGCAGAGAAAGTTTACAACAGGCCCGGTTTGTCGGCCATGAACCAGGAGACGCATAATGGCTAAATATCAAACGCAGCAATCAGAAGAGTGCGAAATATGGCAGTGGAACTGCCGTGGTTTCCGGCGTAAAAGAGGGCAACTGTTGCAGCTGGTGGTGTCGCAACAAAGGCCACCAGCTGTCATAGCAGTCCAGGAAGCCGGAACACATCCAAAATTACGGGGCTACGAGACTTATAGTACCGGGGACGCAGAATGGAAAGTTGCAACATTAGTCGATAACGCAATTACAGCAATACGCCATAAGCCCATAGAAGGGACGGATATCCCGCATCTCATAACAGAAATTGCCTACAAAGGGAGCCATGGCAAGAGCGCCTTCGTACTTAATATCTATAGTCCCCCGAGACAAAAGAGAGCAACGTTCGACAAGCTCTTTCAAGAGACAGCAAAACTGGCGAAAGGGAATCCACTAATCATAGTTGGGGACTTTAATGCCAGGCATGCAAGCTGGGGATATAAGATCCAAGACACCAAAGGCCAGAATATCGCAAGACAAATAGAGGCACTGGGAATGACACTGTTAACGGACCCTGCAATCCCAACGCGAACAGGGAACACCATATCCATGGACACAAGTCCGGACTTGACCATAGTACAAAACTGCCACAGCGTGGACTGGTGCAACACCATTGAAAACCTGGGCAGTGATCATTACATACTAAGCACCACAATCCGCACGGGCCGAATCCGCAAACACATCGGCACAGCTAAAATAACAGACTGGCATGCATATAGAAAATCACTAAAAGGGCACATGACTGCCATAGACGACTTGGACGAGTGGTGCAAAGTAATCCGAAATGAAAAGCAAATGCACACCAAAACTGTCGCTAGAACAGACGACACCACTGAAGTAGACGCTCACCTCCTCCACCTGTGGGAAGCAAGAAGGAACCTCACTAAAAGATGGAAAAGGCAAAAACGAAATAAGAAACTCAAAGCGAAAATTAAAGAAATAACGCAGCAAGCCGAAGAGTATGCTAATCAACTCGCGACAGCCAACTGGGAACAATTCTGCGATTCACTAAATGGAACCCTAGGAACAGCGAAGACATGGAATATCCTCAGAGCCATGATTGACCCACTGAAAACTAAACGCGAAGGACAAAAATCTTTAGAAAGATTATTGCACACATATCCAGGCACACGAGACGACCTCCTTCGAGACATCTATACCAAGTGTTTCGGAGCCCAAGCCATCACAGCCCCTTACCAGGCTAAATACACTGGGCTCCCAAACTCAGAACTGGATGCGCCTTTCACGCATGCCGAGGTAAGAGCGGCAATCGTCAGCATGAAACGCAACACAGCGCCTGGGGCGGATCAAATCACCAATGCTATGATTCGCAACATGAATGATGAAGCCATCACAGCGCTTCTAAACTTCATTAACAAACACTGGGTAAATGGCACAATACCTCAGCAATGGAAGCATGCTGTGATAATCATGATACCAAAACCAGGAAAGAAATTGGCAATAGAAAACCTCAGGCCGATCTCTCTTACATCGTGCTTAGGCAAGGTGTTTGAGAGATTAATAAATACCAGACTTCAACGGCATCTTGAACAAAACAACTTGTTGCCAAACACCATGTTTGGTTTCCGCCCAAACCTCTCGACACAGGACATCCTTCTACTTTTAAAGGAGGAAGTACTAACAAATGTTCCAACAGCAGGAGAAAACATTGTCATGGCCATCGACATAAAAGGCGCATTTGACAACGTAAGCCATAAGGCCATACTAGATGGGCTAGCAGAAACGAACTGCGGTCAAAGGACGTACCAATACGTCCAAAACTTCCTTACTAAAAGAACCGCTGTCATCAAAGTAGGAGAAGACGAATCTAAAGTCTTCCACCCACCGAGCAAAGGCACACCTCAAGGCGCTGTGATCTCGCCTACGCTTTTCAATATAGCTATGATTGGTCTAGCCAGAAAACTCGAAGATATTCCAGACATCCGACACTCCTTCTATGCGGATGACATCACTATATGGACAACCAAGGGTAGCCTGGCAGAAAAAGAAGAACGGCTCCAATTTGCAGCTAAAACAATCGAAGAGTACACTAGAGAAAGGGGACTTCAGTGCTCAGCAGACAAATCGGAACTCATTCGATTCTCCAAAAGTAAAAAAACAAAGGACAGACCCGAGCCTTCGCCTTGAGGTCAAGTTAGAAGGCAATATTATTCCAGAGAAAACGACCGTTCGAATCCTAGGGATGTGGCTACAGTCCAATCAGCGATGTCTCCACACACTGAACATGATTAAACGAACAGCTCAACAAATTGTTCGTATGATAGTCCGAATAACGAACAATCGTGCTGGACTGAAAGAGCAAGACGCGCTTCGTTTGGTAAAGAGCTTAGTCATCAGCAGACTAACGTACTCGCTACCCTACCACAACATGAACAAAGAGGAGAAAGAAAAAGCCGACAAAATAATAAGGATGGCGTATAAAGCGGCTCTGCGACTACCACAAAGCACTTCAACTGCGAAGCTGTTAGCGCTTGGACTCCACAATACCTTTGATGAGTTGGCTGAAGCGCAAGTGACCACACAGATTAACCGCCTGCTACAGACGCCAACCGGCAGAGAACTTCTTCAGAGGATCGGTCTCGGTGGACAAGTACAGGCACATGGAAGAGCTAAGGAATTGTCGTGCTTAGTCAGAGCCTGGTACAAGATATGTCCCCTACCGAAGAACATGGATCCAATTCTACATGCTGGAAGGCGTAAAGCAAGAGCAGCTTACATAGATAAAAAGACAAAATATTTGAATACGGCAAGATTTACAGACGCAGCACCATATCAGACTAATGCAAAAAATATGGTGGCTGTGGTCACAGACCGAAAAGGAAACATTACAAGTTGTGCCTCCATAGCCCAAGCCTCCATTACAGAAGCGGAGGAGATAGCGCTAGCACTGGCAATCAAGGAGGGCAGGGAGCGAAAAGCCCCACTGACAATAATCACGGATTCGAAGGCTGCATGTAGGAACTACGAAAGGGGTAGAATATGTACGAAGGCCTTCCAAATTCTAACCAAAGCTCCTAGAGATTTTCCAATTGAATACACCCAAACGATTATCTGGGCGCCAGGGCATGCGGGCGTCACCGGGAACCAGTTTGCGGATGAGGCGGCTCGAGGCTTCACAAATCACCGAGCTTCCTTGCACACTGCAATAGAGGACCCAACGCCCCTAGACCCTAATTTTGCTACAATTCTTCAGTATTACAGGGAGAATAGAAAACTCTATCCAGCACCGCATAAGAACCTCACAGCAATGGAATCTGCGGCGTTACGCAGACTCCAGACAAACACATATACGAACTTACACAGGCTACATGTATTCTACCCCACAGCATACAGAGATATATGTCCGTGGTGCGGGGCCCCACCAACTCTGTTTCACATTACATGGGAGTGTACACTTCACAACGAAGAACACCACAACATGAATAACACAGAGGAAAAATGGGAGGCACTGCTGTCCAGCTCGGCCTTTGATGATCAGCTTTGTCTGATCCAACGGGCAGAGAAGATGGCAAGGGCCAGCGGAGCCCTGGAATAGGGGCCCGACCATTTGCTTTGCTCCGCGTTATACGCAAATAAAGTTTCTCTCTCTCTCTCTCTCTCTCTATCACGAGTTTTTTTAGTATTAGTGATTAACTGAATGCCGTCATCGGGCTCTTGTTCCAGAATATCCTACTGGTGGCGCACTTACCTTGATTTATCAATTACTAATCCTAGAAGTACATTTACAGCGCAAACGTAAAGACGCACCACAAAGAAAGAAACGACACACACAAGCGCTGTGTGTCGGGGCAGTGTCGTTTCTTTGTGGTGCGTCTTTACGTTTGCGCTGTAAATGTACTTCTAGGATTATGAACCAACTAGGCCCAAAAGAAGTTTTACAGAAATATCAATTACTAAAGCGCTTCTGTTCATAATATTGATGCTTTATAGGTTCTCAAGCATTTAGCTTTCAGTCTGACAGAAAACTGTTATTTGCTTTTGGTGTCCCTTTAAGACGCCCGTGACCAACATTATATTAATTTAGACTTCGAGGCTGCACAATGAAAACGGTCTTTACAGGCCTTTTGTGGTAAAAGGTTCCTCATGGTCAGAGGAACCTAAAGTCAGGCCGCCTTCTGTAACTGACACTCACTATCTGTAGATCTGGCAACGTTGGTGTGACGCAATGAATTTCGCAATATCCGCGAACTTCGACACCAAACGTTGCTGGAGATTCATAAATCAAGCCTTTGCTATCCTTGCACGTATTTCAGCGTCTTATTTATTGAGCGAGTATTCTATGAGTTGCAGATTTCCGTGGCAGTGGCGGCGGCGTATAGTTCGCGAAAAGCCCGGCGCCGGCCAGTGTACACAAACGAGGCCCTCGAAGGTGCGTCGGTCACACGCGTATTTCTATGCGCCGTTTTCCCATAACTGACACTCTCTCGATCATGGGCTTTGTCGGCAATAAGCCGTTTCTGATATGGCAATCTGACCTTTTATCGAGGCCGTTTATCACTTCACGTTGCCACATTTCATTGTTGCCTTTCATGGCTACATTTCATTGTTTCACGCATGGCCGTAGCTACTGCATGTGGCAACCGAAGTGTTGCGTTGCTAAGCACGTGGGTGAAGGTCCAATTCCCGGTATCGAGGAAGGAAAAAGTTAGGAAGGAGCATTGCGTAATGCCAAAGAAAGAAAGAAAGAAAGAAAGAAAGAAAGAAAGAAAGAAAGAAAGAAAGAAAGAAAGAAAGAAAGAAAGAAAGAAAGAAAGAAAGAAAGAAAGAAAGAAAGAAAGAAAGAAAGAAACTCGGGCACGCACAGGCCAAGCTTCGCTTGCTAAAGATGGCACTCGGCACACGCTCTCGAAACGCATGACATATATTAAGAAGGACGCCGCAATTACAGTGTTACACGTAAATATAACGGGCCTTTAGTTTTTTTTTTCTTTCTCCCCGCCACGGTGGTCTAGTGGTTATGGCGCTCGGCTGCTGACCCGAAGGTCGCGAGATCGAATCCCGGCCGCGGCGGCTGCATTTTCGGTGGAGGCGAAAATGTTTGAGGCCCGTGTACTTAGATTTAGGTGCTCGTTAAAGAACACTAGGTGGTCAAAATTTCAGGAGCCCTCCACTACGGCGTCTCTCATAATCATATCCTGGTTTTGGGACGTTAAACCCCAGATATTATTATTATTTCTTTTTTTTTCTTTTTTTTCTCCTATCTGCCTAGACAAGAGTGCTCTTGCAATACTACCTATGTATTCACCATCGCAGGCACGTAAAATACAAATCCTGCGTAATCTATATCCCTTTAAGCTCTTGCTCTGCGGAGCGGACTGAAACACAGGATATAAGACAGGATAACAACTTTATGAGTCTTTGCCCGACTAGAAAGTGGATTGCGCAAGGGACAAAATAATTGCGCTGGTTCGTCTCGTTTTCCTTTTTAAATTGTCGTTTCCTTTTTCTCTATTCTGTTTTGTACTCATTTTCCTACACCGCTTTATAGCTCCGAAACATGCAGTAGTTTTGTGCGTTTACACTGAATATTTCGAGAGAACACAGATAAGCCTTAGTTTGCAAGCATGTGCGCGTTCTCTTAGAACAATCGTAGCTTCGTAGAACAAATAGCCATGGCTTGTATGCGAAACCCGGGCCCTGTCCACCAGCCGGGAAAATATAAAACAGATCGCCGACATCACTAGCGTAGCCTGGAAGGGGAAAGAAAGAAACAAAGTTTGACCATCCGGTGTAGTTTAACATGCATCTCAATCTAAGCACACGGGCCTCGAGCATTTCGCCTCCAAGCATTTCGCTGGCTACGCCCCTGGCCTCCTACTTTGAAATGGTTTACGCACTCTCGGCACTTCAGTGTTGACCATCCTTGCGGCCGTATCTTTCTTTCACATCTCACCACGTACACACAGGGCATGCGTCATCGTCGTCACTCCACGTGAAGGAATTCGGAACTGTCACTGCGGTGATTGCGGCTCGTTTAATGAGCGTCGAAAGCACGGTGTAAGAATATTCAGGTGTTGACACTGCGCGCGCCTAGGCGGCCAGAAAATGTTCGGTCGTCGGTCCGTTGAGCGGTGCGCCATCTAATGGCTTGAGGCTGAGATGCGCCCGCGAGTAGCCGAATCACGGTGGTGCTGCGTCATCGCCGCAGCGCTCGCCATGCCCTCTCCTGTTGCTCTCTCGATTTCGCCCCTCGACGCCGCTTGGCGGATGCACATTATCCAGCAAAATGGCACAGAAAAATGCACGTTATCAGCAGCATGCGCGTTGCTATGGAGACGACTGCCCCGCTTTTCGTAGCGCCCTCCAAGACGGTGCCAAGTCATCTGATAAGAACCCGAAAATTATCTGGACGCGCGTGGATTGCGGTTTCCCATGCGTTGGGGGAAGAGTGTCATCACCTGAGTATATTCTTACACCGTGGTCGAAAGTAACAAAGTCACTGCCTGCGCAATGAAAAAAAAAAAGACAAGCACTGATAACCTTAGCCGTTGCATCAAAAAGACATGAATTGACTGACGTACCTGACAATGAAGCGGCAACTTTTCTCGCTGGCTCGAGCTGCTTGTCGGCTACGATGACCGTAGCGCCTTCACCGGCCAGGGTGTGGCATACAGCCTCGCCAATCCCGCTGGCTCCGCCGGTGACCAAGGCGAGCCGTCCGGCGAGATACATGGCGTAGCTTACTGAAAAGTTAAAATCACTACAAACGCGAATGTGCCTCGAGTCTGACCCGCGGTATTTATACTCGCGGACAACCTTTCTCTGCAATAAGAGGAAAGGTACGGCGGCTGAGCACGTGTGTTCCGTCCTACAAAGACGCACACGGCATTTAGCCTTTGAGGTACGTATGAAGCAAAAAAATATATATAAATATCTCAGTGGTATGAGCTACGTACTCGTTCAAGTTGCTTCCTGTAGAAAATGAAGCAATGTTAATTTTTTTTCTTTGTTCCCACAGAGAAAACGCTGATGCAATGACGGGAATACATTCATTAGCGGTAACATTTGCGCAACTCGGCTGTATAGCACTTGCGTCCCTGACATCGGAGACAGCGCCGTTCAATTGATCACGTGCGCGCTTATCATTTCTGGGGGGCTCTTTTCGGGATATCTAGACAACCCCTCGTCGCCACATATTGCAATCCAATCAGTTCGACAAGCAGCCTCTTGTTCAAGAATGTAACCTGTAGTAGGCACACGTGCTTTATCCTGCTAAGGGCTATTATGGAGGAGAAATATAAAGGTATAAGAGGTGGCATAGCGTAATATGTGCATCGCAATATGTGCAGTATAAGTGTATCACACCACCTGCAGCACGCCCCCTGCACGCCACTCATGCTTTCCACGAAGGTTTCATCACACCGTTTATGAGAAACAATATGTTATCTGGCGTGGCACTGCGGCGCACCTACATGATGCGAACGACGGTACGGTGTGCTGGCTCAAGGGTCAGGAGGCACTGTATTTCAATGAAGAAACAGAAAAAAATACATACTGTAAAACATAATAAAATGCGAAGCGCGGTTCACCCTAGCCGACCCCGTTGCCGCAACCGGCTATGCGTAGCTCACTTATTTATCTATAAAGTGTCTGTCACATTTGGCAGTGTTGCGCAGATAGGGAACGCGGTGTGTCCGAGAGGCAAGAGGGTGAGCGGCAGGTATGCGTAGTTTACTTATTACTCTATCACAGACAAGCAGGTTCGCGAACCTGCTTACCTGCCAGACACATTGCGTCCTCTATTCGTCCTGCTGAAGTTCGTCTTATTCAGGGCTGGGCAGTATCGCGATACAAGAGTATCGCGATATTATTTCAGAGATACTTTTGAATATCTGTATTTCTGTAACGAGATACATTTGAAAAATGTATTTGTATCTCAGTAGTGAAATACATTTACGATGTATCGCTTGTATCGCGATACAATGCAGGACACGGGTATCTCGTTACATTTTCTTTTTGTCGGAAATGAGTTGACGCGTGTTTCCAAGGGGGTACGACGGTTTTTTTTTTTTTCATTTGTTTTTGTGCCAAGACAAGCAAAGGCGCGCCGCCGGTCGCCGACAGAAAGGGCGGCCATGGTTTCCCCTCATGCACAGAATGGCCCATTTGGTAAAGTGCGCAACGCCGCTGACGGCAGAATCGCGGAGGCAGTGTTGTCGGCCTCTGCCGACGAAAGTCGATGTCACTCAAGGCCAGTGCAGCTCGCCTAGTTTTTTTCGGGTGGCAAACCGTTACTTCGTGGTCCACCGCGCGGCTACCGCCTAGCTTGCAACAGAGGTTTTGCAATGCTTCGCGTGCGTTCAGTTCTCAGAGCGGCGGCACTTCCACAAGCAGTTCCCATAATCGCGGCGGAAGTGACTAGAATATGGCTATCTTTGTCGCGCTTTCAACCACCTCTTCAGCGGGTCAGTGTGCGTTCCTAATTGATCACAAGCGTGAAACGGTCTTTTGTGGTACCAGGCTCCCCCACCGCCGGAGGCGACTTCGCCTGTTGCGGCTTGCTGAAATGGGTGCTGGTATAGCGTCGGTGGTAGTGACACCTTTATTGAAGAGTGACCCTTTCGGCCCAGGCGACGAGTCTGTTTAGAGAGTTTGCTGGAGCGACTTGGGAGGGCTTACACGCTTACCACCCCCAAGAACGTGATTTTAGGAAGCCAATTTTAGGATTGTGCAGTTTCGACATATTGTGATCCATTGCGCGTATGTAATTATGACCGGCTTATATGGGCAGCGGAATCCTCAGTCGTCTGACCCGGCGCCGACCGGGCCAGACGGCTGAGGATTCCGAAGATGGGGACCGACTTGGGCTTCTGAGCGGTCCACATCCCCACGTGAGGAAGGAAGTGTTTCGGTATATATAGATGGCCAGAGAAGAGATGTCACCGCGCTCCGGGGCTATCCGGCAATGAGGGCGGTATTTATTCACTATAACACGAATTTGTGCCCGTCTGCAGCGCTAGATAGACTTTTTTTCTTTCTCGAGTCCTCTGCTGAGGCCGAATCGACGCTGTCTAGAAGACAGCCTGCTTCAAAAGCTGACACAGCAACCTGCTCAGCAAAGCCGACCTTATGTGCAAAGTAAATGTATACTTTTTCTCAATTCACTGGTGTTCATTAGTGATTCGAGTGATTTGCTTCAACTATGCTATTTCTAGCATAGCTCATTTAGTTGTCACCAAGCATGTCGATTTCGGTGCCCAATGCATGTTACTGTTGCTGTGAAATAGAGTACATTTTTATTGCGATTGATATATGTAATTATGTCATTATTACTAATCACGTACTTTGTAAGCCGCCCCCCCCCCCCGCATCTGTGATGTCTGAATGGCGCTGAGGGTAGTGTAATAAACAAATAAACTAAAAGTTTCAATGCACTGCAACTTTATTTACACCATTATGCTGCACTTATAAATGTCTTTGCGGAGTGCGAACATCTTTGAAATAAAAAAGTATTATAGTATCTGTATTGCAGTATCTGTATTCCGGAATACTTTTTTCGTCATATTGCAAAAGTATCTCTGAAATATCCCGTTACGCTAAAGGCAAATGTATCTCAGTATCTGTATTTTAGGCTTCCGGTCCATGTATTTCGATATCTGTATTCCGGAATACTTTTCCGAGTATCTCTGCCCAGCCCTGGACTCTTATTGCAAGGCGTAACGCATACCCCACCCCGCGGTATGCGGGTATGCGTCACACGTGGTTCACAGCCTATATCAACCCAGGATCAGCGAAAAAAGTCGTTGGAAAGTTTTTTTAGGACACTTAGCGTGATTTAAACAAGAGAAAGACTTACCGCTTGTTATAGGTGGCGATTTAAATATGGCAGACAAACCCGCTTTATAATGAAGCAACGAACACCCCTAGCGGCCTAGGCCCGGGAACCAGCAGCAATAACCGTTGGACAAATAAAGTTTATTCCAATTCAATCCATTGCATATATACTCCTATGACTCAGCAACGTATACAGTCTAGCGTTGCTTGTCCCCTGAGGGATACGCCAATGAACGCTGCTTACATTTCGTTTCGATGAAAGTGACACCTGTGCTGTAATGTGAGTGCCGACGCCACGTCGGACCATAAAGGTGTACCTCGAAGGGTGAAGTTGCAGGCTAGTCGTTTCAACATATTGTAGAGGAACAGCGCGAAAAGACGAGGACAGGAAAAGCCCGAACAATTAACGGTATCACCTGCATATACAATAAATTTGGCTGTATCGTAAATCGTTACGATCTCAGTAACATATGGTAAAAACGTCACAGTTTTGCCGCAAGGGCGAAACAACGAATGTGATAACAATTGGAATGTTATACAAGGAAAGGCTAGCAGATGACTCCTTTACGTCCGACCTGGCGTAACTCAACAAAACGCTGGCATAAAGGAATACGGCCGCTCCAACGATCGAAGCCACCTTCGTGCTGTCTACGCAAAGCGAGCGGTGACAGCACAGCACTTACTAGAGTATGAGCCACTGCTCTGCAAGATATATATATATATATATATATATATATATATATATATATATATATATATATATATATATAATATATATATATATATATATATATATATATATATATATATATATATATATATATATATATATGGAATGAAGAAAAAGTCTGCGACTATGAGCCGTCTGGTGATTTCCGCGGAGATGGCGCGCGCACAACCGCGCCCATTTGATCGAAGTGCGGAAGCAACGCTCCTGCAACGATTAAACAGTTCTATGTTGTAAAGAGGAGCGAATTAAGACTGTGCCATAAGATTTTAGCTTTCTGAACAAAACGGTATGTCTAACGAGGTCAAATGTTTTCACTAATGCATGTTACTTGGCGAGTCGGTCACACATCATTAAGCAAGGTGCTGCGCAAAACCGCAAAAGCAACATGGACGAGATGCATACTAGAACGCCCGTCCTCGTTCCCTTCTCGTTCATGTTTCTTTTGAACAGCACCTTGTTAAACGAGGTCAAATGTCTTTGAAAAAATAAGAATAAGCCTAATAGCATTTCTTTACAATGAAATTTCTCTAACATGAATTGATTTTGTTGAAGAAGAGCGAGCACGGAAGACTTCTACTTACGGAAACTGTAAATGAACTACGTATCATCTGTTTTCGCCGAACACGCCTATTTTCAATATAAATAACTGTTGGGGTTTTACGTCCCAAAACCACGATATGATTGTGAGAGACGCCGCGGGGAAGGAAAATTTCGGCCACCTGGGGTTTCATAACGTGTGCCTAAATCTAAGCACACGGACCTCTAACGTTTTTCCTCCTTAGAAAAGCGTCCGCCGTGGCCGCGATCTGATCCCGCGACCTCCGGGTCAGCATTCGAGCACCATGACCACTCGACCACCGCGGTGGTTTCTATATTTTTCAGCAAGAGAGAGAGTTTATTTGAATTTTCAGCAAAGATCCTACAAGATGTCATGTGTTCTCCGGCGTTACCTGTGTACGCAAGGGCATCGTGCCGTCGTTGGTCGTGTCAGATGCCATAAGGTGCGCTTCAGTTATTTGCAAATATCAGCGTATTAGCACGAACGGTTAACGTTGAACATAATTTTCGAAGCCAACTTGCACAGCTTACCGTTTTAATTCGACTAGCGTTGATTCGTTATACGAAGGACTAAGATGTCGAAAGCGCTCATGAAATCGGAAACGCTCTCATAATATTGCAATATGTAATAAGTATAATAGCCATAAAAATAAACGATAATTTAATTTACTCTCATCCTAACGAAGTAAATAGAAAACTCGACGTGTAAGGAAAAACAACGCGCCGATCCAACGCACGTGTTCATAGTCTATAACTACAAATTATAGATCCTAACAGATGACAAGGCTATTAATCAGCGCACGAGTCATAGGAGTTGATTTATGACTTTGTGCACGTGGGATTTTCGGACATGCAATTAAAGCAATGCATACATGCATGAGAAGTTTCGTGTTTCTATGGCAACATAAATGAAACAGACTAGATTTTCTTTAGATGATGATACATAGGGTTTCGTGGCGCAAGGGCAATTTACGGCCAAAGAGCGCCATTACTTATGATGGGATGATTACGGTGACCAATAATTTTCAATGTCCTTGGAAAGCAAAAAAAAATTGTGTGATTACTGTCTGTCACTTCTCGGCAATAAATTCATAATTTTCTTATACAACCCACCTGCATATTCATTATCGTGACTTCATCTCGTCCTTGACACCCGAACTTGCGACGTAGAGAACATTATCACAGCCACTCTTAAAGGGCCTCTAAACCACTTCGAGTTCACAGGCGAGAGAGCGGTTTCTTTCTCGTCCTCACTATACTTCCTGCAGGAGCAATCTCCTCCTTGCCACTTTGTTCTTCACAAAACACGCGGACAATGCCAGCATTAAGCGTTGAGCCTATCAGGATTTCGCGCTTTTCGGCTACTGGCTGTTATCTCCGCTTGCGCAGTGGAAAACGCACAGAACGATGCGAAATCAGTTGATCGCGCACGATAGCCATAGGATACAAGGCAACACTGGCGTGCAACTTCGTGGCAAGGCAGGGTAGGAGACAATTCATAACTGCCCTCGTATATGGAACAATCGAGAGCTTATTTTCTCATAGCGTCACGTGAGCAGACTGCTGTCGACATGAATTGTGCCGAAAGGACGGGAAACGCCAGAAGAGAATAACGCGCTCGCTCTTGAGTCAAGATGGGAGCCGACAGATGGAAACAGCGAGTGGGATATTGGTTGAACAAGCAGGAGAAAGTGCCTCAGACAGGCTGGCCGACGTTTCGATAGGAGGACCTATCTTTGCCAAAGATCAATGACTTTCAGATCAAAGATCAATGCCGGTTTTCTAAGTTTCTTTCATGCTCCGCTGTTTTCTTCGTCGTGCCTTTGGCGCCTCTCGCTTTGTTGTACCGCTCCTCCCTTCAATGTATTTTTTTTTCCAGCTCCCCTTATCTCTAATTTGAGATGCCTGAGCGCCGTTGCAAACTTTCTTGAAATGTGGCAAGGGTTACACTCTTGTGCTTTGTAGTTTTTTTCAAGCAGCAATTACCAACAGCGACCCGCGCCACCGCTGTATGTACATGACGTCAATACTAACCCCTTAAAACTAACGCGCCAGAGATGACAAGGCGCCTTTGACAAAGATAGGTCCTCCTACCGAAACGTCGCCCAGCCTGTCTGAGGCACTTTCTCCTGTTTCTTCAACCTATCGTGCTCGCTCTTGGTATCTTCAGAGGTTGTTTAGGGCCTTTTACGTGAAAAAAAAAAGTGCTGCCTGTCACTTCTCGGCAAAATATGTTTTTCGAAGTTGGAAAGGTGATTAAATTTATCATTTTCTTGCTGCTACAGATTCCATCTGCCTCAATATTTATTATCGTGTCTTCATCTCGTCCTTGACATCTGAACTTGGAACATCGAGTGCATTATCACTTCTTACACAGATTTCCCCACCTTGCTAGACATTCACATAGTGATACACGAGACCACTGCGTAACACGCCGCGGTGGTCTAGTGGTTAGGGAGCGAAACTGCTGACCCGAAGGTCGCGTAATCGTATTCCGGCCGCGGCGGTCACATTTCGATGGAAGCGAAATGCTGTAGAGGTCCGTGTACTTAATTTAGGGGCAAGTTAAAGAACACCAGTTGGTCAAAATTTCCGGAGCCCTGCACTACGGCGTCCCTCATAATCATATCGGAGTTTTGGGACGTAAAACCCCCATAATTATTATTATTACCATATCATAAGGTTAGGATGGCTTTTACTCCACTGCATATAACTAACGGTGAGCACCAGTGTGTTCGCGTAACAAGATGAATTATTATAGCATTAAAAAATTCAGTAATCGAAACGGCGATAGCGGGAACTGCAGCGTTCGCTCCTCCATGTAGAATTTACAGCTCGTGTGCGGTTACGCTCGACGCTGTCTTCGTTTTAACGCAGGAGTGCGCAGGAAAACTCGAGTTTGTGAATAAGTTTTGCACGCAAGAGGCGACGCATGCGCGACTTTGTCAGGCACTAAGACAGGGTTCAAGACGAATGTGTCATCGGTTCAAGACGAATGAAAACGTGTGCCCCTGTCTTGACACATAAGCCGGTACACAGACACACACACACGCGCTCGCACACGCACGCACGCGCACACACATACACACACCCAACGTCACAAGTGGGCCGCACGGCAGGCCCAACGTGTTTCGAAAGCAGGAAAACATTTGACACGTGCATTTGTATATGTTTGTGCGCGACGACCACGCAACGCGCAGATGCGGGTCTCTCGTCCCTGTCTTTCTTCTGCGATCTGTCATACCCTCGCCACGGAGAAATCTCGTTCTGTGCGACAGGCAGTGAAAAGGATTCACTTTCGTAACTCGGCTCATCCTGAATGGGTGCTTCCAGCTGCCGCGGAAGTAGGTAATGACACACTTTCCTTTCAGGTCGGCACTATATACGTCTCGTGTTTCCTCGTGCGGTAGCACGCCCCAATCAGTGAGACACTATAAGCGGAAGACAGCGGGGAAACGCACCCCACGTGCGTCTTCCCAATGCGTGCAATCATGCGATGACGTCCTTCTGTCAAGGAACAGATATTACTTTCCCGCGACAATGGGAGTCAGCTCTTGTAATATCCGCAAAATGGCGGCTACAGTGACGTCAGCGAGCCACATTATCAAGCGTAGGTTGATTTCCTTCTCTGTGCATGACCGTTCCTTCAACGAATTAGAAGCGTTATCGATCCGTCATAGGCGCAACACGCGCCTGTCACGCTGTCACGTTTCTCTTTGCGCAATTTCTAGAAGTACCCAAAGATGGCGCACACGATGACCTCGACGGAAAATATCTGTACTCAACTTTCGACACGCTGCCGGCATTGTTCGATTTTTACGTATACGTTTCCTCTATATCGAGCCCCTTCTACCACTTTGACTGCTCGAACGCTGCGATACCCCGCCACGGTGGTCTTGTGGTTCCGGTGCTCTACTGCTGACCTGAAGGTCGCGGGATCGAGTCCTGCATGGCTGCGGCGGCCGCATTTCGATGGAGGCGAAATGCTAGTGGCCCGCGTACTTATAGATTTAGGTGCACGTTAAAGAACCTTAGGTGGCCGAAATTTCCTGAGCTCTCCGCTACGGCGTCCCTCGTAATTCCCCATTTTTTTCCCCGCCCTCTTCCATCATTATTACCTTTATAGCGCAGCTCTTAGGCGCCCGTTCCTGCATTGAGCGTCATCGCCGTTGGCGTCTGCGTCGTAACCGATAGAGCGAACGAGAACGAAAGAGAGCGAACGCGAAGTCTGTCGATGTCACCAGCCAACGGCCTCTAACCTCGCTTTCTTCCTCCGTCACGCGCGCTGGCCCCCCGGTCGGACCTAGTGCTCATGCAGGGCTGGCACGTGCACTGCGGCTGGCTTCGCCTGTCCTAACGGGGCTGTCGGCGTTTCGCTTGGTTCGTGACGCCTGCAATGCACAGACTGGTGTGCGTAGCACTCGAGCGCTGGCAGTTTCTGTATAAATAGTCAAAGTCGAAGTCAAAGTCAAAGTTTATTTTCCATTCTGTCGTACAGAAAGAAAGGACTGTGAAAAAAAGCTGTGTTAGACAGCTTACATTGCCACAACTGCGGATAGCCAAAACTTCCAGCACAGTTGACGTTCCCCCAACACGAAGCTGCGCTCAGCTATTCGCATTAGCCGGCATCGTAATCGTCGGTGAATTTTTAGGGGCGAAGCCCCTTAGGATCTAGACTTGTCCGTTGTGTCGTGTCCGTGCTCACGGCACATACCCGATGTTTATACTCGACGAAACATCTGTGACACAGATGTGTCTATGTTGCGACTACGATTACGATTATATAAAGTCTCAGATAAAAGTCATATGCAGCAACCAGAACACTCCTGAAATATCTTAATAAGAATTAAATCGAATAATAATAATTAAAGGCACTATGTTCCCGAAATCAACAAATCTGGCTAACACAATTCTTAAGGACGTGCACAGTGGGATGTGGAAGGTGTGCCTAACAGTTTGACCACTGGCTCTCCTTTTCACAGACCACAAAGCAGTAATAATAAAGGAAAAACGGAATCCAGAACTCAAGACGATGTAGGAATTATAAGTTGCGATTACGATTACAATTATGAAGACTCAGATAAGAGTCATACGCAGCACTCAAAACATTCCTGAAATATCTTACTAAAAATGAAATCGTATAATAATTAAAAGCACTATGCTCCCGAAATCAACAAATGTGGCTATCACAATTCTGAAGGATGTGCACAGTGGGATGCAGAAGGTGTCGTGCCTGACAGTTTGACCATTGGCTCTCCGTTTCGCAGACCACAAAGCAGTAATAATGAAGGGAAAACGGAATCCAGAACTGAAGACGATGTAAGAATTATAACAAGAGGATTAAAATAGAAGAGCATTAAAGAGGAACCAAGTAAATACATTTGCATACGTATATATATACACTTTATGTCACTCAATTTACATTCGCAGTGCCAACGCGCGGGTGACGTACGGTGACATACCGCTACGATACCCAGTGCTTCGCCACTCGTCATGATTCGCATTGGTGGAGACGCGGTGATTTATTTGTACTGATGACGAATAAGAAGCTGCGCCATTATTATTATTATTATTATTATTATTATTATTATTATTATTATTATTATTATTATTATTATTATTATTATTATTATTATTATTATTATTATTATTAACGCTGCGACTCCTGCCGATGCGTCATCGGGTCGTGCTCATATGTCATACGTTGACCTTGAGCAAGTCCTTCATGACGTCCTAAAGAGGGGATTTCCCCGCTGCCCACTTCTCTCATATGCAGCATTGCTGACATATGCATATTTAAGCGTTTTTAGGGCTTTACGTGCAAAAAAAAAAGAAACACCATATGATTATGCGGCACCATGTTTGTGGCACGAAGCCACAAGGAAATCCATACGGATTTCTCAGGAAGAAAGCTTATTAGCTGCCGAAGAATTCGTCCTGGTCTTGGGATCGAACCCGGGACCAACGCCTTTGCGGAGAGGTCTCTCTCAGTTAGCATTTGGCAGCGCGAGGGCGAATTAATTGACAACTCGATGCTCATAGACACAGAATACCACATTGAATAAAAAGACGGGGACGCCGACCACAAGAGAATCAAAATGTATTGACGTTTCGGCGCCCAGAACGGGAGCCTTGTTCACAAGATCGTGAACAAGGCTCCCGTTCCGGGTGCCGAAACGAGAAAGGGTTAAGAAAGGGAAATTCACATTCCTTGCGGCTATCCTTTGTGGCTTCGTGCTACAAATGGCTGGTCGTCAATTTTACCTCTCTCAACCCTTCCGCCACCTTGCGGGATTCCGCAGAACCGATTCGCACTAAATACACTAAAGGTAAAGATAAACATTTTAATGAAGAGCTGGAGATATTTGCCTGGCTGTCCTGGCATGCTGCTCCAGGTGCTGGGTGACGATTATGATATATACAGTGATAAACGCATAACAAATGCACTGGTGTTCATGCATTGAGTCTCTATCCTAATGCGGTCACCATGACCGAGAATCGCACCCGTGTCTTCGAGCTTAGCAGCGAAACACAGCCACTAACCTATTACGGAGGGTTCAAATGCATATTGACAGTATATAGCGTTTCTGTCACCGACAGTTTACAAAAATACTGAAATTTGACATTTTTACAAATGTAAATTAGTTGCAGCAAGTAGGAACTATATGCCGATATTCATTGTACCACATGTTTCTTTTCACCTGGCAAAGAATTTCATGCGAGTTATATGAACAGAGAGAAGCTCTCTGTTCATATAAATCGACGAAAATGCGTCACTGAAGTCTTGGTGGACCGTGGAATAAAACACTTTCGTGTTAAAAAAAAAGAACTTAGGAGATGGTTTCTCTCTCTGTGTGTCTTTTATACCTTTATTCCCTTCCCCATGTGTAGGGCAGCAAAATGGACGCAGCCTCGTTAACCACTTTGCCTTTACCGTGTTCCCTCTCCCTGTCCCTCTTTCCTGGTCGACGAAAAAGTAATCTTTCGTAAGCCATCTCCCAACTTGCGGAATTCCGCAGATCTGATTCCAATCAGAAGAGGGAAAAAAAAGGTATACGAATAAACCCGCTAATTATGTTGAACGGAACTGTTAATGGCGATCTTCCAGTTCGAGGGTCAACTACAAGGTCGCTAATACGTTATCTACGGAATGAGTTCCCCGTTATTGTCGATATAATGAAGAATTATTTGAGTTTATAATCGAATGTGAAGCTTGATAAAAAGACATGAAGCTATTCCGAGAGCATGCTTTCTAATGTCTTTTTATCATAATTATGCGAGATGTAGTTTTAATTTTATAGTATGGGCATATAGGGTGTCATGCCGTCGAAAAGTTGTGAATGTACAATAAGGCATCTTATTGCGTAGCGTTTCAAATGCCATTTTGCATCATATGGCCCAGTAGCTCCACGAAGGTGTCAAACATTTTTCAAATCATTAAATCGTTATCAACGTTACTATCTGAAAGGATGCCGCACTAAACCAAGTGAAATACGCGACTGCCTGGTGACCCAAGTGTATACTCTTCTGGAAATAGCTTTTAAATTTAAATTACTCTTCAGCAAGATACAAATGCTTGACTTGCATATTTTTCCACTTGTTTCATACGGCTGCGGCCACATTGAGCAGAGACTCAAGCACAACTGAATACTGAACTCCGTGCGTTTCCCATTTGCTTCAAGGATATAGACGAAAGGTTACGAACGTTCGCGCTATGCCACGTAAGATTATCGTGTCATCGGTGGCATATACGGTCGCCAAATAACTTGTTAGCGGAAAAGAATGCTCACCATTTTTATGGACTTCTTGAAAGATTTGCTTTGTTTGTTAAGGAAGACCGGCCTTGTTCTGTAGGTCCAATGACCTTTCAAATGTTTTCGTTCCGATGTTTAGGCTGCTAAAACAGAGGGCAGTCGTTGACACCTGGAGGCTCAACGACCCGAAGGAACTCGCGTACAATGGGCGACGGTGAAGCGTAAAGCTTCCGGTTCACGTCGACCTCCTGTGGTTCTCAGTCGGCCTCTCAATGCATGGCATACTGCAGCGTCGCAGAATTCTACTCACTGAAGTGCTTCCGCTAAAATTTGAACCCACGAACACGAGTCAAAGCTACCTCTGCGATTCCAGGACCGACGTCATAGGTTCCGTACGTCATTCCGCATTCCTCAAGAGGAATGTGAGATACATTCAGAAGGTGCTGCGACCGCAGTGGCGACGCTGGCGAGACCAGAGATCGCTCTCAATATTAACCACGATTGTTGAGGCCTTACGTCCCAAAATCACGATATGATTATGAGGGATGCCGTAGTGGAGGGCTTCGGAGATTTCCATCGTCTGGTGTTCTTTAACGTGCACCTAAATCTAAGTACACAGGCCCCTAGCATTTCGCCACTATCGAGATGCGGCCATCGGGGCCAGGATTAGATACCGTGACCTTCGGTTCAATAGTCGAACACCATAACCACTAGACCATTGTGGCGGGTAGAGAAATCACCCTCGCCTAGCCATATAGTTACAAATGCGGTACGTGTCACAAATGTAATACGTGAGTGATAATCACCCGTCTTCACTGTATACAACTGCGGAGAAATTTCACTTCTTCAGTACATTCTGCCATAAAAGAAATCACCCAGGCAGCGAAACATCCTGGAACAAACGAGGCGAATGGTTGGAAAGCGTTCGTGCAATTCTGCGTGCAAAATAACCTATCGCAACAGGTCTACCTTCTACAAGGGGCCAAATAAAGAGTGTGCGCTCTCGTATAGAGCAAACTACAAAGGTTACTAAATGCTACTACTGGCGCTAATTTCGCCTCTGCACGCGTATACTACTATATCGCGTTAACCTTTTATGAAGCAACACACTCACCGCCGCCATTCGTCAAGCTTATACACGATGTCAAATAGACCGGATTTCATTAACCGCTTTATCACAAACTGCGCGAGCTGCTAGGAACGGATATAAAGTCGCGCGCGAAACGCTCACGTGTTTATGTAGACGCTGAAATGAATGGGCACAGCGGCTGGCGCGTTGATGCGATCCGCGGTAACGCGTCGATTTCATTACAACTTCATTTACATTATTTCTCAGCATTCTGCAACAAGATGACGCAGCTTCCAGTTACAGCTTGTCCCTACTGTGGGAAGCTGCTCAATGGACCGCTTCGCACGCTCTGCTTAATTGCGTGCTACGTAAGGCGCGGTGTGAAGCGTGTATCAACACGGGCGGTAGAGACGCCCTTAAGCTATCGTCATGACATTTTGCCGAAGCCACGTTTAGTTCTGCAACGACCGCAAATATTAAAAACGCCAGGCCTGCGCGGAAAGCGCAGCACAGTGACAGCGAAAGCTGGAAGAGCGGCATTTCTAGAGCCCGTTGTAAACTCTCTTAGGGCTACTAATACAAGTACACTAGCAACGTACCCAATACGCCATTATTCATCATTGTGCGCAGAAGCGAGGTTCCAGCTACACATCTGTAAGGCATTATGTGCACTTTCTTTACGTGACGGCTGATGACGATGAAGAAATGTGGCTCAGCCCTTGTAATTGGTTGGAAGCTTTAAACGGCTCACCAGTTACGTAATTCGCATTATGTGACGCCCAGTCGCTATTTCACTCTCCCATCATGCAATATAACATACGTTGACGTGAGAAAGAGAGACAGAGAGAGGAGGGAAGAACTTTATTGAGACCCTGAGGAAATGGATGATGGGCATATGGGCTTCCTTGGCAACCAATGCAAGTGCACTTGCGAGGAATCCACTACGCTATAACTCATCATAATTTCTGTGAAGTAGGGAAACAGCCACTATGCCATTTTTCGTCATTGAAAGGAGAGCCGTGGTACCCGCTAAAAACATGTAAGCCATTATGCGCTTTGTTGGTGCTGTGCCTGATGACGATGAAGAATTATTGCAGAGCCCCTTGTAATGGGTTGGAAGCATCCAACAGCCCACTCGTTGCGCAATTCGCATTGTTTGACGCCTGGTTACAGAATTCGCGTTGTGTGGTGCGCGGTTGTTATTTCACTCTTCTACCACACTAAATTACATATGTTAATGTGGTTCCTTCTGGACATGAAGCCTGTATAGCGTCTTCTTGCAAGGCAGTTAGTTCCAAGCACCGGCATGGCTCTAAGGGTCTTTTCATTGCTGTGCCGCCAGCGTTGCTCCCCGCTGTAGCTCCGGCGTTCCGTGACCCTTCTTCTGAATCCAAGTCCGTGCTTGCACTCGAAGCGACGCTTGTGGCTGGACGGTCCTGCTTAGAAGCTGGTGCGGACGCTCCAGTAACCTGCCAGCTTAAATCTTTCGTCGCCTCTTCCGATGGCTTGGCCGGTGCTGCAGCCGGTTCTAGTGCTCTTTCAGTAGGTTCGGGCGTAGCGTCTCCTGCAGATGTTGACGCTTCACAGTCAAGTCCGGCTACACTCCCATCTCCACTACCTTCCGCGGCGTCCTCCGCCTCTGTTACGTCCATAATGTGTTGCGTTGCATCCTCTGTCTCCGCTGATCCCGTCACTGAGGCGTAGGAGCGGACGCACTGTGCGTCGCCGTGTCCAAAACGCCGGCAGCGTGAGCACCGCGGAACCTTACACTCACGACGCACATGTCCCGTTCCGTTGCACCGCAGGCACTGCATCGGCCGACCGGGGGCGACCACTAGGGCTAGTTCACCAGCGACTCGGATCTGGTGTGGCAGGTCATCCACTCTCATGCCACTATTGAGCTTAATGAGCACCGTGCGTGTTGTCGAACTCTTCTCAGTTACTCCTTCTACACGCCAACGCTCCCGGGTCACTTCCGTCACTCGGCCAAACGCCGCCAGCGCTGTGCGCACGTCGTCGTCAGCCACTCCGTGCAACAGCCAGTGCAGCCGTAACCTCACTTGCTGCTCCTGGGGGTCGATGACAAGGCAGCGTCTTCCCTTCACCTGAAGTTCCTTTAGTTGAACCAACTTCTTCGTCGCCTCCGGGCTGTTTAAGGTGACGGCCCACACGTGGTTGATCTGGTAGGCGCCCAACGCCAAAACGTCGGGAAGCAGCCGTTCCTTGTCCAGAGCGTCCCGAAAATCTTCGACCTTGAAAGGCCTCACTCGAATATCTCCGTGCAAAAACACCGTGTTTAAACAACGCGCCCTGTTGGCAAATTCGGCAAGATGATCTCAAAATCCTTGTCAGTGTCATCTGTAAGCCTGTTTCCGCGGCCGCCAAGAACCGCTCCTACGCAGAGGGCCCAGGTTCGAACCCCGTTCCATCCTGGAAATTTTTTTTTAGGTCGTTTTTTTTTTATTTCGAGCGATAGTGGTTACGGACACCGGCGGCGGCGGCGGACAACTACGGCGCCAAAAACGGCCGCTGAAATGATCTCATAACAGCTTTCGCTGTAACATGCCGGAGCTGCGAAGATCAATCGTATCCGACCAGTGCTCTGCATTTACTGACGCAGGTATACCTTTATAAGCGAGATTCAGCTAAAGCGCGGCAACACATGCCTCGAAATCATATCGAATGATGCGTCACCGCGTTTTCGTGGGATCTCGTTTCTATAGGCCCAGTCGTGTAGTAACAACCGTACGAAATGCGCACGACTACGAGCGGAAACAGTGGCATCGCCGACTGACAGGCGGGCTGCTGCAGAAAGACATAGCCTGACAGCCAACTGGCGTCAACTCCAAAACGGTGAGCTGGCTTTGCTTTCGGGGCCTTAGTTTAATGGAGTGGCGTATTGGAGTAATGAACAAACGGGACGAAGCGATGGCACAAGCCGTATCAGCAGAAATATAGGTAAACTTGGGAGAAGGCTCGCTGGTAGGGGCTCGTGTTGCAAATTAAGCCGCGAAAAATAGCAAGGACGATAAAGGAAGCAGGCATACAGCACGGGTGCCGATCTCGCGTTAGCAGTTCACTGTGTATTTGAGGAAAATAGGCACGGCGCTAAAAGGACGGGGACTAAGTGAACACACGAACCGACAAACGCGGGCGCCAAAGTGTGTGTGTGTTCTCATCCGCGTCATTTTTCGTTGGCTACTTTCCAGTTCGAGTCGATAGCTACCTAGCTGCTTATGAAAGTTATCGTAAATGAAAATGATAATATGATAAATGCGTGCGACATAAAGGTTAAAATGAAATTTACGTATGCACACAATTTAGTCACGCCGTGGTTCATCCATTTATTAAGCGCTGCAATGAATGAATATTTGTTCGCTGAAGATGTCGGCGTCGCCAAGGTATACCACGGTATACCGTAATGTAAAAAGTGTCTCGCCTAATGTATGAGCTGTAGCTGTGTAGGATACATTACAGTTTTAGAATAGGGTGAGCTGTAGCTGCCGTATGCAATCATGTTGGGTTGTCGCTACAGCACATGCATCAAATGCTAAGTACTCTTTGAATTAGCGCCCCGGCCTCTATTTTTCGAAAATAGTTAGCCTATTCATGCCGCCCCCGAGGCTCCTGTGCGTTGATCTCGTGAAGATTCGAGCGCGATTTGCTTGCATTTCGGTCTACGAACCCGACGCCTGCATGGGTACCCAATCCAAAAACTTTCTATCGTAGCATCCGCAGATATGTGCGGTGTTTGTGACGAATATATAGCCCACGTCGGCATGTAGCGTTTGAAGCCGCACCCGCACAGGTGGCTATGGCGTTGCGCCTGATGAGCACGACGTCCCAGGTTCGATTCCTGCCTTGTCTGCCACATTCTAATGGAGGCTGAAAGTACGAACTATCTCGTACCGTTCACCAACAGGTAAAATTATTCGTAGATCACAGTTTTTTTACGTGAAACCCCACAATATAACTCTGATAGGCTTTGACGCAAAATCATTTTAAGCACGTCAAAAGCGACTAAACTGGACGAGGTTCCTTTTCCACTTGTGGCGCGAATTACAAAATAGTGGTGCGTGCGCTATCTTAGCTCATGCTCTGTAAACTTGTAAAATTATTCAGGAAAATAGAACTGTAATACATACGAGTATATATGCTTCATACTGATACGAATCGGTCCGTTATGACCAGTGGCGATCTTGTATAACTTACCACGAAGTCTACTCACCGCAGGGCAATGCACCCGCATGCATTCCCTTCAGGTCACTGGGTGCCATCTTTTAACAATCTGTATGCGAAAAAATGTTGGCCGTTAAACGAGCCTCACCGTTTCCACCATGCCGTCTTCGCAGGAAAAAATGCCGTGTGGGTATGTCAAAACGATAAGAGCTGTCTGCATTTTTTTATTCGCGTTGCACGCGTCCGAGGAGGCGTTTGACGTCTAAGATCGAACAGTCTCGCGCATGTGCCGAGAAATAACACCATCAATAAAATGCATCCTTTTCATTGACTGTATGCCTTTCTTTTTATTTGCGCTGCACGCATCCACGGTGTTTGACGTTTACGATAACAACTGCGCGCTGACGCCTAAAAGTAACAGCAGAAATAAGATGAATTGTTTCCCTTTACTTAAGCGCGTACTTCGACTCTTGCTGCGTTCGTTCGCAGTTTAAGCTCTGAATGTGAAAAAAAAATGCACTTCGTGGGCAGATTCCACTCCGGGAGGAAAGCAAAGCAGTGAGTGCTGACGATGGAGTGAATAGACCGCACTTCCAACCGATTTTCACTGCCGCCCGTCGAGCCCCGTGGAAAGCAAGGAATCTTTGAATCACTCTCTCGTGGTCTGGCCAAGGTTGCAGTAGTAAGTGAACTGGGAATGCTTGCCACTTTTTTGTATAGTGTAGTGTCTACCAGCCGCTTCCGTTCGCTTAGTTCCCGTGAGCAAAGACGAAGCAGGTGGTACGCTGTATCAGCTACGTGTAAAGTTTGGCACACACCGCACTTCAGCAGATCCTGCGAAGCAGTGCCACGTTAAAAAAAATAATAATAATTGAGACGGTTTGGCTCAGCCAAGCAACGTAATATTGCGCTAGCAAATTCGAAATTCACGTTAGGCTAGGCTAGGCCGGTGCTTAACAAGTCAGTTTTTGTGGTGTGCCAAGTCCATTTTGGCAGTAGGCAGATGCGCTGTCGAGGATGCCCTAACCCAATTTCGGGCATGGGCCAAGCTAATTCTCATTCACGCCCAGCTAGAATTATAAACTGCCAAATTCGGCAAAGGTGACCCCAAATCCCAAAGTCACATTTTGGGTGAGCCATGACAGGTTTCGGGCATTTCAAACGTACTATACCATGCATTCAAAAAACGGCATTAAAAAAACGGCAGGAAAATGCCAGTCCCAGCCTTGAAGAAGACAAGTTCACTTGTCTAAACGTCGGCTCGAGCACCCACCCCCTGTTTACGATTTTTTTTCTTACCATACATTGCCATTCATATCCTACAACGTCATTGCTGAATTGTCCATTTATTGTTGCGTTGCCTTGCCTATCTATTCATCCCCAATGAGTCCAGTTAAAGCCTCGTGTGCCTGTGTGACATCCGCGAATTCTTGATAGGTAGGGTAGAAGTGATTTCTCACTAAGAATACTAACAGGATCCAGCCTGCGTTGGCGGCTAAGTTGAATTCCGGTTTGGGAGGATTGTTCTCTTGTCGCAGCTCTGACGTTCGCAGTAACGGCAAACGTGTCCTCCGGCCTGGCGTATGGTGCAGTGACAAGCGCACTGTCATACAGGCGTTTCTTATGCAGTGAATTTCAGCTTCAGTTTTCCTTTATTCATATTTCGTCGCTACATTTGGGCTTTTTGGCTATATTTGGGCATTTGGGCTACATTTGGGCTATAAAATAGGCGACATAAGCTGAAAACTTACCTCGGGGTTCAAAAAACACTTCAACATTGCAAACTCCATCCCGTAAACGGCAGAGCAGCCTCTAACCTATAGACGGAATATACCCTATTACCACAAAATTTCCTGCAGCCAGATGCTCTAACGTTCAAGTTGTTTTGAGCGGCCCCTCGAAAGCTTGTCAGCCCCTACCACTGAACTGACTACAAGACTAATGCTTGTGTCGAGAACAACACCACCACTGCACAAACGGTGTCGCTTACCGGATCCTCCTCTCCCATGGCAAGCAATATGTTGCGCAGACGAGACGCTGCCTTAATGACAGTTTATGGGAACATTGCAACAACGTCAAAAATGCGCGCGATGGGTGGCTCGCCATTTACTGTATGGCTCTTGCAATTGTGAACCGCTGTTTCTAACAGCTGTACTGTTGTTAGCAGTACGCATGAAATGCTTAGTAGAGCTGCTGTAGAAGCAAAAGATGTTCACAGTCTAGGCCCCGAGTGCACTAGCACCGCCCCTTACATTACTCAGCAATAAAGAATATGCTTCTCTCCGCGCACGTTATGCGATACTCAGACTGCGCATGCACGCCTGTAATTTTATCGCAATTTAGTGCACTGTATTGCTGTCTGTGCATCTCGGGTCTGCGTTCGCTTATAGTCACTTAGTACATGCCATCTATTCTACAATTTCCGCACTACATCTATGTCACTGCGCGCCATAGATGACATAGTTACTCCTAGAATCTAATTAAACTATATTGCTAATTACGTTCTTTACTTTCTTAAATGTAGTTAAGTTATATTACAAATTATAGCTGGCCGAAAGTAATGGCATTACCCGCTACAGTGGTTTAGTGGTTATGGTGCTTGACTGCTGACCCGCAGGTCGCGGGATCGAATCCCGGCCGTGGCGGCTGCATTTTCGATGGAGGCGAAAATGCTTGAGGCCCCTGCGCTTAGATTTAGGTGCACGTTAAGGAACCCCAGGTAGTCGAAATTTCAGGAGCCTTCCACTAGGGCGTCTCTCAAAATCATATTGTGGTTTTGGGACGTAAAACCCCACAAATTATTATTACAGTAATGACATCGCATAACTATGACTTTCGAAAAGCGATTAACTTCCCTTGAAATTACTTTAACTAAAAGTAGGCGTCGCTATTCTTTTTGAGCATTAGCTGCTAAACCATAGCGGCGACAACTTGTCTGTGTTTTGATGATGCGTCTCTCCAACCTATCTCAAAGCTTGATTGACTTTTTTAGGAGAATTTGTTTACGCGTTTGAAACGTTTACGCGTTTGACACCTCTGCATCCTGTTGCTGGACTGTGCGACATCAATGCGTGAAGCTGTCCTCGACTCCCACATGTCAGGAATTTCGAGCACCATGGCCTTGCAGCAACGTTATTCAAGGCTTCGAGTTCGGCTGCTGCGTGGCTTTTCTGTGGAGCCCGCCTCGTTCCCACGTTTGAAGTTTATCGCTTAGATTTAACTTGTCTTTGTTACTTTTCCTTCCGTTTTTTTTTGGATAAATGACTTGCGTCATAAAAGAAGTGGACATGGTATATATTAGCAAAAGCGATTGGGAAAGTATTGAGCAATTTTCTTGTAATTACTCGCTTGAAGTAATCTTGCCAACAACAGCGCGGAATTTTAAACGTGGACAAAACTAAGAGGAACAACACAGGACGAGCGCTTTTTTTTTTCCTCTCCGTTTTGTGCACGTTAAAAATTCCGCGGTGTTCTTCACATGATGACCGATCACCAACTCGACCAAGCGTGCACCCTTCGCTCGAAGCAATTCATAACATTACTAAATGACCAGCCCACAGCAGTAATCCATTACATCATGCATTACAGCAGAAAAGTAATTAAATTGCTGCAATTCCATTACTGCATCCAAGTCTGCTGCGCGTGTGCAATTTCTTGGAAAATTCCTGTAGGGATGATGAATGCCCCATTGTCGCAAAAGTGGTAGAGAAGCCCCAAACTAACTCACGCTTGCGTCATATACGTCTTTATACGTGCACCTCTCATCAACATCCTGCGCTGCCAACAGCAGTGATTTTTGAGGGCGCGGGTTTGATTCACGGCCCCGGCGGCCGCGTTTCGATGGGACGAATTGCAAAGGACACCCGTGCTCTTAGATTTAGGCGCACACTAAAAATCACCAGGTGGTCGAAATTGATACGGAGTCTCCTATTACGGCGTCCCTCTAATCACATCGTGGTTTGGCGCGTAAGACCAAAGCCAACTATTATTATTAATTCCAGTAAAGTGCATTACAGGGCATGCTTGTATGCATTCGTCACCAAACTTATTAGGCACTGAAAAAGCACGAGAATAATGACAAGACGCTTTTGGCCCAACACATGTAAGCTAGAAGGAAGATTGCCTTGCGTGGTACACTCAAACAAAAGAGTAAAGAGGGAGTCTTTTTTTTTTTTGTCCCACAACGATAATCGTCATCTGTCTTGCGTGCCTTTCCTTGCATTATCGTCGCGCGCCCGGCACTTCTGCAGGTCACGAACGGCAAGCGCGTTATCAGCGTGACACCGCATTCTTGATAAAAGAGTGGCGAACACCGAGTTTTCAAGAAAGGAAAACGCTAGCAAGGTCAGATGACGATTATTGTTGTGGGGAAAAAATGTGCCCTTTTTACTCGACCTTTTCTTAGAGTGTATAAATGTATTGCTTCAAAATGGACGGCTGGGGCTGGTTGGTATCTTCGAAACAATTTGTCCTGCAGTGTCTTGTGCCCCATTTTTAGCGGTGATTGTGTGCACGTGGTTGTATCTCTCTCTCTCTCTAGCTAAAAAAATCTCTAATCGCAACGACTTCGGTTATCAGGGCATCAGGACGGTCCTAGCGCTTTGTTCACTGATAGGGCACTAACGGTCGCGAAGGCGAAACCACTGCTGGTTGCAATTAGGGCACCCTGTGTAGGTATATGATAAGATTATCTAGGTTAATGTCAAGATTGCCACAGATAGAATACTCTATACAGGGGTATTCTTTTGATGTTCCGAACAAAACAGAAAGGATGAGAGGGGTTTCTTAATGACTGCTACAGGGGAAGTGCCGCTCCAGATAAGTACGGTGAAAAACGAAGCGATAAGAACAGTGCTCGATAGATATATAAATACGCGACCCACACAACAACGCTCAGGTTCGAATGTGTTCTTCTAGCGTGAGTTGCACAGGCAGTGTTTGTTCCCGGGCCGAAAACGTTCCTTACAGCTCATAAGACGACTACGTTTAATGAATGTTCACTTCTCTCTCGACTAAATGGCCGGCGAGGGCAGAGTCAACGTGCCACGTCTCCCCGTAAGTTGAACAAACGACGCAGTACAGACATTTGTTTCATTTTACGCAGGCAGCTGTGTTTAGTGTGGGCGACATTTAGTCAAATCCGGGTGTAAGCATGCTCGATCATGCCTGTTCAGACCTCGCGACGTGCGAAGCTCGCTTAAGATCGTAAATGTTTAGAGGGCATTACTGCTAGTCAGTCCAGATAGCACAATAGTTATACCTGTCAGCTACGCGTAGATGTTGGAAATTTCGCTCTTTCTATTTCTTTGAATAACACTCGCCTATCGTCACATCGCATGTCCCGTTTTTTTTTTCTTTTTTTAGGAGCACTCGTTTGTACTTTTGGTCTCTTGATGTAACCTTTTTCGTACATGGCCAAGCGCGATTCGTTTGCAAACAAATAGTTCTTGATATCGAAAATGCCGTTCGTCGGTCGCCCTTCATTCTTCTTTCTGTATACCGAATCCTAACGCGACGTACGTCACACTTCAGGATGAAAGGTTTCAGTCGAAGGATGTTTTCAAGTGCATACGCCACGCATGCGTTCAGCAAGGTTTTGCGAATGCGCAGTGTGCGTCGCTGTTTTGGTGCACTGCAACACGCACAGGGGTGGTCAAAAGTTCGCAGGCCGCTCTCCCATGTAATTCTACGGCAGCGTGGCCTGCGAACTTTTGAACACCCCTGCACATATCCTAATTTCAAGCGACAAGCCCTTGCGATAACAGCACCTTGCCTTATCGAAAAATTTGTAGTTTACTACATAGAGGAAAAAAACAGGTATATGACAATCTCTAGCCAGCTGTCGGTGTGCGGTTAATTTCAGTGCAAGTGGACTTTAACTTGCTTTAACAATGAGCATTGTTTGCGGTACGCTTTGCGAATAACCATCTTGAGCAATTTTGTTCATCAGCGCCTACGCCTTGTGTTCCTTCTGGCCGTCTTCGTGAAGTGTGCGCTATTTTTCCTTATGACGCTTCGCGAAAGAACGGCTGAATCAGCAGCGCTCGTAGCTAAAACCTCGGTCGGTGAACGAGCCCGGAAGAGTGAGTCATCCTCATGACGTCATATCTCAAGACACAACTGGCAAGTAAGTACACTCATGGCAGCCATATGGTTTGAACTAATTGGATGAGTTGGTACAGATGCATAATAAGAGCGCGCTGGCACAATGCAGAAATAAAAGGAAGAACACAGCTGTTATTGTGTTGTTGCCTTCTTTCCATTGTACTTTTTAGGAGTTGGCTCGCCAGGTTCTTAAGCTGGGGCAATGTCCCGCGCCGTAAGCGTAACCTTAGTTCCAGAGGCGACCGCTACAGGCGCAGCTCGCGCGAAAGAGAAGCCTTCTTCCTGTTGTTCTTCGAGCGCCTTGATGATGACATTAACGCAGGAAAAACCACATTTCCTCGATTTCTTCGACCACACGTTCGGCCACAGCTGCAAGGTCTGCGACCGCTTGTGGTTCGACAACAACCTGACCACAATCGCCACTATAACAACGTGTGACGTCTTCACATGATGGTAGATGACTTGTACGGAGCATTCACGATTTACCCGATTACCTCCGAGCCAGCTCCTCAATCATCACTCACTTCGTGGATATGGCGTGATTTTTTTTTTTTTGCCATTGAGGTGTCAGTGAAGCAAGCTATCCCGCAACAAATTTTCTATTTACCTTCGTTATTTCTCGCGTCAACCTTTTGGAACTCGTCTTTACCGGGCAATTGGTCCGACGTCGTACCCTAACGTCGTACCAACAAAGTAAAGCATATAGGCTTTCTTATATTACTTATTAACGTATGAATGTATTCGAGGGTGTGAGCGGCCCTTCAGACACACACGTGTACTACGTATAGAGGACCTAAAGCGCACATCCAGTGTGCGTGTCTCTTCCTTCTGGGATTGCTTATTTGCGCTTGTTCAGATGCGCAAGTTCAGCTGCCACAAACTAGGCCAAATTTCTGCGTTGGATAGCCTACGTATGTGTTTCGCATCCGACTGCCTTACCTTGCCACGACTCCACACATACCCACCTTGCTCTACGCTACTCTGTGAGCATGGAAGCCGGCTTGAGAACCTCTACGTCAGGTCGACCTTTCAGTGTTTACTCAATGGGTTATGTTCCTCTTTCCGAAAAGCCACGGTGTCTCTTTATGTATTTTTTTGTCCTTTTCCTATTATGTTTTGCGACATTTCGCAGCTGTCAAGAGATGCAGCGAACCATAGCCCCGACTTGCACAAGCCATATCCCTGGTGTTTCACGGTTGTTTGCAGCGTTGTACTCTCCTGCCACTTCTCACTCACGCTATGGCTTTTAGAAAACGACACGCCAGCGCCGCGTCGTCGAATACCGCTTGCGCAAGAACGCGCAAGCGGTATTCGACGACGCGGCTCCCTCCTCGTCGCTTATAAAGCGGCTTGTCGCGTGCGGCACAGCTTGAATTCTCGCGAGGGGATCGGCGCATACGCGCGAGACGAGCAACAGTGCAAATAAGGAAAAAGTGCCTGGAGTAAACGATAGCGCGTCCGCGCGCCGTTCAGGTATTGTAGCAACGTATAAAGCGCATTGCTATCCGCCGCTCTCTGCAGGGCACCTTTCTTGGCAGCGCGTAGCTTCCGCGAAAAAAAAAAAAACGAGTGAGAGGGAGAGAGGCACGTAGCTGAGAGGCCGTGCGATCGCCGGCTCGCGTTATTCGCAGACGCTCCAATAACGGCGGCTGCGGAAGAGGCTGCGGCCAGCGTATCCAGGGGTTTCGGAACAACGGTTACATCGTATTCGTCGTCATGACCGTACGGTACTTTCACCCGGCCGACTATGGCGTGCTGGTAGCCGTGATGGGCCTTTCGTCCTTCATCGGCGTCTACTTCGCATGGAAGGACCGCCGCAGCACCAACAACAAGGAGTTCCTCGTGGGGAATAGACAGTTACAGGTAAGCGAGGATTTCGTAACATGCGCTTGCACGCAAAGCTAACTTGTTTCATGATGCGTAAAACGTGTGTTCTTTGCTTTCTTCGTTTTTTTTTTTTCGTGATTTAAACCGATTTCCTTTGGTGCCGCCTTTAGCGGAAGACGCGAGACCATTTTAATTGACGTAGAACAATGTTTATCTTAGGATTTCATGTTTTCGGCGTTTATTCTCGGTGACTTGGGCTGATGATCGGTGGCACTCACTTCGTACGTTAAAAAGTGGTCGTTGTCAGCGTCTGTGTTACTTATTCCCGGCCTACCTTACGCTTTACGCATTTCTTCTAACTTAAATAAAGTGCTAGTTTGTTGACGACATTTTTTTAATATACAACAGCTCGACCACACGAAGTAACATATCATCGCGTGTGGAAGTTTAGCGATTTCGCCATGACCTTTCCTTTTTTTTTTCGAGTAACAACAACATGAACACAAAGCAACAAGATCCAAACGCATGTGACGTTTGTGTCGTTTCTTTCCCTATAGGTGTTGTCATCAATCTTGAAGTGTCTACCTATTATATCTTATATCAATTCCGTCTTATGTATCAGCGAAACCACATAATTTTTCGACCCCACAGAGGCCCGTGCTAACACCTGCATTGTACCAAGAGCGAAAATTCAGCGCTGCTTTCCGCAACTCGTGGTTTACCAGAAATGTTGCGCTGTGAGCGTTGAAGGCCCTGACATGTACTTTCATTTGTAGGTGCTTTAGAAGCGCAATACCCGCTAAAAAATTGTAAAAATAGCGTTGATTCCAGCGAATTCGTCTTTCAATCGAAATATGCAGTTGGTACTTCGTATATATCATCGCGATGTTGAACTTCAGGTACCATGGCTACAGGTCACGAAATACCACTGACCTGTAGCTGTTCGGCCTCATTGACCCTTGTGCAGTAAAACACCATATTCACCATCATCGTGGTTAGGCGCCCTCATGCGTGTGTTCATGCATGCGTGCTTGTCTCTTTGCCTGTTCTATAAGTTTGTTTGAGGCCCGTGTACTTAGATTCAGGTGCACGTTAAGGAACCGAGGTGGTCGAAATTTCCGGAGCCCTCCACTACGGCGTCTCTCAGAATCATATCGTGGTTTTGGGACGTTAAACCCCAGCCATTATTATAATTATTATTATGTTCTATAAGTTTCAACTGAGGGTCACTATTAATAAATCCGTTACCCTGCCCGCATCACTGAGTTTCTGACAGACAAGGCTTGTCTCGAAGCTCTGCCTTCTTTATAGACCATCAGACGTTTACAGACCATCAAAAACAGGATAGACAGTGAGCACAAGGCGAACGCTGTTCTGCCGCCCTTCCTGTCCGTGTTTGTTTTTATTACACTATAAACGTACGGCCTCGTGGGTGAGCTCTGCTAGAAATAACGTGTGGCTGAGGCAATATGTTCTTGATCTTTGCTCCGCTCTCTCTATGGCTTTTCTGGAACATACGTATCACGATGCGGTGCTTGTATAGTCGCCATAGGGCTCTCTAGCAGAGGAGCCTTGTTATGATAGAACGAAGCACTAATTCAAAAGCACAGGCACCTGTGTATTTTTTTTTAGAAGCTATTCAGACGGAGGGAGATGGTGCTATGGGACGTCCTTCTGTACATGTACACCCAGGCGTATGTTTGATTCTGAAAAAAAAAAAAGTTTATTTTTTTAAAAGAGGAAAAAAGGGGAGGCTAACCAGGGCGCAAAATCAAGTTTGCTACCCTATAATAAGGAACGATTGAATATTTGATTTATTGAAGGAAAGATTACTTTTAAGGGCTCGTTTTTTCTTTGTTATACACAATATTAATGAGAACTAACAGACAGCAGTGCCAAGGAAGGTATAGGGGGTGTTATTTGTAGTAATTAGAATATAAATGTGAAGAAAGTAAAGTGGACGAAAAGATAACTTGCCGCCGACAGGGACCTGTTAGTTCTCATTAATATTGCTGTCTGTTAGTTCTCATTAATATTGTGTATAACAAAGAAAAAACGAGCCCTTAAAAGTAATCTTTCCTTCATTCATAGCGAGGGTCTCGTTATGGCAGACTTGATGCCTTCAGGTAGTATGCGAGGGATTATTGGTCAGCTGCCTGCTCGTAAATAGATCACGTGCTACGTGACGCCAAAATAGGCAGAAAAAGAGTGTTCCACACTCGCCGCCATGGCTGCGACTGGCGCTGACTAACACTCCTAAGTTTAAATCCACATATATACCCTATAAAGTGGACGGGGAGATGACCGCCGCTGTAGCTCAGTGGTAGAGCATCGGACGCGTTATTCGAAGGTCGCAGGTTCGGTCCCTGCCGGCCGCAAGTTATCTTTTCCTCCACTTTACTTTCTTCACATTTATATTCTAATTACTACAAATAGCATCCCCTATACTTTCCTTGGCATTGCTCTCTGTTAGTTCTCATTAATATCTGTTTTACTGATACATATATATACTTCAGACCAACATTTTAGCCCTAGTCTGTAGCCACTTTCTATCTATCTATCTCTCTATCTATCTGTCTATCTATCTATCTATCTATCTATCTATCTATCTATCTATCTATCTATCTATCTATCTATCTATCTATCTATCTATCTATCTATCTATATATCTATCTATCTATCTATCTATCTATCTATCTATCTATCTAGCCGCCTACGACTGTGTGCTCTCCTGGTCGCTTAGTTAATCGAATGTACACCAAAACTGCTATGGCGTAACATGACTGTATGACGAACATGAATGACAAGTCATAACATGAAAATCATGACACGCATGTCATGTACAGCATGGTTTACATATGCCACGCTCATGGTGCGCTGGTGCCCGTTTCGCTAGCTTGATATACACCAAAATTGGTATCTTGCGACGTGACTGTGTGACTAACATAAATGACACGAGTTAACATGAAAATCATGACACGCATGTCATGTACAGCATGACTTACGTGCCACGCTCATGTTGCGCTGGCGGCCGTTTCGCTAGCTTGATCTACCCCGAAATTGGTATTGCGTGACGTGACTGTGTGACGAACATAAATAACACGAGTTAACATGAAAATCATGACACGCATGTCATGTACAGCATGACTACGTGCCACGCTTATGGTGCACTGGTGGCCGTTTCGCTAGCTTTATATACACCAAAATTAGTATCTTGCGACGTGACTGTGTAACGAACATAAATAACACGAGTTAACATGAAAATCATGACATGCATGTCATGCACAGCATGACTTACGTGCCACGCTCATGGGGCGCTGGCGGCCGTTTCGCTAGCTTGATCTATCCCGAAATTGGTATTGTGCGACGTGACTGTGTGACGAACATAAAAACACGAGTTAACATGAAAATCATGACACGCATGTCATGTACAGCATGACTTACGTGCCACGCTCATGGGGCGCTGGCGGCCGTTTCGCTAGCTTGATCTACCCCGGAATTGGTATTGCGCGACGTGACTGTGTGACGAACATAAAAACACGAGTTAACATGAAAATCATGACACGCATGTCATGTACAGCATGACTTACGTGCCACGCTCATGGGGCGCTGGCGGCCGTTTCGCTAGCGTGATCTATCCCGAAATTGGTATTGTGCGACGGGACGGTGTGAGGAACATAAAAACACGAGTTAACATGAAAATCATGACACGCATGTCATGTACAGCATGACTTGCATGTCATGTACAGCATGACTTGCGTGCCACGCTCATGGTGCACTGGTGGCCGTTTCGCTAGCTTTATATACACAAAAATTGGTATCTTGCGACGTGACTGTGTAACGAACGTAAATAACACGAGTTAACATGAAAATCATGACACGCATGTCATGTACAGCATGACTACGTGCCACGCTTATGGTGCACTGGTGGCCGTTTCGCTAGCTTTATATACACCAAAATTAGTATCTTGCGACGTGACTGTGTAACGAACATAAATAACACGAGTTAACATGAAAATCATGACATGCATGTCATGCACAGCATGACTTACGTGCCACGCTCATGGGGCGCTGGCGGCCGTTTCGCTAGCTTGATCTATCCCGAAATTGGTATTGTGCGACGTGACTGTGTGACGAACATAAAAACACGAGTTAACATGAAAATCATGACACGCATGTCATGTACAGCATGACTTACGTGCCACGCTCATGGTGCGCTGGCGGTCGTTTCGCTAGCTTGATATACACCAAAATTGGTATCTTCCGACGTGACTGTGTGACGATCATAAAAGCACGAGCTAACATGAAAATCATGACACGCATGTCATGTACAGCATGACTTACGTGCCACGCTCATGGGGCGCTGGCGGCCGTTTCGCTAGCTTAATCTATCCCGAAATTGGTATTGTGCGACGGGACGGTGTGAGGAACATAAAAACACGAGTTAACATGAAAATCATGACACGCATGTCATGTACAGCATGACTTACGTGCCACGCTCATGGTGCTCTGGCGGCCGTTTCGCTAGCTTGATATACACCAAGATTGGTATCTTCCGACGTGACTGTGTGACGAATATAAATAACATGAGTTAACATGAAAATAATGACACGCATGGCATGTACAGCATGACTTACGTGCCACGCTCATGGGGCGCTGGCGGTCGTTTCGCTAGCTTGATATACACCAAAATTGGTATCTTCCGACGTGACTGTGTAACGAACATAAATAACACGAGTTAACATGAAAATCATGACACGCATGTCATGTACAGCATGACTTACGTGCCACGCTCATGGCGCGCTGGCGGCCGTTTCGCTAGCTTGATCTATCCCGAAATTGGTATTGTGCGACGGGACGGTGTGAGGAACATAAAAACACGAGTTAACATGAAAATCATGACACGCATGTCATGTACAGCATGACTTGCGTGCCACGCTCATGGTGCACTGGTGGCCGTTTCGCTAGCTTGATCTATCCCGAAATTGGTATTGTGCGACGTGACTGTGTGACGAACATAAATAACACGAGTTAACATGAAAATCATGACACGCATGTCATGTACAGTATGACTTACGTGCCACGCTCATGGGGCGCTGGCGGTCGTTTCGCTAGCTTGATATACACCAAAATTGGTATCTTCCGACGTGACTGTGTGACGAACATAAATAACACGAGTTAACATGAAAATCATGACACGCATGTCATGTACAGCATGACTTACGTGCCACGCTCATGGGGCGCTGGCGGTCGTTTCGCTAGCTTGATATACACAAAAATTGGTATCTTCCGACGTGACTGTGTGACGAACATAAATAACACGAGTTAACATGAAAATCATGACACGCATGTCATGTACAGCATGACTTACGTGCTACACTCATGGTGCGCTGGCGGCCGTTTCGCTAGCTTGATATAAACCAAAATTAGTATCTTGCGACGTGACTGTGTGACGAACATAAATAACACGAGTTAACATGAAAATCATGACACGCATGTCATGTACAGCATGACTTACGTGCCACGCTCATGGTGCGCTGGCGGTCGTTTCGCTAGCTTGATATACACCAAAATTGGTATCTTCCGACGTGACTGTGTGACGAACATAAATAACAGGAGTTAACGTGAAAACCATGACACGCATTTTCCTTAGTGACATACAAGACGATGTATGCAGCTCTTTGCTGGCTGCTTCGCATTACATCGATTCCCACAATGCGTGGGATCTGCCGACTTTTGTTGCTGTTTTCTTTTGTTAAGGTAGGCTTTTTTTTTTCTTCTCTTCGTAAGAGCACTATTGTCACCAGAGCAATCTCACGGATATATAATGTAATAGAGTTCCTGGCTTGACACAATGTCATTCACGCGACAACTATTGTTAATCAGCCTAAGCGAATAGAATAAGTCTCAGTTGTGCAGATAGTTGGCACTGAAGTTTAATGCATCTTCGACGTCAACTAGGCTCATTACTTTAAGTGCGTACTCTATTACTGTCCATAACACAGCTAATGCTACCGAAAAAAGAATCGTATAGGAAACTTGCACGGCATACTTTTTCACGGGCCTATTTCACTGCCACGAAGGTCGAACGTGAATAAGAACAGCTGTAAAAACCTGCTTTGTTTTTGTATAGTACCTCGCGCTAAGAATAAAGCATGTTGACTGCGAAGTGACGGCGACAACAATCGCGATTATTCTTACTGCTCTCGCATTGTTTCCTTCCTAAGAACACTTAAATAAAACGAAGATTGTTGCTTTGTTTCAGTAAGTCCCATTCGCACGCTCTCCCCATGCTCTCCCCTTCGCAGAAACATGCCTGCACGAACACTTGCGCTTACTGACTGGTACCGTTAAAAGGGATGTTACATATAGCTTTTTGTTTTTAATCCTGAATATATCATCTACGAATACTGTGGTAAAATAGCACGTTTAAACCGTGCTAACACCGTCAGCAATTACACTCTTAAGAAGAAAAAAACAATACCCGTTACTCTTTTTTGGCGAGTTCTGACTTGCCACATATGTAACTCTCTTTAAATATAAACGCTAACTCTCTTTCAGAGAGTCATGACTCTCCGAAAAAGAGTTAACAACTGTATTTAACGAGTGTTAGATATGTGGCAAGTCAGCACTATCCAAAACGAATAACGGGTAACCACGTTCTTAGAGTGCATATATTGTCGCGTAGCACTTTCTGTAGAGTATGTGATGTGCTTGCGTCACTCTATGACAAGCGTTTACGCAATTTCTCTATTATTTATGTTTATGACTATTTATATTGTCCTTTCTTGCGTGTTTTCAGCTACAATTTGGGGATACCGGGCTCATCAGTAGTCAATTGCTTCATACTGTCGCAAAAAAAAAAAAAGGCTGCATTACACTTTAAACAAATCTTGCACGGCGAAAAGCGCGTAAACATTTGACGTAGATCGTCGTTCAAGCCTAATCACAGAGCTGTAATAATCAATGTACTTACAGGGCAATGACTGCACTGAAAATAGCGGTCTTACATACTGCAGGCCGCAATAAATATTAAACGACTCAAAGCGTCAACGAGATTCGCGGTATTACCGTAACGCGATACTGTGGAACGTGAACGAAGCCTTTGCTTGGCCCCCGGCTATTCTTAACCCAGTTATATTCAACGCAGTTGTACTTAAGTTACAAGGGCTAATTACAGGTTGCCGCTGCGACGATCTCAGTGAAATAGATTCTTAGAAGCGAAAACGGCATTTTATCGAGTGACGCAATCGTATATCTTTGCCTTGCGTGCGATGAAATCTCACGCGCTTCCTGTAATGTACTGTTATCACTGCAGGCAAAATAGAGCATGCGGAAATAGCTACATTGCTTCCGGTTGTTCCAATTGTCATTGCTTGGAAAGGGGCGCTTTCTTTGGGCGAAGCGTACCAGCAAAAAGAGCTTGTGGAGCCTCCAGCGTTTGTACACCTGGAATTGTCGGGAAAAAGTCGGTATTTACAAAAAGTTCGTGCTCTAGTAAAGTTTTATTTAAGGGAGAAAAAAAAAACATTAGCAAAGGCCTTCAAGAAATCGGAAAAAAAAAGAGCTCTTACGAACAAGAATATTTGTGAATTCGTACCTTGGTGCATCATTAAAGTCGCCACGGGTTACCTTATCACTCCTGTCTCATCAAAGTAGCCCTCGTCTTGTTTTTATCTGGTAAGCAAAAACAAAAACGAGTGTTATTCTTATCTTTCGGTCAACCCTGACCCCAGTGCATGGTAGCAACCCGGATACATAATGTTCCGGCTAACATACCCGCCTTCCGCATGTCGTTTATCTCTCTAAGTCATTGCGCCAGCTCAACCGGGCTTAAAGCAATGAATGAGACACGAGACTGTTTTTCCGAACTTGTCAAATTGTCTGATCGCAGCTCTTAAAGCATTCATTGGGCAGCCAAGTAATTGACATATAGAGAAATTTGACCTTAAGTTGTTGCATGATTCACAAAATTATTTGTCCGAAGAGTCGAATGCTTGTTGCTACGAAAGGATCCTTTCACCTTTAGCGTCTGTAAGATCAGTACCAATTAGCCCGAACTCGGTGCATGCTTTCACCTTTCTCGTGGAACAGATCTTGTCAGAAGAGCGTTAAACGAGTGTTTAAACATCGAGAGATTATTTATGAGTATATTAAAACCAGAGGTAAATGTAATCTTCCCATCAATCACTATGACTTAAACAGGCGGTAAAGAAAAAGGAAAGCTTTCTTTTTCGGTATTAGGAACTTGCCCTTTCTCGAATATCAAAGGCCCCGCTTTTGCAACGAGACGATGATATGCAAGGGATCGAGAAGACGAGATAAAAACAAAAGGAAATTACAGGAGACGACGTCGCCTTGACATTCCCGCACATACTCGCCGTGACGTCAGAGATGCTGACGGCGTCTGCTCAGGCCGACATATATATTTTTTTGTTATCGGTAAAAATGAATTAAGCTACCTGCTAAGGGAGCGATAGACATGACATAGCAAAATTTCAGGAAATCTTACGGAGCCAATGTGGGCAAAATACGGGGGGAGGGGGAATGAAATTACGACCTTCATTTTCTCTTCTAATTGAGTATATGATGGCCAAATTATCCGCAAGGGCACAAATGCAGCCCTGTTGGTTAGACATCATCTTCATCTGCACTTCATCTGCCCACATAACTTTCTGCCTCTCCCTCGCGCGCTTGCCTTCTCTTGTAATCCAGTCTCCTACTGACCAGCGGTTATCTTGCCGACACGCTACATGTTCTACCCGTGCCGAAGCACAAATATGAGTGTGGGGGGACGTGGTCGAAGTTTCACCGCAGCGACCCCACCCCATAGGTCGAGTACAAAGGACAACATGCTTCCCAATAAATGAAAAAAAAATTGAAACGTAGCGATGAAGTGCTTCCCACAATGTCCTGCCCTCGGTCCCTGGCTTTCTGGCAGTAAAGATGGGAAGTAAGCAGTTCAATGCAACATCGTGAACCTTCGGCCACCATTATCGTCAAAAGCCTGCGTGGCCATAACCCTGCTTTTTAAGCAATAACGGGACAGGTCCCATTGAGTAAACGTATGGGGCAGACTTCTGTCCCCCCCCCTCGTGCGCACTCCAGTGGAAGCACAGAAATCTAAAGGGCCGTATTAACGTGGCCGTTGTTGTCGTTCTCACTGTGTCACAGAAGTCGCCGCAGTTTCTTTTTTTTTTCATTAACAAATAAGCGTTTCCTTTACGAGTAGACCATGCACAGCACGTCGCTGGGTTAATTCGCAAGAAGGTCGTTAGTGCTGGCCCGGTATTTCAGTCGCGATGAAAGGAAACCAGATTGCTGGGTCACTTTGCGTCCTTTCTACTGCATGCCGCCGGTGACACAGGTGTCCGCAATCGAACAAGAGCAGGTGCTCTCATTACGGCCCGCTATTGAAACAGCGCCTGCACTCGCTCCTGTGTAGCTCCCAATGCGCACTCATAGTGTACTCCTTTCGCCGATTGTTTGCGCAGGTGTTTCCGGTGACAATGTCAATGATGGCGAGCTTTCTGTCGGCGGTCGCTATACTGGGCGTGCCTTCGGAGAGCTTCATGCACGGCTCCCAGTACATGATCAACTTCATCGGCATCGTCGTCGGCATCATTTTGGCAGTCCATGTGTTTCTGCCCGTGTTCTACGAGATTGACATGATCAGTGTCAATCAGGTGGGGACTATTCTAGTACACTATAGTGGGGACCGTGTTTCACTGCTTCAAGTCATACACAACACAGGCCTTGTAGTATACATATAATACACACATACACATAAAGCATTATTCCTTAAAGAAAAATAGGCGTTTTACAGCTTCAACCCGACCGCAATAGCAAAGAGTGACGATGATATTTCAATATCGTATACTATAAATAAAGGCTGCTGCATTCTTATTTTACTTTAATTGTAAGCAAGAATCATTTTCACACGCGCTGCTCATTTTAGTATCCCGCATGCTCGTTTTGTGTCTCTTGTAGCGGTTACCTGCAGCTCCTTGAAGGGCCCCTCACCAGGTGATATAACGAATTTTAGTTAGACATTGGAAGTTGTTGCGAGCCCAATAAAGAGCATTACGCCACAAGAATGTTTCTAATCGGTCCCTTAGAAGCTGAGAAAAACCATTTGTAGCGGCGCGAAACCATGATGCGGGGAGGCGAGCTGCAAATCCTTACCGCTCGCCCCGTGGAGCCTTCGCAAACCAAATCCCTTCCCTGCCCTCGTCGGCAGGCGAGCAGAATTATCACATAACGCATACGCATGAACACGTCATGCGCACAAAATGTCACGAGCGCATGACGTGCCCGAACCAACCCGTGCCCCCGAGACGTGAGCGGTGTTGTGGCGGCGTTCTTTGCGCTTCATCTCTGCAAGTTACGCCGAATGCGCCCTCGCCGATCACTTGGCTTTCAACCTATTACTGAGCACGAAAGCTGCAACATTTGTACGGACGCGAGACTAGCGGTGTGTCTCATGAACATCTAGTTAGACGCGGGAGGATAAGTTAGCCTAATGAGCGCTGGAACGCGGTAGAAAATTAGTTTTGTTGTAAAGGGTGGCGTCTGCACGATATGCACGATGCGCAAAGCACGAGAACACGAACGCGTGCGAAACGGAGGTACATTAGTCTCGAATCTCGCTGCGATTCGCAGTAAAAATCAAAAAAGAAAACGCACACATTCCGTTTGTGTGTTTTATTATTGCTCTGAAGTTTTATTCATCCATTCAAGCAACAAATTACACAAACTACACGTCGTGTCAAATAATTATCGCAGTTTCACGTGCTACTGTTGGCTACGTCAGAGCACAGTCGTCTACGTAGAGGAGCAACGTCACAGCACTACCATCTACGTAGGGCCATTCCACCATGTACGTCATCCCCTCATTCTCTGGGCGCGCGGCCGCGAGAAGAAGGGCAAGCAGCATTCAGCTTTAAATTTGACCCATTTACGCGGCGCTTAGCGTTGCAAATTTTGGCAGACGTAATCGTGAACGCCCAGTGCATGCATTGCGCTCATCAGCTCAAAATTGTCAAACCTGGTGAGGGGCCCTTCAAGGACTTGGATCATGCAGCCTGGAAGAAGTGTCTGGCAAATAAAATGCATTGAATTGAATTAACCATCAACATCGGATTGACTAGCATTAAACTTTTTGTTATGAACAGCAGTGCCTATGCAGGTTTTCAAAGGAGCAATTGATCGGACATGTCTATGCCATGTTAGGGTGGGCGTCTAGGCGTGTTGGTTGAGCGTGATTCGAGGTAAAATGCGCAAAGACGACGACGGACAAGGACACACACGCACACGCGCGTACACATATATGTCTGTGCTTTATACATCACGTCTGACTTCCACTGATAAACGAAACATGAAGCCGTAATTTTTTACAGCGCTAAGGATCAGTTACGGCACTACTGACCTGGCTCTTTCTCATGCAGTACCTGGAGAAGAGGTTCAACTCTGTGCTCATCCGCAAGCTTACATCTTTGATGACTACGATCCAACTGGTATAGTTCTTGCTTAATTTTTAAACGCCCGTTCGCACACATTCCCACATTATTTCATTTTTGTACATTTCAGTGTTTCTACATGGGAGTAGTGCTGTACGCTCCGTCGCTTGCGCTTGGGTCGGGTGAGTGACGTACCTTTGGTTAACACTTAGTGAAACGAAATTCCGAACACATTAGCCTAAAATCGTGCTCGTTAAGCGCACAATGAGGCAGTCTTTAGCACCTTTAACGTCTTCGTACGGTATTTATTTATTCATTTATTTATTTATTTATTTATTTATTTATTTATTTACCACGCCTGGCTAAGCTTTTTCAGGTCTGAGTGCAACTCAAGTCACTGATACAATCACTTTTCAAGTCAGCTTTTATTACTGATTTGCAAATTAAGAACACGAAAATCTGTTTTTCGAATAACATACTTAAACGCCAGCAGCAGCATCTCCATGTATGTCTTCCTTGCGCGGACAAAGTAGCCATATCCTTATGTTAGGTACTGTAAAAACTGCTTTTGTTCGCATGAACACAGAGATAAAGCTGCAAAACAACCTTGTTAGTGGGTCAAGTGTCCACGGTCATCATTTCAAGGTCATTACATAGTGTCCGAAAGGAATTCCGCGGTTTGTTTTCATTGTCTGTTGCTTTCATTCAGTACTTTCATACAGTGCCACGTATAAAGTACCTTCATGCAATGCTTTCATAAAGCGCTTTCATAAAATAATTTCATATAGAGTGTCGCGTGCTCTATGACGAACACGTGAAGTCATCGATTCCTAGCTGCAATTGAGAAGGGTTGTTGTCGGTGTGGAATCTAACGTGCAAGGTCTGTCAGGTGTACTACCATTTCCCGCTGATCCTCGGAAGAATGAGATATTGCCTGTATTGAAAACCGTGCTTTTTCTTCCCATGCAGTGACAGGACTTCCTGTGTGGCTCTCCATCTTACTGAACGGTGGTGTTTGCGCCTTTTACACGGCAATTGTGAGTGCTGACATCTCTCTCTCTCTCTCTTCAGTTATCGCGACATAAAATTTAATGCTGTCGCGCCTTATAAGAACAAGCTTTCATAATCAAATACGCGAATCGGTGAAATCATCACTCGCTGGTGAAATAATAATTCTCTGAAAACAACTCCAAAGCTGCATTGTAGAAAGTTATTTATTTATTTGATTTGCATACAAAGATACACAAGGACACAGAGAAAAGAGGGAGAGAGCAAGCTGGCAACTGCTACATAGATGGGCACAACGCCTGCCTGCTCTTTCGGGAGGAGACAGAGGAAAGGAAGTTAGGAGGAGAGAAACAGGAAAGAAGATAGGAAAGTAAAGAGAAAAAAAAATTCACGAAGACTTGCATAAGAATAGGTAAAAACACACACACAAAAAAAGAAAAGAAAAGCTTTTAAACAGATGGCCAGATCTGTTTGGTCCAAAAATGTCAGCAGAGCTCGGTGGGCTTGGTCGCGTTGGAAAATTGACCTCAGACAATTTCGCTACGTTTGCTAGAACCAAAGTCTAAAAAAAAAGAGAATACCACTCTGGTCGACATCCTAGTTTGTGCACGTGCTGCCAACAATATCGCGCGGAAACTCAAACTCAATGGCTTATCGCGGCGCCCGGTTGGTCTAGTGCAAAAGTCAACGTGCTTCACAATGGATGAAAAAATGAAAATGAAGCAGTGACGTACTTCTCACCATGGCCTGGCTTTCCGGGAGTAAAGACAGGAAGTAAACAGTACTTGGAAGTTCATTCACTGACGTCTGCTGCGACTTGGAATGCTGCAGCTGTAAGAGCATCAATGACGAAAGCATTCATATCTCACAGGGAGGGATCAAGGCCGTCGTCTGGACCGACGTGATACAGATGGTGTTGATGGTTTCTGGGCTGCTCATCGTCTTGATTCAGGTAAGAACACTTCCACTGAAACAATCCGAACACAAGCACGTATCGAGCGTGCGCAGTTCAATAAAGCTGATGAAAGCGCATCTAACACCGAGAACTTCATTTTCAGCAAATTTTGGGGAATTCCGCCCACCAAAAGCTGTGTCAAACAGCTTGGAAGCGTCTAAGGGGAACAGAACAGAACAGAAACACTTTATTGAAACATAAGTTATTCTTTTAGGGGGAGCCTTAGTGATTGAACCCTTAATGAACCCTTAATGATTGTTCTACGTATACGGGTGTTTGGCGTTCTGTTCGCTTCGAAATTACGCTCGCAGCGTGCTGGGCTCGGACCGCGTATACAATAAACACCGCATGCAAAAATTAGGCGATCAAGCACAGTTCGGTGTCATACACTCCTCGCCACTGTTACATTGCAAACCGAACATGAAAGTTAAAACTGCTTTCCTTACATGCAGGGCTTAATTATGACTGGTGGACCTGCGCCAGTTATTGAAGCCGTGGACAAGCATGGACTACTGGAGTTTTTTGAGTAGGTGTATGATACATTACGATTCTCGTCTAACAAAAACTTCGCCCTTGTATGCTAATCAGAGCGAGCGTTGCGTCAAAGATGGAGAAGTCTTCGTCGGATGTACCAGGGGTCAGTCAGCCTACTGTTCTTAGTAATATTTTTCGCCGCCACTATTGGCATATACGAACGCTTCAGAGCAGGGTTGCCAGGTTTGGCTACATTGCGTCAATTTGGCTACTTTTCTAGTCCGGCGGTGGCAGAAAAACGTCGTGGCTACTCGGCTACTTCTTGGCCAATTTTTTCTTCCCTCGACTGGAGCCAAATTATGAATGTCTGATGAAGCCCGCAACCGTTGGCGTTCGAGAATGTGATGCCAAAACATAGCGCCCAAGCTGTCTTTCCTGCTCCCAAATTTGAATTAGTCGTCTGCACTATGAAAAAGCAAATGTTTTCGGATGCATGGCTGGAATTCTGGGAAAACTTTCGCATGGGGCCTGAATTTTCACACTGATCATTGCTGAACGCGACTTTAAACCGAAGTTGGAAGCGAACACACTAACAGCAAGCGTTCCGTATTCCGCATCGAGGGCGCTCTGCACACAACCACATTACGAATCGCATGTCCGACTAACTGCTTGCGTCGTTTCTTGGAATTAGGTAGGGGCTGCGACTGAGGAATACTAACTGCTCAGATTTCGTCATCAATCAAGAAATGTTCATGAAAGTTCATCTGGGAAGCACGCGTCGGCTATCTCGGGATAATGCCGCGTACTGCGCAGTTTAAAGGAGCAGACGGCGCGTTGCCCCTGTGGCTGACCCGAAGGATGGATGCGAAGCCGGGCAGCTAAGCCGCGGCAGCAGCTATCGGCCAAAGCGAGTGGCAGTGTCCATCCAGATAGCCGGTGCACGTAGTTCCCACAAAATGAATTCTACAATGTGTGAATGAATCACAGCAACTTTTTTAGCACACTCATGTTGTGGTCGTTTTACAGCGAAAGCTGTTATGAGATCATTTCACCGGCCGTTTTTGGTGCCGTAGTTGTCCGCCGCCGCCGCCGCCGGTGTGCGTAACCAGTATCGCTCGAAATAAGAAAAAAAAACGAAATAAGAAAAAATTCCAGGATGGAACGAGGTTCGAACCTGGGCCCTCTGCGTGGGAGCCTAGTATTCAACCTCTGAGCCATGCCGTTTTTTTTTTTGCTTTATTGCCTGCTTCCAGACATAAACCACATCACAAACACATAGAATAAATAACATCAAATGTTGTCCGTCCTACTGGACAGACCTCAATTTTAAAATTCCTTGAGCACTGTCAAGGGTTCCACTCTCGATAACCACTCACGTACAATCTCCTGAGTTTTCTGCAATTCAACAAATTTCGACATACACTCTCGAAAGTACATTCTTGCGGGCCTTGCATCTGGATCGCGGTGAAATCCTGCCATACGAGCCCGCCATAGACAGTGGAGGCCGGTTAACATTATTAAGTCTAACGGCAATCCATTCTCATTATCTATTGGGAGAAACCTGATACCGTATTGATCTAACGGGAATTCCTTCTTGATTGTCCTCTGTAGTACATCCCAAAAGTACACGCCCTCCCAGCAATGTAAGAAAACATGGTCAATAGTTTCTGGCTTATTACAGATAAGGCAGTCTGAGCCCCAAGGTAAGAAAAAACCACGCTCCTCAAGGAATACCTTGACATGCAATGTGCCTGTGTGAAGCTTAAAGAAGAAGGACTTCGTGGAAGGCGCCACTTGCATTCTTTTAACCCTTTTTAGCACGTCCTGCCCTTGGCCTCTACTGTGCATGGCTCTATACAGAGGGACGGGTAAAATTGCATCACACACATCTTTGTACAGCTTTTTACGTGACACTGAGAACAGATACTCATTAGAAAATCTAACAGACAAAAAGCGAATACTTAGAATCACCTCCTTGAGATACCCGCAGACTGCGCCATTCATGTGATCTGTACCAACTACATATCCAGGTAGAGCCCTGATGAGCCTCAATTGGCACACCGTGCGCAGGAAAGGGTCACTCACATTACGGAAAAAGAAGAACCTGTTTATGATTTGCCGAATGAAAAGATGTGGCAGTCCCAGACCTCCTTTCTTTACTCGTCTAAACAGATTGGTTCGACTGCATCGTTCCCAACTAGAGGCCCACACGAAAATTGCGAAGACACGATGAAATTTCTGTATATTTGCCCGTGAACAATGCAATACCTGCATCACGTACCACAGTTTCGACGCGAAGAATAAATTGCAAACCGTAGCTCTTGAGAACATTGATAGGTGATTACCCTTCGACCTATTCACTTTCAACTGAATTACTCTTGCCTGTTCTTGCCAATAGTTATCATTGTCTTTGTAGTATTCGAGCGGTACACCTAGATATTTGGCAGGTGTCGTCCCCCACTTAACATTGGCGAAAAATTCTGGTCTAGATGACCACACTCCGTGCCAAAAACCCAAGCACTTTCCCCAATTTACCAGACTACCAGTTGCATTGCCGAAATTCTTTACTACAGTGATAACCTGTGCAACACTTTCTTTGTCGGTGCAACAAACTGCGACATCGTCCGCGTATGCCAGAATTTTGACTTCTGATGCCTGCAACCTAAAGCCGTGAATGCTGCTGTTTTCACTTATTGCCAAGCACCGGCATGGCTCATTTTTCAGCATCTACATAAAATGAGCCATGCCGGTGCTTGAAACTGCTTTGCAAAAAGGTCCTATACAGGCTTCATGTCGGGAAGGAACCACATTAGCATATGCAATATAGCGTGGTAGAAGAGTAAAATAAGCACCAAGCGTCGCACAACGCGAATTCTGTAACCAGGCGTCACACAATGCGAATTGCGCAACGAGTAGGTTGCTGAATGCTTCCAACCAAGGAGGTTTAAACCTCCTTGCTTCCAACCCATTACAGGGCTCTGCCATAATTCTTCGTCGTCATCAGGCACAGCATCAACAAAGTGCGCATAATGCCTTACATGCGTTTAGCAGGTACCGCGGCTCTCCGTAGAATGACGAAAAATGGCGCAGTGCCTGCTGCCCTACTTCTCAAAAATTACAATAATTTATAGCGTAGTGGGTTCCTCGCAAGTGTACTTGTATTGGTTGCCAAGGGAGCCCATAAGCGCATGATCCATTTCCTCGGGGTCTCAGTAAAATTACAATGATTTATAGCGTAGTGGGTTCCTCGCAAATGCACTTGTATTGGTTGCCAAGGAAGCCCATAAGCGCATGATCCACTTCCTCGGGATCTCAGTAAAATTCGTCGCCTCCCCCTCCCCGTCTCTCTCCCACGTCAACGTATCTTATACAGCATGACGGGAGAGGGAAATAGCGACCGGGCGTCACCCAATACAAATTACATAACTGGTGAGCCGTTTAAACCTTCCAACCCATTACAAAGGGCTGAGCCATAATTCTTCATCATCAGTCGTCGCGTCAACAAAGTGCACATAATGCCTACAGACGTGTAGCTGGTGCCTCGCTTCTCCGCAGAATGACAAATAATGGCTTAGTAGGAAAGGGAAAATAGACAACCACCCGTTTGTAGCACAAAGCCATGGCTTAGTCGGTGCTTCCCAACTTGACAAAAATTGTGATTTATGGCGTAGTGGGTACCTTTCTAGTGTACTTGTATTGTAGCCCCAAAAGAGCTTACAACGGGCTCTAGAAACGCCGCTCTTCCAGCTTTCGCTGTGACTGTGCTGCGGTTTCAGCGCAGGCCTGGCGTCTTTTTATTGTCACCAAAAGGGTGTTACTTCCAGTACTTTTCAGAAACTCACGAGAAACGCGCAGAGAGTATGCCAGATTTGAGACAGCGGAGGACACCTCATTAGACCGAAAGAAATTACTGTTAAAGTGAACAATTAATGATTGCATCTCAACAATTCCAATTATGAAGTATTCGCACCATACTTAATTGCATTTTCGCCAAAAGGCTTTTAAACTTAGCCGTTTAAATAAAAACTTCGCAGTTGCTTCCACATACGCGTGGCTACTTTTGGCTATTATTACTAACCGTGGCTTAAGTTGGCTACTTTTTGTCGTTTCGACCTCGCATCCCTGCTTCAGAGCTCCAATTGAAGCATCGTTGATTGATGAAAGCAGTAATAACACTGATTTACCTAAAACATCGCGACGAGATAAAGGATTTGGAAGGGTTTCCAAGTAAAGCTTAGATACCACTTGCAAAGGAAAGAGAGGCCCCGCCCAGATGACGGAAGCGCGGCAACTGACTGACACCGCAACTGCAGAAAGAGCCCCGCTCACGTACTATAATGTTCTCCGGCAGGGGTTAGGGGAGGAGTCACCAACCTTGCGGCTTATGACGTCAGTCCACAACGCGCGCTCATTGGTGCAGGTTTGTGTGCCTTTGAGGGGGACGCTATAGCATCGACACTTCTTAAAGCATCATCATAGAGTCTGTGGAATCGGAATTCATTGCGTTCGACCGCATCTATTTCTCCGTGTCGTATGAAATCTAAAAACTGAGTTTCTTACCGTCGTACACATTTTTCAGTACCAGGATACCAATGCCCGTAAGCGCATAGCCAGCAAATTCCTATGAGATCAAAACAGCAAGCCCTTGTTATGATCTATGGTTCTCATCTTCTTTTTTAGGAGGCCTGCCTACGACACAAATTAAAGAAAAACTAAATATGCATGGTGACCGCAGCGCTGTAAACACGCTTTTATAAAGGTGCACGTATGACATTTTTTTGTGTAGTTAGACTACGTTCTTTACCGTCGATAATGTCAGGAGCTGTGCGGGCATGGATTATATTTTCCTAATTTAGCTGGTTTTAAATGCGAAGCATTTCTTAGCGAACCTCTGGCACTTTGAGCGTTTCTATCTATCTATCTATCTATCTATCTATCTATCTATCTATCTATCTATCTATCTATCTATCTATCTATCTATCTATCTAGCCGCCTACGTCTGGGTGCTCTCATGATCGCCTCCTTAACTTGGTGTAGACCAAAATTTGCATGGGAGGGTAAGAGGATTTGACGAATATGATTGCCGGGTCATGACATGACTAACGTTAAAATCCTGTCGCGTACGTCGTCAAACCCTTTCCACTAGACACGTGTGGCACATACCCGTTTACCATGGGCCGCGGTGTACGGGTATGCGCCACAGGTGATTGACAGTTTATATCTACCCAGGAACGGCGAGAACAGACATTGGTTACTTAAATGCTAAAGCGTTAAGGAAAACCAACATCGGCAGCATTGACTCAACGAATAGAAAGAATGAAAGTTAGAATCCCGGCAGGAATCGAACCCAAGAATTCTGCGTGGCCATCAGGTATTCTACCACTGAGCCACGCCAGGTCTATAAACTGGTTTGAAAAAAAAAACAGCCTACGCAGGCGTAATTCGGTACAACGTCAATTGTGGTTGTGGTGCTGGCTATCTAATTTTACAAGAAAGCAATAAACGCTGCATGATACTCCTACGATATGTACTCCTTCGATACAGACGTCGTATCAGATTAACGTCTGTAGTTCCAGTGTCGGCTCCGCTTTTATAGCAGTCTAATAAACATTACGTTTGTATTCCTATGATTCAGCAAGCTATATTGAAGCATTGCTCGACCCCGGAGAAATACATTAACGAAAGTTACATATGATATCCACATCACCACACCGTAAAGTGCACTTCGTCCACCAGAACGGCGCAGTGTCCTCTTCATTTCTTACGAGGCTGGGCGATGGCCTCATGCTGACCGAGGATGATGCCAGATTGATTGACAGCCGCTTTGTAGATTAGGCTACGTAGGCCACACACACCCAGGTAGTCTACGAACACGACAAACACCATCCACTGATGTTGGTCTACGTAGCACTATCCAGGCCTACCAGCCTCGACGGCCTGAACCCAAGGAGGTTAAACCTCCTTGCCTGAACCTCACCAATGCGATGAGTGGCTTCAGGTTCCGACATGTCGCCGGCTCTGTCGACAGACAATTTGTCGACGAAATGACCGAGGCATCCACGAACTCCAACAGCTCTACTATACCACATACTTCACTACACATGGACCCCTCGTCACCACGATCACGACCGGATACTATAACAAGTCATGACCAGCTGCTGGTGCTCACTGATTACGGTGATGATGCCCTTGTTCAAGAGCTGTCAAGAACTTCTTGCACACATGTACACGGGATCCTGAAACGTGCGTGCGTTCTTGAGACAGGTATAAGCACTACGTATCAGCTTACCGCTACAGGTGTTGGTAATACCCACGTTGCATACGTAACCGTAAACAACTGGTTATATAACACATATGCGGCTCTGCAACATATGTGTGCGTATAAAATTTACACAAATCTTTAGCGTCATTTTGTAACGTGTCGCTCAGTAAAAAAAGTTACGCCACCGTCCCCTACCCGCCGCAAGCTTCGCATAACGTCGACTCCCATGGTACGTGGGATCTGCCGAATTTTAGGGGCGTAGCTCCTCTTAGTCTAACCTTGTCACGTCTCCGTTGTCCGGCGTATCTCCCGGCAGCCTGCAGTAAACGGCAGTATCTGTCCGGTGGCGGTGGTGGTGGTGTGCGGCGTGACCACCCTTACTGCGCATGCGCATCCCCTCGCCACACACCTCCTCTCCACTCACCCTCACCATTCCCCATGTCCTCTACCCCTCTCACCTTCCCCTCTCCACTTCCCCTCTCCCATACCCCTCTCCCTCCCCCTTCCCACTCTTCCTCTGAAAAGCGGGCTAGACATGCCGAAATTCTCTCCTGCGCAACGCCGCGATAAGCTCGAGCGCATGCGCGTCCCCTCCCCTTCTCTCTCCTCTCCTACGCTGCCCCCCTCTCGCCCGCCTGTCGACCGCATTCCCCGCTCGCCCTGTGAGAATTAACGGCCAGGCTAGATGGAAGATACGACGCGCGTAGCGTCCCTCTTCGCATTCCACGACGCGAGGTCGGTAGCATGCCCAACGAACGCCAACAGAACGCGATCGTGCAAGTGCTCCGGCTTCGCATCGCCTCATGGTCCTCCCACGGTTCCCCCCCCCCTATCTTGCCTCGCGGCGCAGCGGCGCCGACGCAGGCAGCGTCTTGATTGAAAAAAGCGACCGCTCGCGCTGCACAACCGTTCACTGACCACCCCTTATATATCCGCCTCGTGCGCTGCTGCTTTCAGTGGTACTGGTGGCGCCACCAACGGCGGACGGTGGCGATAGGTGGATCTGCGCACGGCCACCTGGATCGGGGCGCGCGGCGGTGTTGCTCCGGCCGTCCCATTCGGACGGAGGAGGCGTAATTGCAGAAAGGGGCGTGACCGCTCCTTTCGCCGCACCGCGGCGCGCGCCTACTACCCCTCCATTCCTTTGCGCTCTATGCGGGAAGGTTTGCGGCGCCTTCAAGATATCGCTGTAGAGTAACCCTGAGTTAGCATAGCACTTCCCCCACCCTCACAAAAAGCACATAAAAGGATGAATGGCGGCTATCGCTATATTCTTTATTTTTTTGTGTGTGTGTGTGCGCCAGTCCTTGTCGTGATGATGGTGACCGAAGCGAAAACACCCGCGAGTCACATTTCAAGAAAATTGTTTTGGTGTTCTGAAGTGCAGCATATCAGTAAAAAGTATACATGCGAAGGAAAGCACGAGATTTATTAAAAACCCCTTTTTTTCTGAGTGCTTCCAGAATTGGGGAAACGATCCGAGGGTTGGTTCCGCTGCTTAAAGGAGGTTGGCGGATTTCCCTTGGGATGCTGCGGCCTTGAGTGCGCGAGCTTTACCTGCTGGAAGGAATGCCACTTTGGCGTCGAGGCAACGTAATCTTTCTTGGTGTTGACTTACAGTAAGGCACGCAGCCGTACGGCACGTTTCTGAAAAACACGGTAAATGAGGCAAGCGAGTGAAAAACTCGCAGCTACAGCTAACAGGCGTAACCTCGTGGTACGCAGACTAAAAACAAATTACTTGCCTGAAGTCAATGTGGTATGACAATGTGAAACATCTAAAGAGAGAAAACTTATATTCACGTCTTTCTTTTATTGTGTGTTACGTATTAACACGTTAATTAGTGCAGACCGTTAGAGGCGTTTATTTCCGTCTTACATGTGCACTCTGCCCGTAATTAATTCAGATAGAGTTAAACGCCTCTATAAACTGCCCGTTCACATTAAATACGACACGCACCAACACAACAGAAAAACAATTGATGCGTTTTGTTAGAACACGCACAAAAAATAAGAAAAAAAAGCAGAGCAATACTAGCGAGAAACGTCCGCAACCGATCTACGGCCGTCGGTAAATCGACGCTTATGTAACGTCGGGCCTTGGTCAACCCGCGAGCGGCATGCACTCGGCATCGTCGGCCACGGTGGACGGGCCTACATCGGGTGCCGACGCAGGCCCACATGAGGCCAATGTCAATCCCCAAGACCGGCCCTACATTGGTTGCCAAGGTTGAGCCAACGACAGTGCAGTTGGCCAGCGACGTCAGGCCGACATTTTGCCAAGGATAAAATGTTACTTGGGAAACGGGCTCTTTCATGCTGTCGCGTTAAAACGACAATTCGATACCAAAACGAGAAAAAGTGGCCATTGCGCGACCGACCCTTAGCTAATTCGCAGGCGACAAGCGTCACTCATCGCTTTCGCGTTCAAATTCGCCTACATGCGACCTGCGCTTAAATAAGAACGTCGCATTCACATCACTGTCGTATCGTGGGAACTTCAGAATGCAAAGAGACGTGCCCATATCAAAATGTTGCCTATCATCGGCAAGGAGAAAACGACTACAGCATTATCATTACCGCAATTGTTTTCCAGCAACGTGATGCTCTTAAGACAGCGCTCGACCGCAGAAGATAGCTATGCAGTGCCGACGACGACAAAATGTATTTCCTTTAGAAAGAAGCATGGCGCGCGCCGGTCCAGGCGGCCGTGGGAGAAACGATTGCCAAAACAAAGAATGAGAAGCACGGAAAATCACGTACTCGGCACAATATATGTGTCATGGCACTTATGTAGCGGCCGTGGTCATGGCACATGAACGCGCCGCGCCACACGAAGTCTCTTAAGCACGCTGCTTGGCTCTATCTCGATTGTAACATGTTACAGAGAACAACACTCACTGTGTAAAGCCCGATTAACATTACATAATAGCGTACCTTGATTCCAGTCACCACGTGCACGATGTCCAGTGTGCATTTTTCCAAACACATGTGCGGCTGTCTACGGCGCGGTCAGCGCGGCATCATTCGCAAGGATGGATGGATGGATGGATGCTATGAGCGTCCCCTTTAAAACGGGGCGGTGACATGTCTGCCACCAGGCTCGAAGAAAAAAAAAAAAAAAAGCTTCCTTGTTTCATGTTGGCCTAATACCTTATCTACATTGATTAAATCTATGTTATTATACCAAAAAATATAAATTCACGGTCCATCTCTCTGCCTCTTAAGGCAGAATGACCTTATTTTTCCCCCATTATTTATTTTTGTTCTTTATCTCTACTTTTCTGCCACCAATACTCTAACCGTCTCTTACTTATTTCTATCGCGGACGTGTTCAGCTTTCCATTGTTGTCCCTAAAACCCAAGGCTTCATGTAGACTCGTGCCCACACGTATACCTGGGTGAATATCGCCACATTCAATCAGTACATGTTCCATCGTTTCCTTAGTTCTCCCGCAGCATGTACATTGTTCTTCTTCGTTACTAAATCTCGCTTTATAACTACGCGTTCTAAGGCAGCCCGACCTTGCTTCAAACAGTAAAGCGCTTCCCCTTGAATTATCATAAAACCTTTCCCTCCTTATTTCGTTTTTTTCCTTTTCGGTAGTTACTCAGAGCCGGCTTCTTTTCCATCGCTGTCATCCAATAAGTCCTCTCCGCCTCTCTGACCTTCCGCTTAATGCTCCTTGTTGCCATATCGCCCGCACTGCCAGCCGTATATTTACTGGTGAGCCTCCTAGTTCTTTTTCTCCACTGCGTGTCAACGCTTTTTCTATACAAATACCTGAAAACCTTCTCTGCCCATCTACTCTCCTTCATTTTCCTCAGCCTCTCTTCGAATCTCATTTTGCTCTGCGCTTCCCTCACTTCAAAGCCTGTCCATCCCATATCACCCTTTACCGCCTCATTTGTCGTCTTCCCGTGAGCGCCCAACGCGAGGCGGCCCACCGTCCTTTGATTTACATCCATTCCTGATTGCACCTCTGACTTCATGCACACCACTGAGTTCCCAAATGTAAGCCCCGGAACCATCACACCTTTCCACAGCCCTCGAAGCACCTCGTACCTATTGTATCCCCATAAAGCTTTGTGCTTCATAATTGCAGCATTCCTCTTTCCCTTTGCTACCGATGCTTTCTCTTGTACCTCCATATATCTATCCCCCTCATTTACCCATACTCCGAGGTACTTGTACTCGCTTACCCTCGGTATTTTTTGGCCCTGTATTAATACCGTATGGTCTCCGTGATCATTGAATACCATCAATCCACATTTTGTTGCACTAAATCCTAGTCCTAGAGCCTCACACTCCCTTCCGCATATATCTGCCAGTCGCTGTATATCATCTTGACTGTCCGCAAATAAGACAATATCATCAGCATAAAATAGACCTGGAAGCCTCTGCTCAACCATCGCTCCGACCTGTTTGTGTGACAAATTAAATCCAATGTTGCTACCTTCTAGCGCTTTTTCCATCCTCGCCATGTACAGCATGAATAACAGCGGGGACAAAGGGCATCCCTGTCTCAGCCCCTTGCTAATTTCAACGCTGTCCTTGCTACTTTTTCCTTCCCATTCTATACAAACTGTATTTCCTCGGTATATTTCCCTCAAAAGCTGTACACAGTCGTCACCTATGCCCACTTCCTTCAATATATCCCACAAAATTTCCTGATTAACGTTGTCATACGCCCCGGTGATATCTAGATAAGCTACGTATAAGGGCCTGTTTTCTATTTTAGATATTTCTATACACTGGGTAAGAACAAACAGATTATCGTCTAACCGCCTGTCGATTCGAAATCCATTCTGAAGTTCTCCCAAAATATCATTTTGTTCTACCCACGCTTCTATTTTTAATTTTACTGCCTGCATCGCCAACCTGTATAGCACCGATGTAATTGTTAGCGGTCTATACGAGCGAATGTTATCCTTTTCTCCCTTGCCTTTATAGATTAAGTTCATTCTACTTTTTCTCGGGGTAGGAGGAGAGCGCCGCGTCGCGGCGCGCGTCTGAACTACCTCAATTACAACTTTTCAAAGGGGCGCGCGCCGAATGGGACGGCCGGAGCAACACCGCCGCGCGCCCCGATCCAGGTGGCCGTGATCTGCGCGGCTCAGAGAAGCCGTGGGTAAAGCGCCTGTTACTCTCCGTTTTTCTATTCATGTTTCATTCTGGTTTGATATTTGTACTGCCGACGCTGCTCCACTAGACAACCATGCCGTCTGTTACGTCCATTGTTCTATATTATTTGTTTTAAAATGACAGGCCCGTTTTTTAATGCGTGCGCGCGATGCACTGCGTACGTTTCTTACGTGCACGTGTCCAAGTTGTTTGCGTGATCTGTTAACACAGATGAAATAAAAATTGTTGCAGTACAAAACAGCATTCTTGTTTTATTGAACACCCCAAACAGTACAACAATGACTATTACGGCTGTATGCCTGCTTAAGAAACGCACAAAAGACACGCGATTTTATCTTCGCCCAACACTCGTAGCACTCAACTAGGCCAAGAAAACCAAAATCTAACTTGCTGAACGTTTTAACAGCCGTCACACAGCTGCATAATAATGCGTGAAAGTACTGTAGCAAATGACCAACAAACATTCACACAGCGTTTTTTTTTTTGTTCACAGACCGTATTAACATATGAGAAAGTTCTAACTGCATTGCAATCACATAATTCGGAATATCTAATCACTTTCACCATTGAAGCCACAATCCTCTAACACATGCGCTTTAAATTGAGCATGGTATTACTCAGACTTATACAGGAAATGCGCACCCGTGGCATTACTCAGATTTATATAGGAAATGCGCACGCGTGCAATGTATCTCGTATGCTAGATTCTCCTTTGGTACGTGCAGCTCAAAATAAAATGCGATTCTAGAAGTAATGTTCGTGGAGTAGCGAGCATATAGCAGAACAACTACTTACAGCTTCACTTACCTTTGCCAAAACGGTATTCCAATTGCAATTCAATATTAACCGACGCAACAACGATAACAACACGCCTGTTGCACACAGGCGTACCAGGTTGACGCTCGAGGCCAAGCGCGGTATTTTAAGTGTAGCACAATCGTGCGCGTACAGTACGCTAGAATATACTGGCACAATGTCGTCAAGCTTGCAGTCACTTCAGCGGTTCCCACGATGTAGCACCAGTTGACGTCCTCGTGTCATCAAACTGCTACGACGCCGAGAACTACACACACAGCTGACTTGGAAAAACGCGGTCTTGCAGGAGGCCATCTTGTCCCGCAACCAACGGACAAAAGTACACAACTGAGGCGTCTGAAACATTGCCGTTGATGAGATGGCAGCTGAACGAAATCAGGGCTCGTCATCCGACGTGTGGCCACCGCCTTAACACAATATTAACGTTGCAACGTTCAAGGAAGACGCGACGAGCCCAGCCGGTCTTGTCGGGTACGCTACAGCACAGTGCACAGCGCGCGCTCTCACGGCCACCGAAAGAAATAAAAGAAAGTGGAGAGAGGAGTTAGCTTGGAGCATGGCCAGTCGGTGGAAGCAAGAGGACGTGTTGCGTCGTCGGTGTGGCGTATTGTCGAGAGATGGCGCTAGTTTGTTTTTGCGCAACGAAATCGCAAACTTGATTCAAAATGCATGGGATCCTATGGGGGGTTGGGAGAGGGCACATCTTCCTTTCTCCTCGCTAGTCACCAGGGGAGCCGAGCGGTGGCGCCACCATACCGATGCACGAGGCGGATAGGCACTGGATTTTGACCTCCAAGGTAGTGTGTGTGTGCGATTTCTCCTGTGCGTGATTAAACAATGAAAATTCACAGCGTACATGTAAAATTAAAGTGAGCTGCAAATCGTCATAACTCTCATCGAACCTTTAGTATAAACGCGCCCGATCTCACGTCGGTGATGATGTACTGGGCAGAATTCACGGAAGATTCACGGTTTACCGATGAACCTCCGCAGCTTCGCCCACTCATCATCATTCACTCCGTGGATATGCTGCGATTTTTTTGTAAGTTAGCACTCTTTCCTGACACTGCTTGGTCCATGATAGGTCATCGTAGCGCAAGCGCTTTTGCATGAGGGACACAACGATGGCGACACATACAAGCGCTTATGTGTGTCGCCTTCGTCTAATTCCTCGTCGAAAAGTTTTTGCGCTAAGACGACCTGTCATGTGCTACCAACTAGTCCCATCGAGCACTTTACTTATAAGCCATCCTTCTGTCGATCGTTGCTGTTGACCTGAAGAAAAAGTACATGTTATCTAATAAAACATTGCGAGGAATTCCACTCTGAGAAGGTGAATGACCAGCGATGCTGTTTAACATACGACACAGAAACTGACACAGAATTTCGAACCATAGCGAACCGCACACCCAGTAACTCAATCCGAAATATCTGTACAGAAAGTCCCTTTTGAATTAGCGTACGCTCTTTTAACTTTTTTTTTTCGAGCAGCATGGTACTTGCTTGAAATACGAGCGCGTAACTACACAGGGACGCAAGAAGACAGGGACAGGTTCATTTTCCCTGTCTCCTTTGGCCCCTGTGCATTTACGCGCTCGTACTTCAAGTATGAATCACCAAATCGTCCAATCAGCCATTCTGACGTGGTACTTGCGTCTTGTCGCATTCTTCGTTTCGCTACATGCGCCGTCATACCTGGCTTGCCGCATGCGCTTGACGTGCTGCCGCGGGTGGCCGGTGTGTTCCCTCCTCAATTTTTAATGACCGATGTAGGGATTTACGCAGTTTACAAGCGTTTTTGCTGACGCACACAGAAAATGCATGGGACCATACAGGTTTGCTATAAAATGTGAACACTTTTTCAATGGTACCATAGTTTGAGTGTGTACCATGGTCGATCGATCTAGCTAATCAGATTCCTTTCCTTCTCGGTGGCAAGCATCAGCTTCGACATGCAGAAGACCTTCACCTTCTGGAGTGTGGTCATCGGCTGCTCTGTCACCTGGAGCATGGGCTTCTGCACCAACCAGAGCATGATTCAGCGATTCTGCGCCCTCGGCTCCATTCGCAAGGCACGCACGTGAGTGATCCAGAAGGCGACTGTGTTCGATGACACCATTTTGTGAGAAAACAATGCAAAGGGCCCCGTTGTTATCCCGTCTCCATTGTATGTAGCTGACCGCGCAGATAAAATCGATGTGGAAAGCATAGACTGTGTGTCTTTAGGATGATAGTAACTTCGATTGAGAGTGAGCGTATACACTTAAGATATTTGTCAGATTGTGTTGTGTACAACCAATATTATAGCTCGTGCTTGTTCAAGTCTCACAGCAAGTATATATCTGCCACTTTAGCGAAGCTCTTCTTCTTCCATATAACCTGGTTTCTTCTTTTTAACTTTCGGCTATTGCCGTGTACCCGCCATGACGGTTAGCAGCTACAGCGATTCGTCGCTAAGCCTGATGAGGACGCAGGTTCGATTCCCGGCCCCCACGGCCGCATTTGGAGGGGGGCGAAAGTCCCAAGACGTTGTTTTGTCAACCAAACTATTGCCTGATCATTCTATTCGTATTCAAATTTGATGTCGCCAATATTTTTTTTTTTTAATTTAAGCATTACGACAATTTCTATGAAAAATTCGGCGGATCCCACTCCTTGTGGGAATCGGTTTCATGCGAAGCAGTCAGCGAGTACTTCTATGCTGTATTTTATGGCCATTATGGCTTTGAGCCAAGCGTTACAAGGTGGATCGAGATGGTTTTGTAAGTGTAGTAGATGTGTGCACATCGTGTTCTTACCAGGCACGTCGACAACACTGGCATTTAAAGGGTAACTTGTGGTGCGACGTAACGTCAGCCCTCACGTTAGAGTACATACGTCAGCATTATCGAAACTAAGTGCACTTTATGGTGTAATCATGTGAATATCTTACGTAACGTTCGTCAGTGTATTCCTCCGGGGTCGAGCAACGCTTCAATATAGCTTGTTGAATCATAGGAATGCAAATGTAATGTTTATTGGACAGCTATATGAATGCGAAGTCAACACTGGAGCCACAGATGTTAATCTGATATGACACCTGTATCGTAGGAGTACATATGTAGTATTTATTGCTTTCTTGTAAAATTAGATAGCCAGCACCACAACCACAACTGATGTTGCACCGACATTACGCCGGCATAGGCTGTTTTTCCAAACCTGTTTATATACATGGCGTGGCTCTGTGGTACAATGCCTGATTGCCACGCAGAACGCTTGGGTTCGATTCCTGCTGGGATCATAATTGTTATTCTTTCTATTCGTCGGGTCAACGCTGCCGACGTCGGTTTTAAAATACCAATGTGTGTTCTCGCCGTACCTGGGTAGATATAAACTGTCAATCACTTGTTGAGCATACCCGTACACTGCGGCCCGTGGTAAACGGGTATGTGCCACAGGTGTCTAGAGGAAAGAGGTTGACGACATGCGCAATAGGATTTTCTCGTTATTCATGTCATGACCCGACAGTCATATTCGTCAAGTACTCTTACCCTCCCATGCCAATTTTGGTCTACACCAAGTTAAGAAGGCGATCGATAGATAGATATAGATAGATATATATAGATAGATATATATAGATAGATATAGATAGATAGATATAGATAGATAGATATAGATAGATAGATATATAGATAGATAGATATAGATAGATAGATATAGATATATAGATAGATAGATATAGATAGATAGAAACGCTTAAAGTGCCAAAGGTTCGCTAAGAAATGCTTCGCATTTAAAAATTCATCTGTGCTAGGCGCGCTTATGGTAACGCAGGTGCTGCGCGTTGTTCCGGAGCTGTGGTAGCATCAATACTGTGGATATATAAGTTGGCAAAGGAACGATCACACACTTGGCGAATGGGTCCCTTACAGTGCGGCCTCGATCACTTTCAGGCAGCGATGCGCGCTTTCCGATGCACCTTTCAAAACGCAGGCTCACACTTGCAGGGCGCTGTACATCAACATGCTGGGCGTGGCAGTCACAATGATGCTAGCTGTATTCTGTGGCTTGGTGCTTTTCACTCTCTACCACCAGTGTGATCCAGTCAAGGCGTCCATTATTAACAAGTACGACGAGGCAAGTAAACAAAGAAATTTCTTATCTCTATGAATGCCGTCGAAGGCCTCTGAAAAATCATTTTATTTGTTATGCAGCCCGATCATTATACACGTTGCTGCATCTGTCACTGACACAAGCAGTGATAAACATATATGAGTGTTTTATGATTATCTGCATCGAACTAATTATTTCTGGCAATTTCTGTTACTGTTACTGATAAATACTATTACTGATAGTAACACATAAAGCAGAGGACAGTTAACGCAAAGAAAATATTCTGATTTATCTGTACATGCACGGCCACTGGATGCAAAAGCAACAGCAATCTATTCAAAGAAGACTAAAGGTACCTTTTGTAATGCCAGTAGCTCTTTTCACACCATAAATTTAGTCATCACATAAACCTCCCTCATAGCCAACATTTTTATCTCACCCCATCTTTTTTAACAGTCCAGACAGCAAGCTCTGTTGTAGATATGAGAGCTGGCACTAAGTAGCCTAGAACAGCATAGAACATACGCAGCATAGTCTAATGCAACTGGTTTAACAACCGCAGCAACAAATCGTTATCGAAGGTTTCTTTCTGGTTGCAGTTAATGCCGTACTTTGTGATGGACACATTTCATCGCCTGCCTGGTATAGCTGGGCTCTTCGTCACAGCCGTCTACAGCGGATCCCTCAGGTACAAAGGAATCACCGCTGTGTTATTATTATTTGTACCAATAAAGTAAAGTCTCGATATAGCTATGCATCCGATAAAGTCGCGATAGACCCTGCTGTGATAGGGTGACCCACCGTGGTGACTTGGCCGCCACGGCATTGCGCCGCTAAGCTGAGGACGCGGGTTCGAGTGCCGGCCACAGCAGCCGGGAGTCGAACACACATCCTCGAGCTTAGGGGACGAAATGCAAAACTGAGAAATGCATAACGATGCAAATGCAATATATATATATATATATATATATATATATATATAAAACTAGGGTAACCCACTACAGCGTGTCTCATAACGTTATCGCGATTTTCGCTCATTAGACAGCAAAATCTAATCTGATAAAAAGCACTAAGGTTCAATACGCACTTGTTGTCGTTACTGCTTCTGCAGTGCAACAAGTTCGTATTGAACATCTGTTCTTTTTATCAGAATCAACCAGAATCAGTGCAGATAAGGAGTTTGTAACGTTAAAGTAAATATTGCAGCAAGCTAGGAATGAATCATGTAAAGCAAAATATTCTACTTGATGGTAGCGCAGGCTAAAGACTGGGACAACAGAAAAAAGGCACACCATATGTTGTGTCGTGTGAGCCTTTTCTCTGTTGTCCCTGTTTTTAGCCTGCGCTACCATCAATTACCATGCAATACCAGCAAGCCCACATTGCCACCCTCATAGACTTAAAGCAAGTTAACTTCGGTTCGGTAACACAACACCCCGTATTTGGCATGGGGCTCGTATTGCTACTCCAGTATTCATGCTAAATCAGAGTGGGAAATGTTAATAATATGTCAGCTCCTTTGATCAATCCTAATTTCTTTATTACAGCACGATGTCATCTGGTTACAATGCATTGGCTGCGATCACATGGGAAGATTTCTTAAAGGCGAAGGTGAAGCTGTCGCCCAGAGGAACCATGTGGGTGACGAAGGCTATCGGTATGCATGTACAAATTACCAGCTGTTGATTTGTGCGTGTTGAGTTGTGAGTTAGTGCGTTACAGTCGAGTCGCATTATGATGAAATCAGTCTACAAGTGAGTGCACGTGAAAGAACCCCAGGTGGTCGAAATTTCCGGAGCCCTCCACTACGGCGTCTCTCATAATCATGTGGTTGTTTTGGGGCGTTAAACCCCAACAATTATTATTATTATTATTATATAGTCTACAAGTGAGATGTGCGCAGATTAGTCTGCTATGCTTTCCCGCACAATATATACGAGCATATCTTAAACCGAGGCCGAGAATCGGGCGGCTTCAAGATAATCGGGCGGCTTGAACCTTTGGTTGGTCTGTGAGTCAGACCAACTACGGATGTAAGGTCGGCCCGAGCTCGTGCAAAGGTGCACCGCACATGTAGGAACGATATTTCTTTTTTTTTTTTTACGTATAGAACGGTGCAGTGTGAAAACGGCTGCCTTGTGTGGCTTGGCACGTTCGGTAGAAGAGCTGTTTTTCGAGCGTCCCAAGTTTGTTCATTCTTTCGACGTTATTGGTTGTTTTTAGGAAGCTATTACATGAACACGGTGAACGAAACTGCAAGGTCACCTGCAATGTTATCGCTGGAAAATTCATCTAACGCGGACCCTAAAGACGGCGCCCGTGGCCCCTGTCTTTCCTATTTTCTGCGTCTGCGTCCCTTTATTTACTATAATTAATTGATAGTACTTGTCACTACATAATGTTTTCTTATCTTAATTCAAACTACTTTGACTTGAGAGCATACATCTGCCTTTTGCTGGTACCACAGAATGTAACGACCACCTAGCACGAATCAAACCATAATTTAAATTCCAGCGGTACAGCGCTATAACGTGCTGTCGGATGTTGTTCTTGTAGTGTGTTTTCATGCTATCGTTGCGACCATCAGCAACGTCGTTGTTGTTGTTTTTTTTTCGCAGCTGCCGGTTACGGTATCCTCACGGTGGTCATTGCATTCCTTGCCGGCAGCCTGCCTTCCGTCATGTCGGTAAGACAGCCTTAAATCAAGCGCCGTTTTCAACATACAGTGATACTGATGCTCTTTAAACAAAATCTCGCGAATATTTAGCGCTGAGACAGTTTCAAGCGCGGTAATCAAGGGTTGAAAATTGCGCGTGTCCCTTATTGCTCCTGAACGTTCTTCGGTAATGACATCTAGCAAAAAGGTCAAATCTTTTCACTTGCCCAGCCTGTTTGGTAATAACCGCGGAATGTGTTATCACAGTTACAACACGATGCGCCAGTAACCGTTGCGCTACGCTAAGGTGTTTACCCTCGTATCCGCAAGTTGGATGCGACTCGGCATGTCGTCTTCAACTTCGTTTAGAACAATGCACTGGTACCTCTAAATGAAATCAAACGTAGAATTTCAATAATACTCCTCTGTCACTCTTGATGAGGAGCCACTCAAGAAATGCACTCTCACACTAGCACATTTTGAGTCAATGCTGAGAAGGCGTGGTTCCAAGAAAGATGAATTCTTAGCCATTTGAGTTTTCCTGGAACCGTGCGCTCACACACACATAAGCGTAATGGCACAGCGCTTTATTCAGCGCTTATTCAGCGCGCTTTTGTTATAAACAATTAAGCCTGTCGTGAAACACAAAACAACTTGGTCAGAACTTCAGCTCGGCAGCGATACCAGAGGGGGTTAAGCGTATACTGCAGGTTGTGTCACCTGCTTAGTAAACTCTTTGTATCTTTTGCATTGGGCTGTGTTACCGTGCCAATAAAAGGGCTGACCAAGAAAGTGCTTTTCATACGCAGGCAACTTTCGTCACAACTGGATCCTTTGGAGGTGCCTCTGGAGCCACATTCTTCGTCGGTCTCCTAGTTCCATGGTGCGGAAGCCTAGTGAGTTCATTGCACATGAATCGCCTTCAGCGTTGTGCTTAGCATCACTTTGCGCAGCAGCTGGTTTATTGTAATGGAGCTTGGAGACCATTTAAAAGAACGTAATATACCAAGAGTCTTCCTCTCTTTGAAAGTAAAGTAATATCGAAATAGCTAACTTGTGTTCGACAGCCTGCCTCGTACTTATATGCAAACCGGCCGTGATGACCCCCTGACCTATGACGTATCGCCGCCGATTACGAGGTCCCGTGTTCGAGTTCCCGCCGCGGCGGCCGAAACTGACAGGAGGCAAAGCACAGGAACGCTTGAGCGTTTAATATGAACGCGAATCACGGAACCCCGAGCGATCACAGTTAATCCGAAATCCTACATACAAACCAATAATGCAAACCTTGCACTGGGACATTGAACACTGGGAATCAATTGGACACTATTTGGCACATGGAATATGCGCAGATCGCTGCTTTGCACGCTAGCTTTGTGCGTAACACGCTGCCATACACATTTTTGCTGGATTTGCTATACGGCATTCTCTGGCGACCTTAGAGTGTCGGTTCAGGCTCACTGAACTTTATTTTTCCTTCCATGCTCGACACGTAAATGCCATAATATGATTGACAGCTAGGAGAGCTGGCACGGATGCGCTGATACAAACTGCGCGACAAGACGGAATAGCAACGCAGGAAAGCGTACAGATGACAAGGACTCACAAGTCCGCACTTTGCGACAAGTACATTTTTCATACGGATTCACTGCGTTACGAGTGAGGAAATTACGGTAAAATGCTGCAACTATAGAGACTGGCGCGAAACGCTTAAATCTTCCACAAACGTTTCAAGCAGCAAATGCTATATGTTCGATATTTTTTGCATAGCTAGTGACTTCCGTTACACACATATATCTGTCTGTTATGCGTTCCTTCATTGCCAAATACTTGTCTTGGTGCTGTCGTCGTATAGTGCAGTCGCGTGCGAGTAAAATCGTCATGTTTACCAGCATAAGAAAGAACAAAAGAAAAAGGCGCGTTTGTTTTTATACGTGTCTATCTCAAATGTGTTTTTCTGGTTCCTTCCGCAGAGTGCTTTGCTGTCCATGGTCACGGGAATGGGACTGTCCTTCTGGGTGGCCATCGGAGGCATGCTCTATCCTGCAAAACCAGTGGCTGTCCGCACTACGCTTGAACAGTGCACGTTTAACTACACGACTCGGGTGCCTATCCATCGGACATATTACACCGGGTGAGATATTTGCTGACCCGTGTGATTGTGACAGATGCCGTGCTTTTCTGTTTCATTCATTTGTAGCCTTACAGTGATAGTGTCGTTGTAATTGTGAAGAGAGAGAGAGAGACGGGAGGAGGAAAAGCCAAGGAAAGTAGCTAGATTTCATGGATAGATACCCTAGGCGTCAAAAACAGGATGTGAGAGCGAAAAGGAGAAAAAATCTATCTATCTATCTATCTATCTATCTATCTATCTATCTATCTATCTATCTATCTATCTATCTATCTATCTATCTATCTATCTATCTATCTATCTATCTATCTATCTATCTATCTATCTATCTATCTATCTATCTATCTATCTATCTATCTATCTATCTATCTATCTATCTATCTATCTATCTATCTATCTATCTATCTATCTATCTATCTATCTATCTATCTATCTATCTATCTATCTATCTATCTATCTATCTATCTATCTATCTATCTATCTATGATACTTGAAACACTTGATACTAATTGTATCATGAATAACCAACTCGTCCAATCAGCCATTCTGGCAAATACATATCTAGCTGTCTGATGTATACCTCTCTCCACATTCATACTAGCGTTTATAGAAAACGAGAGAAACCGCGTGAACAGGACAGAGACAACCACGGTGTTCTTACACCATGTTTACAACAATCAAGCGTAAGTCGGCGCTTAGTCCATCTGTGTCATGTTGTTCTGTTGTTTGCGCTGCTCCTCGTTTTCTATGTGTACTGACCGGGACAAATAAGCAATCCAGTACTGGCGTTCCGCGCCCGTATATCTATAGCTCGGTGCGACCGTGCGCTGATGGCGTTTCTTCTTCAAAGCACGCATGCGCAGCCCCTAATTTATTCCATTGCTTGTGTTTACAGCGGCATATACGACCTGTACCATGTGTCCTACTTGTGGATTCCCGTTATCAGCTTCCTTACCACTTTCATCGTAAACGTCCTCATTACGCTCCTTTGTGGTGAGTGCTTCTGTCATGCTGCTTTCCGGCAGCATACGGGGGAAAAACCAAATGCCAAATGATGACGCCCGAGGCAGTAAATGAAGCTTTAATGCCCGTTTACAGCACATCTCTTAGTCAGGCCCCTAAGAATCAAACATTTCGAAAAGCGCAATTTTTTATGCAAGCAGTCAGCCCAACAACTTCGAAACAGAACGCTGAAAGAAATGGACGCCACAATGCTGTAAGCTCCGTTGCTACGGCATCCAAAGTAGATGAATAGATAAGCTGGTACTGTTTGCATGAAATAGTTGCCGAACGGCAGTAGTACGTGTTTCAGTTGAGCAGTTAGGAAGCCAAGAAGTTCACTCGCACATTTTGCACAAAGAAAAAAAAAGAAACATCTAGCTTAAAGGAGTCCTGAACCATCCCTTAGGTTTGGTGAGCAAACACATCCTGCGGAAAGAAGACACTATTATATGAACAGCTCAGCCAAACCATGCAGTCCAGGGGCGTAGCCAGAAATTTTTTTCGGGGGGGGGGGGTTCAACCATACTTTATGTATGTTCGTGCGTGCGTTTGTATGTGTGCGTGCCTATATACGCAAGCAAAACTGAAAAATTTCGGGGGGGGGGGGGGGTTGAACACCCGCAACCCCCCCCTTGGCTACGCCCCTGATGCAGTCGTGTGCTGGAAGGAGACTTCAGAAGTTGCCATCTTCTCAAACACGCTCTCTTCATACAGAGGCCCACTGGCGTAAATCACGGGGTCATGACCCCCCCTTATGTTCAGGCTGGGGGAGACACCCCTTAAGATTCAACTTTCAAACGCCATATATTTGAATTGCTTGAGAGTTAAGTATAGTACGTGCAATCAACTTTTTTGCTAATGCATGTTTACTTTGTAGTGCGTAGGGATTGTGTTCAATATGCCTGAGCTGTGTCGCACCTGCCGCGTCACCGCTTTCAGAGAAGATTCAATAGAACAGTGCAATTACGTGGGCTGGGAACGCCATGCAGTATTTTTTATTTTATTTCAAAGCGTGATTTTAATTTTTATATAGATAAAAATAAAAACAGAAATGCCCACCATGGCAAGATGTGCGTCCCCCTTGTAATTTTTCTGGATTTTCGCCACTGCAGGGGCCCGTTCTCGCTCTCTCCGGTGGGCAAACCCTGCTGCTTGACGTCGAAAAACAGGTAGCATGCTATTGGCCAATAGCCGACATAGATCAAGAGCGGCGTTTGTATCAGATGTTCTCCTTGGCATGGGGTGCCGTCACGTGCCGGCGCTGTGCTCCATAGTCTGCTAACATTACGCAGTGAACCACACTCGCGCACAGAAATTGCAACGAGAGAGAGCGATTGCGTCTCCCCCTTGTCATCCATCCCTGTGCAGCTTCCAGCGCACTCGTCGGGACGAAATAGGAGAGAAAGCGCTTGAAGCGTGCGGCAAATCCCTGTAACTACGCTTGTTCTTGACGGACTCGAGAAATTTTTGCGTCAATCGATTCGTGAGGCAATAAACTCAGATACTGAGGTCATTCGATGATTTCTTAGAAAAGTAGTTCAGCACCCCTTTAAGAAATGGCTGTCGTTATTTTGTCGCCACACAGGTTTCAAGAACTCGGCTGATGTTGACCCAAGCCTAATAGCGCCGTTCATGAGGAAGCTCTACTCCAGGACGATAACTACAAAGCACAATGAACAAAAATGTGGATCTCCTAAGGCGGAGGTACGTATATCCACGACAGCACTTACAATAAAGTCAAAGGTCGTATAAGGAACCCGCCACGGCGTACAGTGGTTACGGAGCTCGGCTACTGACCCGAAGGACGCCGGTTCGGTTTCTGCAGCGGCGGTCGCATTTCGATGGAGGCGCGATGCTAAAGGCCCGTGTACTTAGACTTCGGTGCACGTTAAAGAACCCCAGGTGGTAGAAATTTCCGAAGCCCTCCGCTACGTGTTCCTCATAATGATATCGTGTTTTCGGCACATAAAAGCCCAGCAATCATTTGTATAAATATCGCATAAGCAATGATAAGAGAAATATTTCTTTCTAAGAGATCAAAATCCCTGTATACGGGGTGTCGCTTAAGCCAACGGTTTCGACAAGTGGTCTTTTCTTGTGCCTTGAAGAAGACGAGACCAATTGTCGAAATGTTGGCTACAGCGACACGCCATGTTCGAGAACTGTTCATCTCTTCAAGCTTCATCTCTTCAAGCCCCTGGACATCTCCCTTATTTGGAGTTATACATTCTAAGTCATTCGGTGACCTATAGTCAGCGCAATGCCACATCCTGGTATATACGTGTCACAATGCAATACGTATACCATATGCTCACCGTGTGCCCAGTTTGACGTAAGGTTGAGCGACCGGTCAGTACGGTGAGAATTTTCAGCTGTTGTGATTTTGATTTATTAGGGAAGTGCACGTCCAAATGCGCTGAATCACTTTCACCTCCATGTGCATTTTCAAGGTGCGTTCTTATGTTTACTGCCGTGACGTTCATAGTGGTCCGTGTCCTTATACGAGTCTTTTCTTGCAGAACAATGTCGCCGAGAAACCCGCCAAGAAACTCCACGACATCAGCATCATTTCGAACGGCCACGTGAACTACGCCATGACCAATGACGACGGCACACAAAACACAGCCATGTAGCGAGCCAAGAAGATTCCTACGTGTATTACGGCGACGGATCGTTTCCGCCGTTGTTGTACCTGTGATTTATGAGCCGTGAACTGAAATTTGACGAGTGGGACTCGTGCAGCACACTCCCGAGGGCCCTGCAGCGGAGACAGTACAAACTACAGAGTGATGTCATCCAAAGATGTCCGAGGATTCTGCAGCGGCAATCGTACAAAACTAGTGATGTAATCCAAAGATGTCGTTTGTAGATGCCAACAAAATGTGACGGGGCATACGTGTCAACGATCTGCACGCTGAAGTGCCAAGTGTTTATTACCAGAGTTTATAACGGAATCGCGAGTGTGATTCCATTCCACATGTTCGCGTCAAGTGCGGCAGGCCCGCAACAGTCGCGCTCGTAGTTTTATTGTTTGCCTCACTTTATTTTGCGCTTTAATGGTTTCTCTAAGAAACATAATGTCGAATGCTATTTGCGGCCGTATTCTTGTTTTCTATATAATTTTAGTTTTCGTTGCGTTTTAGTGTGCATCATCATCCTCAAATTGTTTCATGTTCCATCTTTGAAATATGTAGCGTGCTTTTTTTGCCACAAACATCGTACTTTCTTTTAGCTACACTTGGTGCGAGAGCAACAAGGGTGCTGTCAAGCAGAGCAACGAGCTCACGAACACCGTGAACGGAACATGTCCGCGTTCCTACAGCGTTCATGCCACAATTGTAAATACGCGTGTTTTCATTGTGCAGTCACAACATTGGTTCCTTGTTCGGTGCAACGGAGCAGTACTCGTTCAGTTCAGCCTGATTGCATCTCAATGAGTTCCTAAAACTACAGGCACTGTGCCTCTGCTACGAGAGCTTTACCGGAGGTTTTAAGAGCGAGTTTTTATTGCCTACAACACACACAATACAATGTATTTAATATATCCAGCAAATGCTAGCGCGGTACAGGCTGACTGTAAGGACATCGCGAACGGAGTGAAATCCTCGAAGATCTTATACGATACGCCAAGAACTCTTGGAACTACCTCGAGCTTGGGTAAACTGTAATCTTTCTAGTTTTCCAAGGTCTTGCAGCCAATAAGTTTGTACAAGATTGTTCGTTCCACTTAACTGTCCCAAATAATGCTTGCCTGTTTGAGTTTTCGGAATACACATTTACTATTGCACATCGTTCAAGCTTCCGAAACAAAGAAACAGAAAAAGCTACCCGAATTCACGAGATATACTCACATGCATTACGTCATTCCTTGCAGAGCCAGCATATATGTGTCTACATTTCCCCGACTGCTTGTCTCCTCTAGAAGAATGTTTATTCCTATCGAAGCCGTTAGGTGATTTACTAAGTCACTTGAAGATGCCATAAAGTGGGCTTTGTCGAAATGTTCTCAAGATTATTGATTATTTTACAATATCTGTCAGGAATACATAAGTGTATAGTTTCGCGCCATGTTTAAAATGAAGAGATGAATTTCAAGCACGCACAAGCGTTCTGTTGCATACCAAAACGACTGTTTTAACTACAATAGTGTGTATAACTACAGGTGCATAGCACATAATGCATTTGTTGTGAAAATGTTTTATTTCAATAAACGGTGTATGCCAGTTGTTTTGCTGTTTTATCAAAGGTAAGTACTGTTTGAAATGTGGCCGCCCTAGAGGCCCGTGTGCTTAGATTTAGATGCACGTTGAAGAACCCCCAGGTGGTCTGAACTTCCGAGCCCTCCACTACGGCGTCTCTCATAATCATATCGTGGTTTTCAAAGAAAGACTAAGAGCTCCCTTCATCATTCGTTTGGTCTTGTACGCACTAACAAAGAGTCACATTTAATATTTTCATCGGCCAACCATAACAGTAAAAGTGCAGTTGCGTATGGGCTTGTATACGCTAAAATATGGACTCGCACGTACGGTGACGCGACACTGATTTTAAATAATTATTCGTGTAAGCGCGCGTAAACGGCGCACAGTGATAGAAAAGGAAGAGCCCTAGTAATTTCCTCCATAAAGGTACAACCCTCTGTGAGCCTCCCACTTATTCCAAAAGTACGAGTTGCTACAGTACAGAAGACTGCACTACAATCGGTTAGTCTAAAAACAAGTACACGCTCCGCCCAAGAACTTCGGCGTGCCTGCCACTCATATGCGCAAGATTGTCATGAGAAGTGGTTTCCGTGGTAACCATAGTACCTATTCGCTGATGTTACTACGCAAAGATTATTATTTCATAGGTCGTCGTTCCTACTTAAAATGTTCCGTTCTTCGGGGAAGTGACGGCAGAATCTTTGCTGAAATTTCCCTGGAAGTTTTTTCGACCGAAGATCAGCGACACGAACATGTTTGTGTATGAGAAAATCACCTACCTGAAAAGCGCGAAAGCTGCTTGACGTCACGGAAATGAGCGAATGCGATTGGATGGGGCATTTATGCAAATGTTCTCTGGGTGGGGCAGCGACAGCTGTGGGTGGAGCTTACATTTATTCTTAGGTTGCAACCGACTACAGGTATATATTCAAGATTGGTGAATATATTTAATTTTGCGCCGAAAGATCACAGATGGCACAGAGGGATTTACAGATATTACAATAAGCCTGCTGATCGCAAGCATGCATGTAAAGGTTCGCGCCGCTCAACTCGAGGACGCAGGTTCGACACACGGCCGCTGCGGTCACACTTAGATGAGGACGAAATGCAAGAACATCCGTGTACTTAAATTTCGGTGCACACTAAAAAGAGCCCGGGTGGTCAAAATCAGAAGTGTGCGCAGGATTCTTCATTGGGGGGCGGGGGGGGGGGGGGGAGCCAAGTGGGCGAAGTTTCATCCCAGTGCCCCAATTACCTCAGAACGAGGCCCTTACGGTCAGAACGCAGAACAAAGACGAGGTATTCGGGGGGAGACTCCTCTCTACAATGCTTCAACGACTGAGGGTATATATGCAAAATAAATAAATAAAAAGGTATTATTTTAATATACATATATGTGTATAGCAAATCTACACGTGCATTTTCGCCATATGCTGGTGACAGCGTATGCACACGTGCGACGCAGATTTCAGAGGCATCGTTTTACCAAAAGGTACATCGCGTGGATTGACTCATATCTGACGTGTGCGAGCATCCGAACGCGGACGCGAAGGCCTTCATGTTCTTGAGCGGAATGACGCAGCGATCCCTCCAGGAGGCGTAATTCGCGAACGACGCGCTGGAGTTGGCGGCGCACCACTTGATACAGCTGGCAATGAAGAAGAGCTGCTGCGCGTTGACGCGGAGCTCCATCAGGCGCTCGGAACTGTCCCGCAGCAGCAGCCCCTTGTACGCGGCGAGCGCTAAGACGACGCCCGCGAAGTCTGCCACGTTCTCGGAGTCGGCCGTTTCTCGCGAGATTCCGTGGGAGCGTCGCAGGCACAGAAGCTTGTCGTCGTAAGAGAGACGGGACGACTCGGACCACCAGTCACGCCGCTGGCCGTCACTGTCCCACAGCATGCCCTGAACGTCGAAAGCATGAGTCATTTCATGCCCGATGACGGTTCCGAGGCCTCCATAATTATAGGCCATCGGCGCACCGGGCGAGAACACCGGAGGACGCAGTATGGTCGCCGGCAGAATGAGCACGTTGCGCATGGGAAAGTAGGCGGCATTCGTGGAGCGCAGAGAAAACTTGAAGCTGCTTATGTTTCTCATCTCCCACTGAATGTTCAGCTTCATCGCAGACAACCACGGCTCGAGAAAGCGACCGGAGACGTTCGGATAGCGCGAGTACACTTCGTCCAGCTGTTGGTCGTTGGCGAAATATCTGGGATAGCCCACGTGCGCCTGGAGGGCACGCATCTTGTCCAGAGCCGTCGCCTTGGTGAAGTCGTCGAGCCAGCTGGCGCGACGGATCTCCTCGATGACAGACTGCCGTATGCGCCACAACATTTTCCTGGCGGAGTTGACGGCGCTGGCCGGAACGGCCCTGAACAAGTAGTGCGAAAGCAGCGGCACCTCCATGGCCCTGATGACGGAGCGCAGGCAAATGAAGGAGAAATTTCGTACTTGCGCTGCCAATGCCGGCGATGTCAAGGGCGCCAAAGTGCGCACGAGCTCCCACGCTACCAGAAGGCTCGTTGTTGCCTCTCCGAGGTTCGAATAGATTTTGTCAAAGTAGGACAAGGCACTAACGCTAATTTGAACTTTGTGCCCCTTCCGGTAGATGTTGTCGCTGTGAGCCACGATCAGGGCTTCCCAACGGCCAGGACGTATGCTGGGCGTGTTGATCCCAATGTCCCCGACCGTCGAGAAAACGAGGCTGTTCACGTTCTGCAGAGTGTCCTTCGTAAGGAGACCGATGGCCATGTTCTCAGATTCGGCTATCTCAATGGCTGTTCTGAAGGCTTCGTGACCATCCTTTTGCAGGCCGAGTGCGTAAAGGTGCGGATCATAGAACAAAGCCGTCAGCACGTTATGGGATCTCTGGCGGAACCAGACCAACTGGTGGGCATTGAGCGTGATCTTGATTTCCCTGGCACCTTTGTAGAGTTGCGAGTCTTCCAGATAAAGCCCGAGCAGAGTGAGCAGGTTATACTTGAAGAACAGGAACAGGGCACGGTCCAGGGCTTCCGCGTGGGCGTAATCGGGCACGGAGAGACCGACGCTTTGGACAAGCTCCCTCAGCGTCGCAGACTCGTCGAGGTCGCCGGTTCGAACCCTCAGGCAGCTGTTGTACAAGGCTGCAGCCTTCTGGGCGGCGCTCTGTCTTCGCTCAGGATACCTGATGGACGAAAGAGCGCGGAGTAGTGCGTCGTACATCTCTTCCTGCATCTGCGTGATTGTCTGTGCCGACGGATTCCTGTACGCGCCGCATGCGAAAGCGTAGAAGTCGCGGCACGGCTCTTGCGAAGTGTTCACGAAGGGCTGGATGAGGTTCAGTATGCCGGCGTCTAGTTGCACTTCTTCGCGCGACGTTTCGGCGGCGGAAGCCGGGTGCGTCTTGTTGCCTCCGCCTGAAAACGACGCCGCGCGAAAGGTGATGGAAGCGCACGTGATGGCCGCCGTCAAGCCGGCGACGACGACGACACGGGCTAGCCTCTTGGCGCTTCCGGCGTCCTTTGAGCACTCTGAGTCAGACAGCTTGTCGGCTTCGGAGTCCTGCGGCGGAGAAAGGTTGGGGACGATGCGTGAGGGTGCGTGCACATTTTTATAGAGACGAAACGACTGTTTTGTAAAAGATACATCGTAAGCGCTGTGTCCTGTCTCATTTTTCTTCTGCTAACTTTTTTCGCAATAGAAAATATATTTCGGGGCAAGAGTGATAGCACCAACTAGCCCCACTTTCTTCCTTAGCTATGATTGATTCGAAGCGTGTTGCATCCGACAAGGTTATTCCGCAGCCTGACGCGTTGTCACCTCGCCTCGCGCTGCTGTTAAAAAAACACCCCAAAAAACTGAGCCAGTTCCAAGCCACAAATACCGTTGGACAGCGAAGTTGTAAGCGCGCGAGTGTATGTGAAGGCATAGGCGTGCGCACAAGGGGGGGGGGGGCGCTCCTCTTAATCACCTGGGGGGGGGGGGGGGGGCGCAAAATCTGCCCCGTACATTGACTTAGTAGGGTGGAGGGGCGCTGCGATGAACCTTTGCCCCCCCCCCCCCCTCCCCGTGATGGGGAACCCTGCGCACGCCTGTGTGTGAGGGGAAACTAAGCATCTGTCTCATTTCGAGCATCATCATAATTTCGACCTGCATCATCATTTCGTTTTATTTATTTATTTATTTATTTATTTATTTATTTATTTATTTATTTATTTATTTATTTATTCACTCCCCCTTCGATCTGTGCAACGTGACTTAGAACAGCTACGCTGTTAAAATTAGCATGCTGCACGGCCTTACAACCCTCCTCTGACGCGTCAGGCCCAGCTAGAAGAGAAACTTCTTAACCTGACACACATCAGGTCCAGAGTTTGCTTCCTTACATAGCTCATTTTCTGTGTATCCGCCGCGCGGTGGCAAAGCAAGAGGGGCATTCTGTAAGCGTCCACGAAGTAAGCTTCCATTTCCGTACGCACTGATTGGATACAGAGGTCAACAGCTGGAGGACGACCAGCGCCAATCGTAACCGCTGCTATCATGCCCAACCAGCGCGCACTGACGTATAGAGTCCAGTTGGTGGACAGTTACACAATACGACGCCAGATGGCATACTCAGGCTACGGCAGACGAGAATACGCCAGACGCCAGAGGCTACGCCAGACGGCATACTAGAATAGGCTAGAATAGAGTTACTGTATATGCTACCTTTAGGTAGTGGAGTTGCGCCTAGCTCTGGAAAGCAACCACATCTATTCGGCGAAGCCGCTCTCCGTTTTTGCAGTTGACATACCTACCGTGTCGCCGATCGACATGTCTGGCGTGTCGAAAACCGGTGATTAACTTAACTGTCGATGTCTGGTGTCAATCCAATTCGCTGCAGCGGCGGCGTAGAGAAATAAAGAAATTGGCCCAAGCGGCAGCTGCTCCGCAATGCATGGTTGCTAGCGGCGTTTGGAAGACCGATGCGCAACTCTGCTACCTAGAGGGCAGCATATACAGTAACTCTAGGCGGTGGCAACTTTTAGAGAGCTTTCGAGAGATTAATTTCAAGCACTCGGTGTGTAGCCGTATCGAATGCTTAACGGCAGAATGCTGAAGTATTATTATTCAAACGCATGCAAGAGCGAATGTAAACTTTGGTAATGGCGGCGCGCTGGCTTCACCTGATACCTTCGCGCCCTGCTTTGAGACTGCGCTTGTTACCAGATGAGGCGGTTTTGCAGCCTCGACTTTTAGACACGTCCGCAATGTGCGCGATTTTTAATGGCCAAGCTAGGCTTGACAAAGGTATGTGTAAGTTACCAGCGCCGCGCAGGGTCGCGTAGGTGAGGTATCTGTATACAGCGCGCCTGTGCGGACTATTATTGTCGTGGATGAAATCTGATAACATTCCCATCGTTAGTTCTCTTTAGCTTCGTTATCACGGCAACTGTCTCTAAGAATTAAATACTATTTCGCACCTACACAACCTACACAACTCAAGTGTAGAGTCACCTCGGGCATTTTCGTACAGTTAAACGCCACGCCAACAGACACGTGTTACTTCTGGTACTTTAGAGGATGTGCACTGGGTAGATGCCGCGTGCGGTCCAGACCTTTCGGTAGCTGTCGCTTACCATCATTCAGCCCCCCCCCCCCCCCCTCACCCACTTCTTTAAGGCCCCCCAGCACCCTGGAGGAAGCAGAGGAAGCTGCTATAGCGTAAGCAATCGCCAAAACCAACGTCGCTTACATACTTAGCAAAACAGTCATTCTTAACTTTGCCCATGGTCGCGTCCATCCTCCCGCGTGGCAAATATTGAAGGTGTGTACCGTAAATTCCGATAGGCTTATTGAACTCGTGTGGGTGCCGGCTCACTCTGGCAATCTCGGAAATGAGGCCTCCGATAACATAGCCCGAGGACTTATTATCCGGGCAAATGGCGACCCCAGCCGGGATTTCTCGAGAGAGCGGGCACACACGTTCTCTGAACTCACCCAACAAGCACGCCTTGCCCGTCACCTCTACACCCCTCCCCACCCCCCGCCTTTCCCACTCGCAACAAATCATGTGGAGGCGACTCCAGACCCGAACTCTTCCCCCCCCCCCCAAGTCCTGTCCCACTTCCGCCCCATTTCTCCGGAGTGCCCTCTCTGTGGAGAGTCGCATGCCACCTTAGACCACATTCTCTTCGGCTGCCCTGCCGATCCTCCCCCGCAGGGGCAGCCCGCCATCAGAACATGAAAGAAATGGGAGGCCCTCCTTGCGTCGCAGGATCTGGACGCACAGTTTCGCTGTGTGAACCGGGGTGCCAGTGCCCTGGCCTTGCGTGGTCTGGACACATAGGCGCAATGTGATGACCGTGCGGCGGTCCAGGGCCCGTAAATGGCCCAAACTCACTCGCCCAATAAAGTATTTCCTTCTTTCCTTCTGTAAAGTTATAGACCTGACTTGGCGTAGTTAGTATACATTACCACTGAGTCTTCACCGCAATACGCAGCGGCGCTTCTGAGAACGGTAAATTTTGAGAGAACGGTAAATGAGAATGAGAACGGTAAAAACGGAAGACTGCGCCCGTCTTCGTTCCCTTCCTTGTCCGTGTTTACTTTGCGCAGCACCTTGTTTCATAATGTACGACCGACTCGCCCAGCAACATGCATTATTGAACGGTAAATTTATAGACAGTGAGAATGCCTTGCTCGTAATGCAAGCCTCTGATTGGAGCGATAGTTGCAACAACCATTAGGGAACATGCTACTGCAGTTTGCCGTGTATAGCACTTGTCGCGCATTGTCCGTATTTCACTCGGGCGCCACAGAACGATGAAGTAGAGACCCCTTGTCACTCCAACAAAAGTCTCATAGAGTCATCAAGCACAGCTATAGTCGCTGACCAAGTTTAGTTTGTTGGGTTGGTTGGTCGCTTTGTGAGCAGGCAACTTGTTTACTGAAAAACTAAAGAAAAACTAGGTATAAGGTCAAGGTGCTTACCGTGGTAACGGCGGGCATCTTCTTCTGCTTCTTCTATGCCCTTTCTTCATGGTCCTTAATTTTTTTTATAATATGGACAATTGTCATATTATACCACGTCTTTCTGTATTATGTACTGTTCTACTTTATTACTCGAGTAGGTAGTAGACTTCACCTATCTGTAATACTCATTATTCGGCTGTGTATCACTGCAATGGCCTGAGATTCACACGTGTACTAAAGGTGTCGCAACTTAATGCTTTCACACTTGACCATCTTAAATGTTCTTACCGTCCTTTAAGGTATATATATAAGCACATTGCCCTCATATCATCCTCTTATATGTAATTCTTCGTTTCTATTTGCTTGATAATGCCTATATGGTTTAAAAGTTAAAAGTTACTAAAATCAAGAAAAAGAAAGTGAAGGTTGAAAAACGCAGCCACGAACAAGCCCTAGGCTACAGCAACAGGAACGTCCGCTTGCATATGCGAATTTCTTGGTGACACACGAAGAATTCCTTGTTAATATTATTCCCAATCAAAATTTGGTACTTCGGAATTCCTCTCACTAGTTGATTGTATTCCATATTATTGTATTACTCTTATCTTTTTTGCTATATGAACTAATTCCTCAATTTTTGGTTATACCCCAGGCGACCGATTTATTCCTCACCCTTCATCTCAATTCAAAAAATTTTCCCTTACATTAACCGCAGGTCTCATAGCCAATCCCCCGTAGTGGGTGGGAGCCAAGAATCAAGGAACAAGCAAGCAAGCAAGAAGCCATCGCCATCTCCATCACCGCGCGAGCTGAGAAGAGCTCGAGACCGAGCACGGCGAGTGTCGTTGGAACGTTCACTTGTCGCGTAAGTTCAGCCCCGCCCTCTCACCAGCTTCGACCTCGCCTCGTCATTTTGCAAGACAACAGCGGACACCACAACTGCCGCGACGTCTCGCTCAGGTAAGGTCTTTTCCGAAGCAATTTCGTGCAGTAGCCACCCTACAGGCTCGAAAAATTACGCTGTAAGGTACGCTAAGGTTAACGCTTCTCGACCAGCCGCCCCTAAACTAGAACAGGTTAGGTTAACAAAAACACAAGTTTGGGCCGCGCTACGAGTGGCAGGCGCGTAGGCCAGCAAAAAAAAAAAAAAAAAAAAAAAAAACGGAACGTACCCAACGTTTGGGCGGCGTGAAAATGGACACAGACGATAACACTGAGCCGAAAAAAAAAGAGGCTTGTGACCTCCTAAGTTAAATTTGATCCAATATACAGGGTGTTTTTTCAGACAATACAGATTTTTTATAACGTTTCTATGACAGTTACCGAGTAAGGCTCCTGTCGTTTTCGCACGCGAACTCCACGTCGAGGCGGAAATACTTTGCCGCAGTTAAAACGGCACTGGTGCGACTAATTAGTAAAAAACTCGTTAATTAACGTTTTAATTTTTGACTTGAGGGCAGGTGTTTATATTGGAAGTTGTATTGCGTGCCAATTTATGGCATGCCCGCTTTTTTTTTTTTTAGAAAACACGAAAGTTGCACGTAATTAGAGATATTCGTCATCGAATTTCAAGGCCGATACCGAAACTAATCGCGGCCGGCGCGCAAAAAGCGAGACCACTCGGTTACGTCAGACCGAAACTACACGTGACAAGGAAGTGACGAAATTTAAATCTCCGTTTACTTTCTCTGTTAATGGTAAAAAAATATTGGACCAATGAAATGCTGACGGATCGTCTTCAACGAATCGTCAACCGCAGCCATATACCTTGTGTTCGGTACCACTAAAATACACATTGCGTTGTCTTTCGTCAGCCGTAGCCACTTCAGCGCTCCATCGCCTAAGCTTGAGAAGCCGCGATGCAAGCTCACTTCATCTCGTCCAGCAAGGGTCGCGCTGAGCGAGTCCAGGCGGCTAAGGCCACCTTCACGTATAGGTCAGTGCTGCTCTACACTCAGTCCTTGTTGTTAGTATTCCATTATGTAGCTTTTGCATAAGCATCTGTGTGCTACTTGAAAATTTTGTATGTGCTCGACTACCATATTTACGTATGTATCACAACTATGTTTATTATGTAATTAGTCAGCTATTATTACTTTTCTTGCTATTCATTATATGCCTTTCTGTTTCATTTTATTTTACCTCTGTTTTTTTTCTTTTTTGCATGTAGCCTCTTGCTTCTATAATGTACACTTACCTTGAGGGTATTGTAAATAAACAAAAATTAATACATCTAAATTAGATGCGACTGAACACGTGAGTCAGCCTGCGTCGTGACAAAGTTCCGCTGTTTCTGTACGGCATGCAATATAGTACAGACCATGGTTCACCCTTCCTGAAGTCTTCGTGTCGACCTTTACGACCATACCGCTGAAAACTGATATAAGCAAACAGTTACTCGCATGTAGTCCGTACACTTTTGGCTTTACGTACACGGTGCATCGAATATTTACTGTCCAGTGCGGTGTCAGAGATAGCATTTCATTAAGTATGAACATCTGGTGAAATGAACCTTTATAACGATATAACGGTACCATGGCTGCCTCAGCACGACACGTGCGCCACCACCAATTTTGAGTAAATACGTAAACCTATCTGTAGTAAGCTTTTGTGTCTGACATTGCAGGGCTAAGATTTGAAGTTGCGCCATAATATGGCTGATTAACCCATAAGCAACAACAATCGCCAGTCTTATGTATACTCAGGTTTTATAGGTAATGCATGTACTGAACCCTGACCGGTTTCAGTTCAGCACTTGTACCGCGTGCCCTAAAGTGCTGAGTTGGCAAATTCTAACGAAAAAAAAAGAAGCAGTCTGCGAGCTTCAGCTGAACCTCTTTGCCGCATTCAGCCATACTTTATAAAATCGCTTAATGCCTTCTCTGACACACACGGCAACGACATTAAGGCGGCTATGGTGTGCGCAGGTGGTGGCACGGCGTGACGGCCACCAACGTGCTCGTCTTCACGGCCTACTTTTTCTTCGTCATCTTCGTCGAGGTACACAAGGAACCGGAAGCGCATCTCGACATCGGCACCGTCTACGGACGTACATTCAAGAACCTCGAGGTAACACGCCAACAAGCGAGTGTGCAGCATAGACACGGTGGTTCCGTGTTCCTTTCGTCAGAGGAAGTGGTAAAAGATGACGGTAGATCTCGCGCTCGTGGTGAAGTTTGACGTCGTATCGCGGGCTGAACAGCTAAAACCAGATGGGCGAAAAAGAAAGGAGGACAGCAGCACATACGTGCGCATAGGCGTGCGCAGGGTTCTCCTTTAAGTGGGAAAGGGGGGGGGGGGGCAAGTCTTACGGCAGCCTGCCTCCCCTCCTCCAGTTGGTGGAGTCCAAGTCCGAAAGAAAAGCTTTACAATAGATCCAAAATGAAAATGAAACGATGACGTACATTTCATAACTACCTGCCACTTGTCGCCGGCTATCCGGGGGTAAAGATGAGAAGCAAACAGTTCTTTGAATGCAACATCGGGTGTCCTTGGTCGTCATTATTGTGAAAAAAGATGCGCAGCCATAGCCTTGCGCACTAGAAAATGGCGTGGAAGGTCCGACTAAGTAAAGGTATGGGGCAGAATTGGCGCCCCCCCTTTAGGATGCATGCCTGTCACGAGTGAGTGCCAGGCGGCCAAAAGACGACGACGGCGAAGTTCTCAAAACATTCGAAGCGGCACGAGCGCGTGCACGGAAGATTCGACAGAGCTCGAGGCACACGAACCGAGCCATGAAGGAGGACGAAGAGCAATGAGCGGGGATTGTCTTCGTGGGCTCGGCGAAGGAAGGTCGCATCGCCAGCAGACGCACTGGCGACGGCAGCGACGGGCGTTCGGGTCTGCGGACGGTGACGCGGGCGTCCCGAGGTGAGGCCGGCGAGATCGACGACATTCGAGCAAGGCACCTCGGCGACGCAGTGGCCGCGCCCCGCAAGTACGGACGTTCCCGGCGCAAGACCCCTCCCGAAGCAAGCCACCGAGGGCAATCAACGGAGGGCCACGTCAGCGGTGGAACGCCAGGCTTGGCGAAGGAGCCGACAACGACGTTAGGCCTAGCGGGCCTAGCCGTCAGGAGAGCGGAGTGCCTGCTTGTGAACACGCAACAACGGTTGGCGCATTGTGCTACGGCGTGGGCCAGGTCAAGTTAAATGACCGGACGACGTAGACACCAGACGGGACTTTGCCTTTGCACCAAGTCATCAGAAATGACAAGTAAGGCCGGTCCGCCGTGTTAGTTATAAGACTGGAGCAGGCTAGAGGTTATTTAGTTATGTACTGAGTTGAGAGGCTGAAGTTCATAGCGATTGTATTTTGTACATTTGTATATTTTAGAGTGCTAAGTTTTCCTTTTTTGTTGTTTGATAAAAGTTGTCAGTGCTATACCCCGAGTCTTGACTGAGTCCATCGCACCGGGCCACACGAAATTCGTGACAATTGGCGAGCCTGCCAGGATTCAATTTCCTGCCCGTTACGGATTTCGGAGCTGTGGCAATGGACTTCGTCAAGATTCTGAGCTTAGCGAGAGACCGAGGTTATTCAAAAGAAGAGGCATTGGAGTTTCTCGGAATGGAGCAAGAGCGTGTTCGAAAAGAGAGGGAGCGCGCGCGAAAAGAGCTCGAAGAAAAACTTGAGGTAAAACGTGCTGAAGCACGTGAAGCACATGCTAAAGAGAAAGAACAGCTCGAGCGCGAACTGAGGTTGGCAAAAGCCACAGACGTTAGACCGGACGTAGGAATGCCAAGGGAGGATTTACCTCGGGAATTGAAATGTCCTGATGTTCACAGCTGCGACCATGTTGAACATATTACTAGCGACCATGGGAGCTGTGTTAAGGAAAGTGGGCTAATAATTAGCAAGGAAAATGAGATCTCAGATACATCATGTAATAGCAATATTGAAAGTGTTAGTGCATGGCACGTCAATTGTGTAAATCATGGACCAGAGGAAACGCTCGCGCTTGAGCCAGTCTTTGCAGAACGTGCAGAACAGGAGAGTAGTCCACCACTCAAAGTTACTTATCTTGAAGAAACAAACATGGGGCATGCACCAGGGAGGTTTATACCGGAGAGTGTGACGTTCATTGGCTTTGCTGACGCTCACGGTGCCTCTCAGTTAAAGCAAAGTAGAAAGAAAACCGCCCCCAAAACTAGGTACAGATACACGGGTGCTAAAAGAGCTGTGCCAATGCTCAGCCGAAAACGTTTAGTTAGGACGCACCCCAGAAGAGTAGTGTGGATGAGGCGTTTGATGATTGTTAAAAGCAGAAATGAAGGCAGCGTTTGCAGTGGGCGTTCGCGAAGACGCGCAGTACGACGACGCAAAATAAAGTCGCGAAAGACGCGCACTGTTAGAAGACTGAGAAGTGTGAAATGTTTCAGTCGTGGACAGGCAATGGAAAAGAGTGAGGTGGGGATTTATTAAAAGTTTCGCATAGAGAGTTACAGTTTGGTGTGGACTTACGCAAGTTTGTTTTAGACAAGGTTATTTGGAACAATGTGAACTGTGACTACTGGTAGCGTTTTGTGTAGCGTTTCCGAAACTGTGTAGTGGTCAGCGTTTTGTGAGTCGTGACGGCCATCAGTGAAAAGTGTGTGCTCAGTGTAGTTCAAAGCAAGCAGACGCAACTTAAGTTACACCCCAAGTTCAGGACATAGAAAAGCAGTTTTTTGGGAAAAAACTCTTCGAAATGGTGGCGTATGTCACGAGTGAGTGCCAGGCGGCCAAAAGACGACGACGGCGAAGTTCTCAAAACATTCGAAGCGGCACGAGCGCGTGCACGGAAGATTCGACAGAGCTCGAGGCACACGAACCGAGCCATGAAGGAGGACGAAGAGCAATGAGCGGGGATTGTCTTCGTGGGCTCGGCGAAGGAAGGTCGCATCGCCAGCAGACGCACTGGCGACGGCAGCGACGGGCGTTCGGGTCTGCGGACGGTGACGCGGGCGTCCCGAGGTGAGGCCGGCGAGATCGACGACATTCGAGCAAGGCACCTCGGCGACGCAGTGGCCGCGCCCCGCAAGTACGGACGTTCCCGGCGCAAGACCCCTCCCGAAGCAAGCCACCGAGGGCAATCAACGGAGGGCCACGTCAGCGGTGGAACGCCAGGCTTGGCGAAGGAGCCGACAACGACGTTAGGCCTAGCGGGCCTAGCCGTCAGGAGAGCGGAGTGCCTGCTTGTGAACACGCAACAACGGTTGGCGCATTGTGCTACGGCGTGGGCCAGGTCAAGTTAAATGACCGGACGACGTAGACACCAGACGGGACTTTGCCTTTGCACCAAGTCATCAGAAATGACAAGTAAGGCCGGTCCGCCGTGTTAGTTATAAGACTGGAGCAGGCTAGAGGTTATTTAGTTATGTACTGAGTTGAGAGGCTGAAGTTCATAGCGATTGTATTTTGTACATTTGTATATTTTAGAGTGCTAAGTTTTCCTTTTTTGTTGTTTGATAAAAGTTGTCAGTGCTATACCCCGAGTCTTGACTGAGTCCATCGCACCGGGCCACACGAAATTCGTGACAATGCCCCCCCCCCTTCCCATGCGCACGCATATGCATTTGCGTATTTATACATAATACCCTAGGCAACTAATATATCGACAGCGAGAGCTGTGCTGACAACCACCTCATGGCACCACGGGAAGCCAGTGGTGACTCACTGGCACCTCAGTGGTGTCTTCGATATGGCAGCCCTTTCATTAGTCAGGCATTAAATTGACCTAACAAAACGTAATCTCCAAGATTAGTGCTATCTCGGAGGTCAGGAGCGATTGTATAGCGCACGGTTCGCCACATATTCTTGCGCGCAGGTGTCTGCCTTCTTCGGCGTTCCTTACGCCAAGACTCCCATGGGCTACCTGCGGTTCCGACGGCCAGAGCCGATGCCCGCGGGCTCGCAGTCGTTTGACGGCCGCAACCCGCGCTACCCGTGCGTGCAGCACAACCTGTACTACGGCAACGTCACCTTCATCGATGCGTCCAACACGTCCGAGGACTGCCTGCACCTGGACATCTACACGCCCACGGCCAGCTCTGCCTACGAACAATTCAGGGGCCCCGGGGGCATCGCGGGCGGGGGACATAGCGCAGTCCTGGTGGCACTCATCGACATACACTTCGCCAGCGGTGGCAACTCGTATTTCTTCACCGACCCGCGCAGCTTCGTCAACCAGACCGGCGTGGTGGTTGTAGTGCCCAACTACCGGCTCGGAGCGCTAGGCTTTATGCGCAGCGGAAAGCAGCGGGCAGCCGGCAACATGGGACTACTGGACCAGGTGACAAAAAGTTCAGCGACATCGACACTACAGTATAACGCCAGCTCACGGCTCTGGCAAAGCCATTTATGTGATAGCGTCGAAGTGCTCCTTATCTCCGAAAAAAAAAATAATAATGTTAATACCGGCGATTACGATACCCTCTAATGCGAAAAGTGACCGCAGCTCTACGCGTGTTTCCATTTAGCTAAATAATGAGGCAAAGAATTTGGAGAGACAGGCATATGCACCTACAGCTGCAGATTACTGTTTATTTTTAGTTATTTGTTTTTAATTTTTGTTCTTCTGTTTTATTATTATGTTCATTTTTTAGTTTTTCTTTCTTTTCTGCAGTGGCGGCGCTAACTGCAGTTACTAATCAACCCTTTATTTTTATTTATTTTTCTTTGTAACTTTTTGTTTGTTTTGGCGACGAAGGTTAAAGAGTAATCCAGCCAGCCTCGGCAAAAGAAGAGCGTCGCGTGACTGAAGTCGCGCGATCGAGCCAGGATATTGACGCTCGTTCGCTCGGTTACGGCAAGGGACAACGAGGAACGACGTTTAACCCAGTAACGTTCGCCTAAAGGCCTGAACACACGTACGCGTTGCAGCGTGTCAGCGCGTGACTTTTTGACGCGGCGTCGCGCCCTGAGGACGCGACGCCGCGTCAAAAAGTCACGCTGCAACGCGTACGTGTGTTCAGGCCTTAACGGTTGCGCTCTAAAATTATTCCCTCGTTCTGATCACGCTAAACAGTTATGGGGTTTAACGTTACACGTGGGTTCGATATATCCTGGTTCGACTGTATCATGTAATGTCGAATAAGGCGGAGCCGCCCTAAGGAAATAAAATTCTGGGGTTTTACGTGCCAAAGCCATGATTATGATTATGAGGCACGCCGTAGTGGAGGGCTCATGAAATCTAGACCATGCGTTCTTTAACGTGCGCTGACATCGCACAGTACAAGGGCCTCTAGCATTTCTCCTCCATCGAAGTGCTACCACCGCGGCCGGGATCGAACCCGCGGCTTGGGATCAGCAGCCGAGCACCGTAACCACTATATACACCACCGCGGCGCGGACCATGCCGTAGTGGGGGACCCAGGACTAATTCTGGCCACACGTTAACGTGCATCTAAATCTAAGTACAAGGGTGTTCTTGCATTTCGGGTCCATCGAAATGCAGCAGTCGTGGCCAGAAATTGAACCCGCGTCCTCGCGACAACTATATCTGCTACCACGGCTGGTTGTGCGGTTAAGAGGTCTACCTTTAATTGAAGCAAAAGAAAGAAAACATCTGGTCTCCTCCTCGTTCCGCTTGCACTTTCACCACTGCAGGCCATGATGCTTCGCTGGGTGCGAGACAATATCTTCAGCTTCGGCGGCAACCCGCACAACATCGTCCTCATGGGCGTTGGGGGAGGCGCAGTGGCCGCCGGCTACCACCTGCTGTCGCCCATGACGCGAGGTTTCACCAGACGCGCCATACTGCACAGGTAGGCTGGTGGTTCTTAGAGGAAGCAAGCTTTATGCAATGGAGCAACTGTTTCTTACCATTAGCAGCGGAGCTGTTTCAGCTTGAGTTCTGTCCGCGGCCGGCGACCGCTAAAAACTCGATGCAGTTTCGCAAAGCGAATTGGAAGCATAGCATAGACATGCATGCATGGTATAGCAAGGGGTGGGAAAGGGAAGTGACGGTTAGGAGGAGAGATGTGAGGGTGAGAATGGAAATGGGAAAAGGTAAACATAGCATAGTCAAAGGAGGTGGGAAATGGAAGTGAGGACGAGAAGTAACGTGAGGGTGAGGAGAGAAAAGAAGGGAGAGTGTAAACATAGCATAGGCATGTATAGTATAGCAAGGCGGTTGGAAATGGAAGTGTTGATGAGGATTGATGTGAGGGTGAGAAGGAGGGAAAGGGTAAAGCACAGCATAGCCATGAACAGGTGCCCCAAAAGCCGGATGTGCGTCGGCACATCCGGCTGACCCATCCCGAATTCTGATGCTCGCTTTGTCGCCGGCTCGAGCAAAGCCGCGCCGCTACCACTCAGACTCCTATGTACTCAAATTGAGCATAACTATTCGCCTTATGATGACTCACGTTTATACTCACGTCTACTCACATATACTTCAAAGCACTAGCGTTCATACGCCATCTCAATAATTATTCATTAGAGGCGTGAGTTACGAAAGTGGGCGAGGGGAGGGGGGTTTGACCTCCCTCTCGCTAAATCTTTCACGGGAAGTTCTTGATAAAAATATCTCGTGTGAGCCATCTTTCAATAAAGATGTCCTTACTGGATTATAATCATTGATAGCTCGTATTTGAATGTATGAGATCAAAACGCGCAAAGTAGAAGGCCAGTAATAGGGGATATTGATGTTAAAGAGCATTGACACTATGCATGGTCGAAAAAAGTAAATTATACGCTAATGGAGCCCCGCCACGGTGGTCTAGTGGTTATGGCGCTCGACTGCTGACCCGAAAGTCGCGGGATCGAATCTCGGCAGCGGCGGCTACATTTTCGATGGAGGCGAGAATGTTTGAGGCCCGTGTACTTCGATTTAGGTGCACGTTAAAGAACCCAATAGGTGGTCGAAATTTCCAGAGCCCTCCACTACGGCGTCTTTCATAATCATATCGTTTTGGGACGTCAAACCCCAGATATTATTACTACTATACGCTAATGGACTGATGAGTCGAGTCACTCGGACTCAGAAAGAGCCGTGAGTCTGAGTCCGAGCGAGCAATATTTTGGTGAGTTTGGGTCCGAGTGAGCCCGGTTGGGAAAATTTTCAGTGAGTCTGAGTCCGAGTGAGCCCGAATAAGGAAAATTTTGGTGAGTCTGAGTCCGAGTGATCCCTAAAAGCAAAATATGTTTCACGAGTGAGTCTGAGTGAGTCCACATTTTTTGCCGACCTATGCCACTCACTACTCGTCAGAGGCGAAAGTGGTGGCAATCCTGGCGAGGCAGAAAGCGCACGCCTCCGAAGTTTTCTTCGCGACGTGGGCAAACAAATGTATAAAGCACTGAAAGCGTCCCTGGCGAGCAGTGATGGTACAAGCGCAGCTTCGCTCGAGCCGGCGATAAGGCGAGCATCAAAATATCGGGATGGGTCAGCCGGATGTGCCGACGCACTCTCACTATCTGCAGCGCATCTACTGATAGAGCGCGCCGGCACGCAATTTCGCCTAGTTTGGCCAAAGCTCGCGCGCTCCGTTTTACTTTTGGGGCGCCTGTGGGAAGTGAGGAAGGCTGGGAAAGGGAAGCGAGGGTGAGGAAGGAAACGATGAGGGGAAAGGGTAAAACAGTATGGCCATGCTTAATATAGTATAGAGGGAAAGGGAAGTGAGGAGGAGGGGAAGGCCACCAGATCCACTGTTTCCTCAGTCTTCGCACCAATAGTGCGTAGAATTTTCTTTCCCTGAATTCCTGCTGTAACTTTTCTTTATTCAACCGTGAGCAGTATATATGACGCAGTAACGATAAACCCGCTTGTGTATCAGCCGCCCTTGTGTTTCCCTTGCAGCGGTTCCCCGCTGATGCCTTTCCCGGAACGTTCGAGCCACGACCCGATCGAGGAGGTGGCGCTGCGAGCCCACTGCATCAAGACCGAGGACGATGCAAGCGTGGACCTGGCCTCCGCGGTGACATGCGTGCACATGACGCCCACGGAGCGTCTGCGCCCAGCACTCACCGTAGATCATTACCCGATAACGCACGACTCGTTCATGCCACTGCCGTACGAGAGCATGCTGGCGCAGTCGACGGGACACAGCGCGCAGGTGCTTTATCGGCCATTTTGTACATATAGCACGAAGTTCGCACTACCGTGTGCGCGCTTGCTCCCTTTTGTGCCTTGTCCAGTCTACAAATAGTTTTGCTTTCCGATAACCTCACATGGAGGAAGAGACTGAGGCCAAAAATTACACATCATCTCCCCCTACGGGCAACCATGGTGGGATGCGAAAGCATCGCGGGGGGTGCGCGTCGAGTTTCCGTTTCTCTTATGTGACTTATGAGACGGTGGTTGTCGAGGCGTTTGAATTACCGCTTGCCGACGCTGACGTTTACGTTCGGCTTCCCGAGCCTTCCTCTGCTCCGCGGCGGTGGCGCTGCCGCTGTAACTAGCGTAAGGTCCCTAGATATCTAGGGACCTTAAACTAGCGCCGACGTTGACGTTGGTCATGGCGTTTCGCACACCGTTGCAGAGAGAGAGAATAACGGAAGCACAGCGAACGCGCGCTTTCGCAGCCTCGCAGCTTCGAGATCGCTTGCCGGCATTGCCGTTTACGTTCAGCTTCGCGAGCGTCCATAGCGCCGTTGCGAAGGAGAGTGCAACGGGAGCGAGCGCGCGCCGCATTATATACGAGCGCACAGCTGTGGCGGAGAGAGAAACGAAGCGGAGGCAGCGCTCACGCGGGGAGAGGGGGGGGGGGGGAGAGTTGGCGCATGTGCAGTATGGGTGCGGACGCAGCAGAACGCACACTGCCCCGAGCATAAGATGCTTTCGAATCTAAAAGTACGCTTATGTTTTAGCATTCCTGCTCTGCTGGCAAAGTTGCGGCCGCCAGCACTACCTGCTGCGAACCAAACGCTTCCAAGCAATACGCTCTCCCTCTAGAGGTCACGTGTTGGCATAGGCGTGAGCATAGGGGGGGGGGGGGGGTCGCAAAGTCTGCCCCATACCACTGCTCATTCGGACCTGCCCCGACACTGTTTAAAGAGCAGGGTTATGGCCACGCAGGTTTCTGACGATAATGGCGGCCGAAGGACCATGATGTTGCATTCCAAGAACTGTTTACTTCCCATCTTTACTACCAGAAAGCCAGGGACCAAAGGCAGGCCGTTGTGAGAAGCACATCATCGCTTGATTTTCATTTTGTTTAATCCATTGTGAAGCATGTTGTCTTTTGTACTTTTGTCACATCTACATGTACTGTTAATTACCATCGAGTCCTATGGCCGCCTACAGGTGACACCATTTTATGACAAATATTGCTTAGTTGACAGTCCATGGGATTATCAGAACTCTTCGCCAGCACCATAGCTAAGAAGGATCTGTCAAGCACGTCTTATTCCCCGAATTCCTCAGTAACGTTCTTCCGTTAATGCATGCTCACGTCTGCATCGGCAGGTGCTTGTGGGCAACGTGCGGAACGAAGGCGGAATGCTTGTGGCACACGAGTTCCGTAACCTGACCAACAAAGAACTGCACAGCACCAACAGGGACGAGATCATCGACAGGCTGCTCAAATACCTTGAACCCTATCACATCCCGTATCTGGAGAAGATCATCAAGTATGCACGCGGCCAGCATATACGGTTCCTCTGTTCTCATAACATAACACCAAATGTGCCTCAACGGCAATGTGAGGAGCTGTAATTAAAATTATTCTGCTATGCTATACAAACCCAAACTATAAACTTCCAAAATGTTTACATTTTGTATGTGTATGTGGAGACGTACACATACACACGTACGAACATAAATAAAGGAATATCAGACCCCTCCTTGAAAAAATTAGTCTACACACGTGAAGTCTTGTTCCCTCTATCCTCATAACCTTACACCAAACATGCCTCAATGACAATGTGCGGAGCTATAATTACAGTTGAACCCCTTTATAAGAGACACACACCGGGGAACAGTTCTTTTTCTTTATATAAAGTGTCTGTTATAAGCAGGGTACCATGTTCTCATTTTCTGATCAACCGCTATTTCCATCTAGGCATACTGGTGTTGCTTATACCCACATGTCCCTTACATCAGTGTCTCTTATACAGGGGGTTCAACTGTAAAACTATTCTGCTATACCAGGGGTCTCGAACATGTGGCCCACGGACGTTTTGCTAGCGCCCCGCGGCTACACAAAGAATAAAATTTTTGCGACTTTGCTAAATTGTACTTGCATTATTCACTCGCTTATTGCGATTAATAACGCTTTGTTCGGGTAAGCTACAGAGGAGGGACTGGTCTCGACCATTTTTTTTGTGTCGCATGCCATGCAGTAACAATGTGTTGAAACATAACCGTGGAACGAAATCTCTATTTCAGAATCGGTGTCCAGATTGGATCCATTCTGGAGATCAGTATGAATATGTTTCTTGAATCCCGATGCCAAATACCCTTCACAAATGTTCCATATATGAGATATGGGAAATGCATTCTTTCAAATGGGAGCGTTAGGTGACATTTCGTACAATGCCCCCCACCCCCCCACCCACCGACTTCGACCTGCTTCACTGTCCCAGCCCTTGCGGGACTAAATTTCGTAACTGCGGCCCACTGGCTGAGGTGAGTTTGAGACCCCTGCACTGTACTATACCAACCTGAACTATAACCCTCCGAAATTTTTAAATTTTGTATGTGTATGTGTACACACACAGGAACATCCAAAAAGGAGGGTCGGACCCCCCCCCTGAAAAAAAACTTATCTACACCCCTGATGTCTTGTCCTAAAAATACCTTAATTTCTTGATTACTAACACATTGGTGTCAATGACACTGATATCTTAGACTTCCTCAAAAATTAGTATAGTATCACTGTAAACCAACTTTTAATCTGCCTAAGGGATCCAGTGTATCATCGGCTAAAAGCAGCAAGCAGAGCGATGTTGTATATAAGCACCAAAATGGCTCGACGGTGTTACACTGCCACGCAAAATGTTACACGCACATAAACCCATCCTCGCTAGCAGATGCGAGTAGCCAGTGTCGGTATGATAGGGGTGCAGCCATCTTCTTTTATTTTGGAAAAGAGCACTGACAAGCTATCTTGAAAAAAAGATTTTGCTTTGTTGAGCATATTAAAAGGACTGTTTAGCCCTTTGCGACACAGCGTCCTCATTTGGAAATGACTTGCTTTTGACATTTCTGTGCACCGATGGCAAGGAAGAGACCACAAACGCTGAGCTAACAGTAAAATTAAGCATTCTTGTTGCCCAAGTTCCTTTATATCACTTCTGGTTGAACTATTTGCTATGCAAAATCGCTTTGGTGAAGGCAGTACCGTGCTTAATAAGACGTTGGATGTGGGGCCTTTTGCAGGGATTTCAAAATATTTTTTTTACCTTTTTAAGAATGCTCGGTGCCGGCAGATAACTATCGCATGTGATTTGAGCGGGTCATTGAATTCGGTTTATGAAGGAGCATAACATGACTGACTGTACAACGTACAATACTTAGATAATTATTTACATTGTAATTACAATTAATTTCTGTCAAATATACTATAATTCATTCTAACACTTCCATTTGCTTTAAATTTGGTCTCCAGAACCTTGGCATCAAATTATGTAAATTTCGTGCATTTCTAGACAGTCAGATCATAACGCCTGTCGCAAAGGGTCAGTGCATGCACATCACTCTGACACAGGGAGTTTTTATGGTTTTGGGCCTTCATGTGACAGACGGGCCACTGAACACTTCAATAAATGAATCTGGCCACTGGTTGACGCAGCAGAGCTGAAAGTGTGCTGTGTCGCTATAGAGGATGGTGAGAAAGCTTGAAAGGAAGCTAAGGTCAGCACAATGATTGTAATGAAGATAATTTGCATGGTGTTGCTACATGTGCCCAGGTGCTACCTGGCAAACCCAGAGAAAGTGCAGCAGCTGCCAAACTTCATCGACTTGGCCTCGGAAGTGCTGGGTGACCTCTTTTACGTGTGTCCAATGAAAAGGTTCGCAAACCTTTTCTCGGATGCCGGCAATCGGGTCAACTACTTTGTGTTCGATTACCAGCCGGAGGCAATGAAGAAGCTGAAAACGCTCCACAAGGATGCCACCCAGTTGGATGATGTGCTTGCTGTGTTCGGTGCACAGCTGTATCCATCTGAAATTGTCTTCTCACACACGATCATGAAGCAATGGGGTGACTTCGCAAAGTCCGGGTGAGTGTGCTGCTTTCACAGCAATGCTCGCGAACTCTGTAAGAAGGCTCCAGTTGACCCTGTTCATCATATAAAGCTTATAGATTTAGCACCAGTGTGTTTTACCACAATGCACTATAGTCAGTTACAACCGAAGAAAGAATGCCAGCTCTGCCCACGGCCATCGCTGTCGCCCCCACAGAAAATTTGCATAAATGCTTGCTCCAATAGCAAGTACTCATTTCTGTGACATCAAGCACTCCTCGGGTGTTTCGGATACATTTGACTTTTCCATATAGACCGATGTTTATGTCACTGGTTTTAGGTTGGAAACTTGAATGTTCTAGTAAATTTCATCAGGGATTTTCACGAACCTTTATCTATTAATATGTGCAGTATTTACATTAGCCGAGAAACAGTAATTACCGTTCGAGTGGAAACGAGCTAGCACAACTGTCTTTCACAGGTGCAGGGCAGGCATTATGCGGTTCTGTGGGCAGAGCCTACATTTTTTCTTAGGTTGTAAACAAGTATAGGTAGTGTCAAGAACGGCTGATCAAGCCAACATTTGCATATAACCGAAGTTTTACAAAAGTCAGTTCAGTCAACGTCGGAACGATGAACGAGCAGTACACAGTGGTTTGCCAAAGTGTCATACTGGCTTCAAACGGCTTTGTGACATGGTAAAATGATTGCTTGTGAAGAAACATTAGTAGCTATGTGCAGCAACTTGCAATGATTGTAAAAGTGCACTGAGACTGTCTTGCTGAGTTTACAAAAACCACAAGCAAACAAAATACTTTCATGAGCGAGTTAGCGCATAAGGTATGGGACAAGAGCCAGGTGTGCCTTCCTTCATGACTATGTACCTACTTTTTGTTGTGCCATTCACAAGCTTGAAAACTCCATGCACTTATAAATATAGAAACACTGTAAAGATGATAAATAACGTCACAACGGCCGTGGTACAATCTACACGCGCAGAGACTTGCCATCACTGAAGGGTGGCCGTCCGTGGCCACCGTTCACGCGAGACAATCCTCGCTACGTGTTCCTGAGCAACCGCGGCCAGACCACCCAAAACGAGCTCGCCACAGAAGAGAAGGACGACTACAAGGACCAGTCGTGCAAGTATTGGGAGGACTACCTGAGCATGCAGGCCACCAACCAGCAGCCTGAAGAGTTCTCCTTCAAGTGTGAAGAGATCAGTGGAACCTAGCCATGTTGCGTTTCACGTATCCGTACATCGTGCAAAATGCACAAGCCCTTATAAAATTCGATATATACGTGAAACCTTTCACTTAAAGTACCGTGAACTCCCAGTTGTCCCCATGACACCTTTTAACTGTGTGATGCATACCTGCCAAGTGTGCGACCTTTGAAGTTCATAAAGTTAGACACAATAGACCCTTTTCATAATCCGCAAGTGCGCTTCCCTGTACTGCACACTCGCCCAATTATTGGCAGCACTTGTGCTTCAAATGGAGAGGACGTCCTAGTTGCACATGCTGGGGCTTGTCTTTATGCATGTTTATGTCAAGAGAGCTGAGTCTACATTTTTTGCGTCATAGCACAAGCAAACTGCACTTGAACACGCTGTTTGCAGAAGTGATTAGCTGCCATTAGTTGGGCTAACTGCACCGCAGGAAAGCTAGCTTTAAAGGGCCCCTGACACCAAAATTTAAATGTCGAGATGTTTGTGTTGTTTGACTTTCCTGTATACGGGGGCACATATGACCAATTATTAGTGACGAACGTTGCCTTAAGATATCTTAATTTGGTTTTAAAGTAAGCGTGAGTGCTCATTTGAGTTGGCTGCACCTCGCGACACCCTGGTATGACGTAGACAGAGGCCCCGCCGAGTAAAGCAAGTATTGTGGACGTACAGAAGGTTAGGTGCACAATACGACTGGCACTCGGCGAGGCCTATTGTTCCGCACCCCTCTCGCTCTGTTGTCGGGCTGCTCTGAGGTAGTTTTCGTGCTTAACAGGTTTAACCCATACCGAGGCACCCACATGCTTTCATCTCTACATCGCGCAGGGCCCTGATTTGAAAATCGCGCTTTCAACGTCACCACAGCTTGAGTGCACGTGGTCTTTGACGCTCCCCCGCATGGGGCGCTAGTTTCTTGTGGTTTTTAGGCGGGCGTATTGAAGTGACGCTAAAATGGTCACAATTAACTACGCTAGAATTAGTTATACAATACGCTAGAGCATTTACGATTTAACTTAGGGATTACCAGACACAAAGCTACAAATTACAGTAAAAAAGTCACCAACAAAAATTTTGCTGTCAGGGGTCCTTTAAACTAATGAAAAAGGTCCATACCAACAGGAGGGGATGGAGGTGGTGAACTAATTAATAATTACTGGGGTTTTACATGCCAAAACACACTATGAGGCACACCATAGTAGAAGACTTTATTTAATTTTGGCCACCTGGGGTTCTTTAATGTGCACCTAAATCGAAGTACACGGGTGTTATTGCGTATTTTTAGGTAGCGGGAGCTAGTCAAGCTGTTTTAGTGTAGCTTTTACTCCCGCCATCCTTCATGTAGTACCAAACATGAAAATAAAGATTCAATTCAATTCAATTCACCCCCTTCGAAATGCGGCCGCTGCGGCCAGGAATCAAGCCCACGACCCTCAGCTAAGCAGCACAACACATGGGGGTGCTGCATAGCACTATTATCTATGCTTGCCCTATATGCAAGCCTTCCCAGAAAAGCGTGTGCACATTATTAGTAAACAGTTATTTTTAGGCGCACAACACAAGAAGCAACAAATTTCGCTTGGCAAGTGCTGTACTGACAAGCAACAGAGTCTTTTGAGATCACAGTGACATTTTCTATTTTCAGCAACTTTCGTGTTGCCGATTTAACCTGCTTATGGAAGTCATCCGTACAAACTACTTGAATGATGCAAGCAATCCCCCTTGGGACATTTCGCCATTGGAAGGCTTTCCAAGTTCCAACGGAACGTTTGGGGGATCAACTAGTGATACTTATTAAAGTAATATTTTTCGGAAAACATGACGCAACATTTTGAATGTGCAGAAAGATCCCATATTCATAAACTTCGCAGAAATTCCGAGACGGCTTGCAAGTATGACGATGAGACAAAGCAATTCCTTAGTTACACTGTGCAGTCAGTGCTCTCAACTTCTGGAGAAAAAATTGTAGCGCAAGAAAACACAAGGACAGACAAGTTACACAGGACTGGCACTAGTGCCAGTCCCCATAAGTAGCTATAAATATAAATCACTGGCGATAATCGATAAATATAAATAACCGATAAATATAAATAACTGGTGCTAGCGCCAGACAAGGAACACGGGAGTGGCGCTAGCACCAGTCCAGTGTTCCTTGTCTGTCCTTGTGTGGTTTTGCACTACAATTTTTTCTTCAGAAGTCGTGAACCAACAAGCCCAAGAAAATATTTCGCTAAGGGCTCTCAAGTTAGACAACACGTTCATTTACCTATACGGCTGCAGTACTTATCTTTCGGCTGCACTCAGAGTCAGAATAACTCCTACCTCACTTATAGACTGAATAATGGAGGTTATGCTGATTCTTGGTTGGAGTGTATCAGATGGTCCTGTGCTTCTTCTCGTCCCCGTCTCCTTTTACGCTAGTAATCATGTCCTGTCATGCTCATTACCAACTAGCCCAACTTTCCACTTTAACTATCAAACTTACTTCTACCATTCTTGCGTGCACGAGTTGAAGTAATGACACTGCCCAACAATCTCTGGCCGACATTTTAACAGGGCATACTTTTCTCTAAACTAAAGCTTATTGTGGTTGTGGTACACTTTTGTTTGGTTTTTCACTGAGCTGTGCGTAGTGTTAAGTGGATTTATTATCACGAACACCAGCTTAATCTTTTGCAGTCTCCCTCGATGCACGATTTGTGAGCCCGAATTAATCCTGCAAAATCTACTTGACTACCTGCTCAGTTGTCAGCTATACACGACATATAAAGCAGAGTATGAAAAAAAAAGAAAACGAATTTTTAACTTGCCTGTGTGAGTGCATAAGATCAAAGTAATAATTCAACAGCTAGCAACCACATGTTCTACCACGTTCCTTGGTGCCATTCAAGTGTAGTCGCAAAGAAAATGAGACAATTCCCATTCCTAAAACTTCGTCGAGATTGCTTCAATGGCACCGGAAAAGCCATTGAAGCTTTTAGAGGACTATGATCATGCTAGAAACACGAACTAAGTTGACCGAAGTGAAATATTGTTGCTGCTAGCCTTTAAGCAGATATACATTGAGTGCCTGTCTTCGATGCTTACTGGCTAAACCCAGTAAATCGAGTTCAGCAGGAAACAAGCAGAAGAGATGTAGTAAGATGCATTTTCATTTACAATGTGTGAATGTATGTACAAAGGATGAATAGCAAATGGCCCTTGGCTACGCAACAAGCCTCCACTGGCCTCCACAGGGACAAAACCGCACCCACCGCTGTTCCCAGGCCCGAATGGTGCCTGCCTTCACTCCAGGCCGTACCATCGACATGGAAAAGCACCTGCAAATTAATCCGACAACAGTTCAAAGAGTTCAGTTATTCCGAAACGGGCCTCAATATAGCACATGCTCTTACTACACAGAACACCGGGCACCTATTTGTAGAGGGTCGACCACATCTAAGATGAACACCTCCTTAGTATTCAAGCCGGTAAAACTAGCACACTCGAGTACTTCATGGGGGAAACACCCTTTATATGACGTCCAATCATCGCGTTGATAAACAATAACTGTAGACTTATGTATTGAAATTAGCTTTTATGAGGTCTTGAAGTAGTTTCCTACTATATTTATTAGAGGGAACTCTGGCCCTACGATCGTTCAGCCACCATGAGAATGATGTACACAGATTTGCTTAATCTTCGTGCTTCCGGCATCGAATGCACTTGTGGCTTTGTTTATTGTGTTTTGGCTTTTGTTTCGAATAAAAGAATGGATCGTTGTGAACTTCGTGAGCCTATTTGAATTGGTGAGCCTAAAAAGGTCAAGGTGGTGAAGTGGAACTGCTGAGTGTTTGCTGGACTTCATTTTGCAACAAAGCGGCTGCAGGTCACACGGAGCCAAATGGAGCCGAAAGAACGAAGCTTAGACAAATCTATGCACTACCCATCATTCCCATGTTGGCCGTACCGCCATGCGTTGCAGCTCCCATAGACACTACCACCAAATTTCCCTCTAGTGCGTTATTAGGAAACTCTATGGCCTTGAGTACTAATGAGATGTTCAACTTAGATGTGGACGACCCTGTACACTAACAGTAGAGACTCCTTTATTGTAAAGTGTTAGCCAACAGAAAAGTGCCACCTCTTTCAAACATGGTAAAACTTCATATTCGAGTGTGTGAAAGGAACACAAGCGTGATCGACCAGTGGTGGCTTGCTGTACTGATACATGGCATGTAAGCTGCACCAGCCTACAAGTATGTTTTATATCTTGATTAATATGTAACAATAGTAACCACATGATGCATAGATTGTGACTGTGTAAGTGTGCGTGGGAGCTGTGGGTATTAACAATGCACCCAGCCCAATATTGATGGACAATGCATGAAATGGCTCAACTTTGTTTTTCCCGCTTGATTATTACTACAATACAGTTAAAAACGATTAATGGCCCCCTATGCTTTCTCTGGCTTTATTGTCTGTCGGATTCATTTGGTTTTTTCTCACTTAGTGACATTGGAAGTTCATCATTTTTAAAATTGTACATGATTTGTTGGCATTGTTGAGTTATTTTCACTTAAAGCATATCATATATTTCCGGCCAAGCTGCTGGTTGTAGAAGATATTCACAGGTGTGACACAGGCACGGAAATGTCGCATCATGACAATGAATCACAAAAGAGCCAGAGCCACAAAGTGCTTATTGCATGCTAGCTGAGATAACTAGCTCATATATATGTACAGGACTCCCGGATTGAAACAGGACAATTTAGGGCAAAGTAACTCACATACTTTCGTCTCCACCGTCTTCAGTTCGGGTCATATCAGCGTAATTTCGACTCGAACGTGTAGATCAGAGCCAACATTATCTTTAGAGACCAGACTCGTCACGACATGACGTGGTTATCTAAAGGAATTGCGAATAGCAGTCGTTATACTAAAAAAATTTTGTCTGATTTGAATCTGGGAGTACTGTACATTCAGAAATAGTTAACAGATGAACTTTAGGAGTACAGTAAACCGGGCTAGTTGGTATTCATTCATTATGTAACAGCACGAAAAGGACGAGAAAAGCTTTCTAAGGCACACATAAGACAGGACACAGTGCTGACTATGAACTGAAATTTTTTATTCTGGAAATGGGTTTATAAGGGGTAGGCTGGACCTGCGCACACTTAATCACAACACACATGATGCAGTTGATATGAACTATGAACTGAAATTTTTTATTCTGGAAACGGGTTTATAAGGGGTAGGCTGGACCTGCGCACACTTAATCACGACACACATGATGCAGTTGATAGTCAGCGCTGTGTCCTGTCTTATGTGTGCCTTAGAAAGTTTTTCTCATCCTTTTCGCGCTATTACATAATAGATGAACTTTGCTACATTCCTCACACCTCCTACATGAGAAGCAAACATTGGGTCACAGGTGACCCTATCTCAAAGCACGTGATTGATAAAAGAAGCCTAGAAAATTAGTTTGTACAAAAGTCAAGCCTTTAAAAGGCCCTTGTGAAGCTGACACTTAAGCAATGCATCTGCGTGGCATGCAGTACGGCTTCACAAATGCTGGAGTGAACAAAGTCTAAAGACTTTTTAAGGAAAATCTATTTTCAATCTCGCTTTAGACTTCCTGTAAAATGCAACAAACAAACAAAAAAACTAGGAGGACACTTGAGCGTTGCCTTCAAGAGTAGAAAACGATAGCAAAATCGAGCACCGTTCACATCACCTTCTCAACTGCTAGCCTCGCTTCGCTTCACAGTGAACAGCTCAACCGTGCCACAAAAGGAGAAGTGTCCGTGCGCATAACACTTGGAGTTTTCAAACTATCCTAGAATGCCTACTGCAAATATAGTAGCAAAAGGCCCACTACGCCATAATTCTTCCTCCTGCGAATGGACAAAGTACCCACTACATGTCCATAAGGCGACACACACAATTTCGCAGCTGCACACTTGGTTGATGCTGTTGCTGATAATGACTGATGCACACTTGGTTGATGCCTGTGCGATTTGCAATTGGTGGGCCTTTAAACTTACCACTCGTTGCGCAGTTCACGTTCTGACACCTGATGCAGTTCTACGCTTCTGCCACACAATATTACATATGTTAAAGGAGTACTGACACGATTTTGAGACATCACAAAAGGGACATCTTTAATTTCCTTGGTATGCAGTGTCAACGCTCTCCACACACTGGAGCCGGAGAACACATACACTCAAACCTCATTATAACAAAGTCGCATCTGCCACGAAAATAACTTCGTTATATCCGAAAATTCGTTATAAACGTTTATTTGTAACACTGTAGCTATTACAAGACTATTCTTCATTTACTTCGTTATAACCGATAATTCGTTATATCAGTGTTCGTTATAACAAGGTTTGAGTGTATAAAATATTTTATTTTGACTTTGAAGTTTTCGTCGCTGAGCATCTCCAAGCCAGCCCCACTGCAATGGACATTATCCCGATGAGTTGACACAGTTCCCCCCAAGTTTGTGAGCTCTGTGTCCTGCATGCAGCCTAAATTGTAGAAATCCCTGTCATGGTCACTGGACGACCATTCGCTCATCGTTGTTTATGTGCACCACGAGCAGATGACGTATTTGCCGCTAGTACATCACGAGTTTCTGTATCCCCGTGACGTCACACTGCTATGAAACGTCACTGAGAAGCCGCCCCCTCAATATCGAAACCGAAAGTGTTTTTTAAGGTAGCGGTAATTAAAACATATTTGATGCATTCCCAGGCACCACAATACTCATTTTAGGTTTCTCGACACCAGCATTCTTATAGGTTTTTCTTCTGAAACAGTTTCAAGCACAGGGGTGGCTCTGTGGTAGAACACCTGCTTGCCACACAGAAGTCCTGGGTTCGATTCCCACTCGAACCGAAGATTTTTATTACTTATTTATATCTATCCCGAATTTTCACTCATGGACAACGCTGATTTTTCGCTCACAACCAACGACACCGATGCCGACACCGGAATTTCTGCGAAACGAGCTCTTTAACGCTATCGCATAAATATGGTAACAGTGTTCAAGATCAGTTCTTGTCAAAACAATCAGAATCACATAACAGCCAACATGCCTAGTACAGTGCCTCGCCGAAGAAGGGTTCGTTCCGAGGCTAATGTGCCGCACGATGTCCATCTTGCTTGGCATGGACACGGACCCTTCCACAGGATGAGACTTGGAAGGCACGTGCAGAAAGTCTGGAGTTATGCCGAACTCAAACTGCATTGGCAATGAATTGAGGAAGAATGCAGGACTGGCCACACCTACAAGTTACAAGAAAAAAGAGAAAAAGAAATGGAACACAGAAATGAAGCTGTACAGGTGCATGTACAGGTGTCAATATCATCATCATCAGGCTGAGAATTCTTTTTTACCCTGTTCAATTATCGAATCACTGCCACCTCATCTAATGAGCCTAATGAAATCAACAGACAATGAAGCTAAGGTACAGGGAATGTTATTTGTAGCTTTTGAACTGTAATATAGTAATTATGACATAAGTGAAAAGGAATTACGGTGGATGAAAAATCAACTTGCTACAGGTACAGAAAGAACCTACAACCTTTGGACAACGCATTCCGATGCCTTTGTTGATTTTTTGTCCACTTTAATTTCTCTATCTATTTATGCCATAATTACTAAACTCATTTAAAAAGCTGCAAATAGTGCCCCCTATACCTTCCTTAGCTTCACTTTCTGATGGCTTCATTAGGTCGTGTCTAAAAAAAGAAATGAGCCCTCGATTAATCCCCTTATTTCGTTCACTCATCTAACGAAGAAACATGTAACTGGGACTGAAGTTGTATCTGGGAAGAGTTGCACAGTATGTACGTATTTGTATATAGCTGCCGTTCCAAACTCTCAGCTTGCAAGTCTGGTTGGTTGCAAGCCATGATGTGGGAACAAAATAAGCATTATTCACTGCTCTGCACGCGTCATTGCAAAGTATTTCGATCATTTTTTTTTTCAGGCAAGATCTACACACATTGCCATTTTAAGTGCTTTCCTGGCCTTATGAAAGCGGTAAGGCCACTGCAAACCTATGTGAGCGAATCGAAACCAAGCTTGATCAAGTTCGCATGCCACATCCGCCAGCACTTCACAGCACTGCGATGACACGACACATAACGAGCCGTGTGACAGGCAAGCACGAAATACCGCCGTGGCTTCAACCTTCCCGATTTCAAGCAGAATGTTAACACAACAATGAGCATTCGAAACTTCTGCACTAATGTCATTGCAAAAAATGCTCAGGAGCCTACGTTTTTCATAGCAAAAGTACCCGAAAAAAATGTTAGGCAATAAAGGTTGACAGCCACAACATCCATCTTAATGAGGCACGAAATACTGAGGTTTCCATCGTACAGCAGACCACATCATATGACAAAAGCCATACTTGCCTTCTGTGTGGTTTCCAAGATCGATAGATGGTATGAGTATCTGGCTCGGTAAAAGGCAACACTCATCTGAAATCACAAATTCCGGTTTGTTCATGGCACTTCCTGGTCCACTACTGCACATTAATTGTAGTGTGCCCCCGCTACTCGAAAAATGACTTTCAGTGAGCGCTAGTACCATTAAATTTGTCTTAAATGCATGTGCACATGCTTACCCAAGAGAGTTTCATCAGGTTCGGAACCGTGGTTGAGCAGAGTCTTGGTTAAAAGTTTAAATAAGAGCGAGAGCACATCCAGGTTGTCTGGAAAGATAAGTGAAAACAAAATGCTTGATTACCTAGAGAACAGATGTGGGCAGAATCAACAACATCCCTGTGATTCACTTTTGTACTAAAATACTTCACCTCAAGATTTATACTTTTGAGAGGCATTAAGGAGTACAGATAGTATTGTCATCTACTCGTTATCTCAGTACAGTTGGAACTTACTACAAGCTCCTTCATAACATACAAAGTGCCGACTACATGAAGGCTTCATTATAAGCGGACACTATAAACCACGCATGATATTTATGGACCAACTTTAGCATTTAAATTAAAGAGGCATCATACAAATGTTTCACAACCTTCATACTCTTTAAGTGCCATCCTTTCATATACGAGACGATACTTCCAGAGTGGGTGCGAGTACTTGTTTAACCTCTAGGAATTTAAAACCAGCGGCATTAGACCCAGCTGCTAAGTGGTACCTGTCATCTTGGTGTAGGCGGGAAGACAGCTCTCGCTGATGAATCCCCACATGCGGAAAATGACCAACAGCTCACGAAGCATGTTCAAGGACTTGGCATCGGAGATGAGGCCACCCTGTGCAGGAAACAATATGACATGAGAGTTTATGATAAGATACAAACATACGGGGACAAGTATATAAAAACTCACAGGGTCTCTTATGCATTCGCCTAAGACGACTCGAAGGTGAAAGCCATCTTCCTCTTTTTCTTCTCATTCGATGTATTGATCCCCCCCCTGCCCCCCTCAGAAAACTGTCTGCACCTAACGTGGTTTTGCACTGCCACTACAAGCTTTGTGCACCTTACCTGGTTTGCACTGCCCAGCCCACCTTTGACAAAGCCACAATATCATGTGACAATGTCATCATGTGACGTCACCTTTTGTGACACCACAGAGACATCATGACGACGTCACAAATTTTTCTGATCTGTGACGTCGTCATGACATCGTATGGAGACATCATCACACGATGATGATTCTTTGCATCACTCGTGTTAACACCGACACCGCGGGACGCTGACGCTGCCGACGGTCAATTTTCGCATTCGATGAGGCATCTAAGGCTTTCACCTTAAAGGGACACTAAAGGCAAATATTAAGTCGATGTTGATTGTTGAAATAGCAGTCCAGAAACCTCGTAGTGCTACTTTTGTGCCAAGGAAGTGCTTATCTTGAAATAAAATCACGTTTTAGTGGTCCGCATCGCGTTAGTGCACTTCAAATCACCCGCCTGAAAGCGGTCTTACTGACGTCACTGTTGCTGTGGCCAACGTTGCCTGCCTTTACTGCGCGGCCGCCGACGCTAGTAGCAGCAGAGTGAAAGTAGCGGGAGCCACAGCAGCAGCAACGGCCATCGAAGCAATCGAAGCTTGCCGCAATCGCCGCAGTGGATGCAGAAGGTGTTGCAAGTCATGGCACACAGACAAATCGGGCAGGGTGTTGAGCCGATTCTCTGACTCTGGAAATACCGATGGAACGGCGCTGCGGTAAAGCCTTGCTCGAAAGGGCACAGTAACAGCCTTGCCCAAGTTGCGGTTGGTCTCGTAATCCTCAGCACGAAAGTGCAGCGAGCACATGTGCAGAGTTTTTGACTGTTTAGCACACTGGCGCAATGGCATGACACTCAGTAGAGGTGAGACAGCTGAAATTGATTTGGGAGCAGTTTTCGGAGCAGCAAAATTTCAATTTTGGAGCAGAAGAACCCTGATTTGGAGCAGATAGCGGAATTTTTCAAGTCATATCAGGAGCTTGAAAAACAGATTTCTAGCAACTTGGGGGGACAAGTACACATCTAAATTGGCCAAAGATAGACATAACACTGAAGCAGCATTTGGAGAAAGTATCGCCAGGTATGAACTATACTACCTCTTTAAAGACTATGCGACCTATCTAGCCCGAGTAAGAAACGCATGAAATAACTGAAAAAGAAGGTTCTGCAAACTATGTTCACTGCATAAAAAATTTGAGAAAAACAACAAAAAGAATGTGATTGCACAAGAATTGCAGTTACATAGCAGTAGGCCTGTTTAGGATCCGAGATGTAATTTAGCAGATTACTGCTTTGGCTTTTATTGCGATAGCAATTATATGGAAAGTCTGAACAGGTTTGTGCCGTCGGCATCGCAGTCATGTTCCATATAAGGTCCAAATCGATAACATCCCCTGCGCATCATGTTTTACGGACGCAATAACATACACCGCATGCCAGGCCTGCCGTTGATTGCTACTCATCAGAGAGGAAACGCGCTGCCCATCTTGAAGGAGCACGAAGCAACGCGAGGGAGAGGGATGGGGGGGTGTCGCTTAAAGGGGTCATGAACCACTTTTCCAAGTAATGATCTAATGGCCTCAGTATCGGAGTGTACTGCCTCCCGAATCGATTGCCGCAAAAATTTCTCGAATCCGTCGAGAATCAGCGGAGTTACGGGGGTTTGGCGCACGCTCCCAGCGCTTTCTCTCTTTTCTCGTGCCGACGAGCGCACTGGAAGCTAGACAGGGAGGGATGGCATGGGGGAAAGAAGTTACGCCAGCGCGCGTCATGAAACGCGATCGCTCTCCCGCTGTGATTCGCTTGCGCGAGTGCGGCTACCGTGTACTGAGGAGTGCGGCGCCGGCAAGTGGCGGCACCCCGCGGCAAGAAGCGCATCTGATCCGAACGCCGCTCTCGATTTACGTCGGCTATCGGCCAATAAGCATGCTATGTCTCTTGAGACGTACAGCGGACCGACGCCCTGCCCACCGACGAGAGTGAGAACCGGCCTCTGTTTGAAAAGAGGGTGCCTGGGGAAACGGCAACTTCACGCTCCGCTTGTGGCCATTACGCGGCGCGCACGACTGTAATATTTGGCAGAGCAGTTCATAGCCGTGTCAGCTTTCCGCAGGATGTGTTTTTTCAATCAGCCCAAGGGGTGCTTCATGACCCCTTTAAGCAGCAACTGTGGACTTAGGGCGCAGACGCAATCTCTGACACGCGCGCTATCTCGGCTGGCATCACAGACGGCTCGTATACCCCTAAGTGCTGTGATCTCAACGCTTCTCTCCTTCGGGCAGCCGCATTCTCTCACACCAGCGTTTTGTGGTTACGCGAGATCGGATCCATAGCTGCAAGCCTTACTTCATATAATATTACGATTTGATGCTATCACATTCATTGCTTCACTTGTGGCAAAACTGATTTCTTTTTTTTTTGTGGATCTGCTTATTTAGCTTTTTAAGCTTCTCCAGAGCTTCCTGTAGGTCAGTGTTTGTAAGGAGGACATCACAATAAGCACCTTCAACTCGGCCGCAGAGTTGGCGTAGCGTACAAACCTGCTGTCGTGCGGGACCGCCTTCGAGAGTGCGGCGCGGGCACCAAGATACCTCGCCGCATTGACTATATATCATAAAGCTATCTCGCACTGATTATCGCGTATGGTAATGCGAACATAGCACCGTTGTAAGCGTACTGCACGCTTTTATTGGGGAAGGACACAAAGGCGCTTCGCATCAGTCCGCTGCCTAATTCGGCGTGAAAAACCGCCAGAGCATCGCGGAGGCGTGCCGCAAGCAGGAAGCTAGTTGTCGCCGCGTTGATGCAACAAGGGTGATGCCTCTGCCGCGCACGGTATGGGTCGTAATAGTACAAACACTCCCACAGCAAACACGCGCGTAGGTGACCACGCGCAGCAGCGTCGGCGCGAAAACCATTGCGACCGGAGGAACACACTACGCACAACGAAGAACCTGAGAGCTATTCCCGCTACACATGCCACAGCCTAGCGATAAGCAGCAGCCCACTCGGGACACCGCAGAACATTTTTGAGGCACCACGCATATTTACAACAACCCAGAGGAGGTTAATTATGGCGGCATCATGCGAGCCCTCATCAGAAAGGTGCATAGAAACACGGTTGGGGGCGTCTAGACGTTTTGCGAGCGTCTCATTTTCTTGGTATCTGGAAAATTGTGTTGTCAACTCCACCTTTTTTCCCGACGAAGCTGACGTGGGCATCGAAATTCTGGCTTTGAAGGCTGTTTTGGAGCAGTTCGGCGCAATTTTTACAATTTTCATGTTTTTGGAGCAGCTTGGTGCAGGAAAACGGAATTGTATCAAAAATGCGCAATATGCGCAGCTGTCTCACCCCTGCACTCAGCCACTTCGAGCGTAAGGGTTCATTCTGCGGCACCCAGTGAAAAGACACACGAATTTCTTTGCTGCAGCACTGGTGGCGTGCACCATTCGGGCATCCGGCAACATCACATGCATGCGGCATTTTGTCGAACTTTCTGTCAGAGCAACTTTCACGGGCTTGCAAGACACACGCAGCAGTACGCGATACTGAAACTACTACTGAGACGCGACCGCGTGAGCGAAGCCGGGCACTGGGTGAAGCGCAGTTCGGTGAAAACTGAACCTTTGAACCACGTGTGCCGTTTGCCACGGCAATGCCAAGGAGGTTCTTTTTTCCATGAATCAAAGAGAAACGAACAAGCAGCATTTTATCACGTCTCCTGATGCACGGAAGGTTCTTTTTTTATTGAAGCTAGTTTGATTACTAGTGATTAATTGTAGTCGGACGCTCTCACGTCATTGGGATCATTTCCAAAATATCCCACTCGTGGTGCACATTGTGTGATACATTTAGCTTAATTTCTCGGTAAGTAGGGCACTGCTGTTGATAATATTGTCGTTTCAGATGTCATACATTGAGCTTTCACTCTGACATAAATTGTTATTTGCCTTTAGTGTCCCTTTAATGCGAGTCTGCATGGAGGTCTTAGGCACTACACCATATGCTACACTCCATCGCAATGTACGTTATAAAAGCTGCAGCATTCTCTCACATCATCTGTTCTTTGCTTCTGTGTCCTGTCTTCAAGCTGTCCGCCATAGCAGGTCATCATGCCAACAATCCCGACTAATGACCATTTTCTTACAGCCATGTGCTGTGCATTCACATTTAGCTATGTAACACACATCTGCTGCAGCTTTGGAGTTTGGATAGGCACATTACATGCAACTAAGCATTTGTACAATTTCCCATAGTAACTTTACAAAATTAATAGTGAAAGTGTTCACTGTACAGTTGAACTCCTTTACAAGAGACATGCACCAGGGAGCAGTTCTTGTCTCTTATAAGCAGGGTACCACATTCTCATATTATGATCCACCCCTATTTCAATGTAGGCACGCTGGTATCTCTTACACCCAACTGTTTGTTACATCAGTGTCTCTTATAAAGGGGTTCACAACTGTAAAACAAAAAACATATGGACTTTGTTTTCTAGGAAAGCTGCTGTAAAGTGAAAGAACAGCCTGCACCACAGAAAAGTGGAAATGTCAACGAACTTTTCCATGAAATTCTCACAGAAAGGAGGCTCAAATTTTAGTTGCCATTATTGCCTTCGTTGTATGAGAGGAATTGCTGCTATTAGGTCAGAATAGGTCAGAACACAGAATAGGTGGCTGTGTTTTATTTTTTAAAATGAGTTTGACCTAAAACTGCCCACAAATAGAAAACCACAGAAATATATCAGTGCTAATGTGACAATCGCAAACAAGCCGCGAGAAATGCGGCATCTTACGCTAACATTGTAAAATTTGTCACGTACATAGATCCAATGCGTGTTCTGTCAACTGCGCTGGATCTGCCAACGCCAGCGTCTGACTGCACATTTCGGTGGCCCGGTAGGGCTTTTGTGGCTGTTGGCAATTGCACATCATCTATGCCATTATCTAGCTGAGAAACCTTGCAGAATCCTTGGTCATATCCCTTTCAGCAGCGGTGTGTAAAATTATACATTCAACCTTAGAGGCGCATCATGCACTGCATGTTTCTTCAAGTGCTCAAAACGCAGTGTGAACATTTGTATATGCTTCCCAAGTGGACAAATAGCACTCATTTAACTTCACTGTGCTGCGCAATGCTGCAGAGGATCAATATGCTGGCATCACTGCCATGTTCGACGATCATTCGACGTGCCGCTTTCCAGGACTAACGTCAAGAGCATTATTTTTCTTTGCTCAAAACGAATACAAGCAAAAACAAATTTGGCAGGCATTTTGAGCCTAAGATTTGATTCTTTTAATGCAAAACTGAGACATAGCTGATTGCAGAATAATTAGGTATAATTGCATGCTAATTACAATTAATTACTGAAACTCGCACAAAACATATCACCTCATCCTACTTCATGGGATATAATATCGAGTGCCTTAGAATTATGTTGTGTGAACTTGACGCATTTTCAGACAGTCCATCATAATTCGCGGCTGAAGGGTATATGACTGCTTGAAAGCTCTGACACAAGGGCCGCGATCTTGTACACATTCTATGATAGAACGAAACACGTCATGATAGGGTGAAAGGGAGCACACAGCCAATAAGCGAAGGGGAAACACCCTGGAAGAATGCGTCATGTTTTGATTGTCTACTGGGGCACCGTATAATGAATTCAGAAATGTTTTCGACACATGAAGAAATATAGAATTATTATAACTTGAATCAATGTCAGTATTAGGGGGCACTGTTTTTAAAAGCTTGAAATTAAAAAGCGTGATGACTTTGACAATTTATTTGTGTTAATGTCTTGAATGGGCATTAGGTGGCGTCACAATTTCACAAGACGTTTGGTGGTGGCACTGGTGGCATTTTCGCAAACTGTCAGCGCGGGGTTAGATTGAGCCAGACACCAGGCAGGCTAATTCACTTCTCTAGCTCGAGCGCTTACATTTCGATCCCAATCCAGGTCATCCGAAGACCATCCTATATCCGTTCTATCGGACGGAATGATGTCTCTGCCTGTTCTATGCCCGTTCTTTGCCTAGCAGACAGCAAAATGATTGACAGCACCGCCTCTTCTGGTTGCTGTTCTTACATCTCACCATCAGATGCATACGTGTAGTCCTCAACCAATGCTGTGCGGCCCGGCAGAATGTTCTATCACAGAATGAGTACAAACTACGCCCAAGCTTTGTCACTGGCTGTTCTCTGGTTAACACCAACACTCGCATGACACCTCTGATAATAAAATACCGACCACACAAGGCTATTGTTGGAGTTCTGCACAGCAGTTTCAGGGTAAATAGGTTTGTACACCACGCACCCCTGGGAAACGCATGTTGTTGTAGACCTGCTGCGGCAGAGAGGCCATGAGGTACAGCGTGAGGTCAGCAACCCACTGGGTGAGCTGCTGCAGCGACTGAAGGATCAAGGGCTCCACCGAGAACTCCTTGGTCTCGAGGTGAAGCAGCACCTTGTCCAGATTGCTGATCACTTCCCGGCTGCCCATAACAGCTGCATGGCCAATACAGGCAGCTAAATCAAGCATATGAGCAAGAAGAACTCGCTATGCTAACTCCTTCATCCCCCAACAATAGTACAGTCAACTGCCGATTTTTCGGACTCCCTAGGGACCGCGAAATCGTCCGAAAAATCGGGCAGTCTGAAAAATCAAATTCATGCTTTTTTATTTAGCTGAAGCGGTCAAATCGCCCCAGCCACGTCTGAAATAGCTTTAATGCCTCCCAGTACAATTATCAGGCATTTTGGTGCACGCCCAGGCTCTCGCAAATACATTCGGTACCTGCCGCGAACCCCGCTTAACTACGTACTGCCAACCGCCACTTCTGCATCTCGTGATGAACGCCGCCGATAATAGCAAAGCGCGGAATAGATTACGGCTATCTCGCATGAAGCGTAAGACAGAACGCTGTCAAATGTTCACCTTTAAGCGTTTGTAAACGATGACGCGGAACACAATGACTGTGGTGGAAGAGCGGACGACTCGTCCGGCTTTCTCCGATGCTTGTGCGCATGTAAACGATGTGCACACACATCGCCGATACGCAGCATTTGCTGCCGTGTGAAGCCGATCGTTTCTAGTTGTGTGCAGCACATCGCCAACTAAGCTGACGCTGTCACTTTACTGTTGCTCTATCGTACGCACGCATTTATCATGAAAGGGTTCGTGATGCGCACTTAGTTCCTGACCGCACACGGGCGCGGCAATGACGAGTTGGTTTCGTCCGCGAAGGCAACGCGTCTATGCGGCGCACTTAGCGGTCTCGCACAAAGACGCAGCAGGAATGGCGGCGCGGCGTATTTGGGTTCTCGCCTATTAAATGCGTGCAGTACGCATGCAACTGCGCTAGGCCACCTGCACTACCGAGCAGTTAACTGAAGATGCTTATCGTAAAGGTTGTCAGCGATTAAGCCGTACTGGCGCGTTTGCCAGCTGCCGCCATCACGCCTCCGTGCATTTCCGCTGCTTATCCGTAACATCGCCGCACGGCGCCGCGATAGCGGCCCCTTTGAATTTCTGGTCTGCTTCACCCCATAACACTTCGGCATTGCGGCAAAGCTGACTTTCGGACTCTGCTACTGTCTCGAACAGATCGACTCGCGAAAGCGCTGGTTCGAACCTACGAGATAATAGACGCGGCAGAGGTGGGGGCTTCAAATAATGCCTTTCGGACCTGCAATTTGGGCAGAAAGTCCGAAAAATCGGACGCGGAATAGCTTCAGCGTCCGAAATTTCGGACGTTCTAATACATTGAAGTCTATGGGGCTGGTGACGGTGCCGCGAAAGCGTCCGAATTTTCGAGCATGTCCGGAAAATCGGGCGTCCGAAAAATCGGCAGTCGACTGTAGTTGCATGGAATAACCTGCCATCCCATGCTGCCATACAAACCGATTTCATAACTTTTCAGGAACTTATACGCACCATTTCTGAGTAAACATTCGTCATGTACTCTTTTAATGTTTTTTCATATTTTGTTCAGTGTACCTTTTTTTTATTGTCATCATTTTTTTAATGATTTAAATGCCATTGTACAGGCTTATTCATATTATTTATTTATTTGTCAATAAATCATAACAATAATAGTACACTGTGTAACTTCCGAACAAGATGTAATTTTACTTTCTTTCCTTGTATACTGTATTTGTTAGTACCTTTAGTTTACGTTTTCTTGGTCAATTTTCTACAAGGGGTGTGCGAATATTCGAAATTTCGAATATTTTTCTAATAGTGTTTGCTATTCGATTCGATTCGCACTGGAATTTTACTATTCGAACTATTTGAACTTCCCTTAAACAAATACCGTCAACGTCCGATTGAAAGTGATCCCTTCAGATTTTCAATATGCTTCACCTCATTACACTCTCGTATTGCGGCAAAGCTGCCTTTCAAGCTCCGTTACGATTGAACTTTGCCAAGAGACAGTCAACATCCGTTTGGAAGTGGTCCCTAGATTTTCAATATACTTCACCTAATCACACCTCGGTATTGCGGCAAAGCTGCCTTTCAATCTCCGCCACAGTCGCAAATGTATTAACTCAAGAAAACACTGGTTCCAACATGGAGGTGAAAGATGTGGCAGAGTTGGGGGCTCAATTAATGCTGTTTTGGACCTGAAATTCGGGCAGGAAGTCCGAAAAATCGGAAACCGAAGCTTTTTAGCATCCAAAATTTCAGATGTTCTTTTATATCGATGTCTAAGAGGCAGATTTGGAACTCAGGACTTGAAGGGAGCAGACCCTTGTCCGCCACATCAGTTGGGCTTCCACAGAAGTTGAGAGAGGAGAAGAGGCTGAGGAAATGGCATCTTTGCCTATCACGTGTAAAGTGTTGTCAGCAACACTTTGGTCGCACCAAATCATGTACATAAATAGAATTCGGCCTCTACATTGCCTCATTCTTGATAAGACAACTATGAAACACCACCCCGCCAGTGCTTCATCAGCCTAGCGAAAAGAAACACTTTCATGTTGCTATCTCATAAGAATATGCTTAGGAATCCTTTCTAACTTTTTTTTCTGCAATTTCGCTTCAAAGTATTTGAAAAATATTCTAGCAATATTCGAGAAATATTCAAAAAATATTCGATTTGATTTGCACTCACACTTCAATATTCGAATTCGCTTCGCACCCAAAATTTTGCTATTCGCATTGCTCTACTAAAGACTACTCCACACATCGACGACACATTCAGGAACTTCCCACTGCTTTTGATAACTGACTAAGGTAAGAGGCAAGTCACAGCCTCAATATGTTCAGTCACCATTAGTAGTAATTTGACTGAATTCTTCACTATTACAGTGCTTCCAGGAACATCGAATTTGACAAATTGTGCACTTATTAGTTGTAAATGCACCATTTCTTTTGTATTGTCATATAAAGATGCTGTAGTAAATGCCACAATGTTCACAGTAAAATGTGTACAAGTTAAGCTCCCCAGTTACAGTTGAACCCCTTTATAAGAGACACTGATATAAGAGACACGTGGGGTATAAGAGACACCAGCGTGCTACATGAAAGTAAGGGTTGATAGGAAAATGCATAACTTAGTACCCTGCTTATAAGAGACACCTCGTATAACAGGCAAGAATTTCTCCCCCATGCGTGCCTCTTATAAAGGGGTTCAACTGTATTTGCTAAATCCTTTCAAATGACACTGCGGCATGTCGCAAGTACATTTGGCAGCACAGCAAACTTTCCCGTATAAGTTACAGGACCAGGACAAAAAATTTTTGGCAGGTGTAAGCTCGTGCAAGTGAAGTCTAGGCAAAGTATAACACAGCTACACAACAGGAATATAAGAGGCCATCAAACACAGACACCGCAAACAAAGAAGGGCCATAACAAAAACAAACTAGTAGTAGTGCTAAAGCAGCAGCACGCAGACGAGAGAACCGTCATGGACGTACAAACACACACACACACGCACAGTGTGTCTCCCTTGACATAGACCACACCCTCCCCCTGGCATTTCAGGTTGAGGGTGGTGGAATCCCCCCCCCCTCCCAAACTTTTCCAGCTCGTACGCATCTAGCGTATGTTCTCGCATACAACCCACACCAAAAAACCGAAAAATGTGCTTAAAAAGTGGGGGTGGGGGTTATATGCTGGGCTTATATGCATTTTTTTAACTATAAAGTTTATGTTAAGGGTGCGGGTTATATGCAAGGGCGGGTTATGTGTAAGAAAATACGGTATATACATGTGCACATGCATACATTGGGGACGGAACCCTCCTAAAATAAAATCCTTGCTATGCTCCTGCTCCTTGGTTCTCCTTTTGTCCATGTGCTGTTTTGGCACTACAGCAAGATACAATATCTCCATCATGCAATACCAACAAGCCCCCGTTGCCACTCTTTTAATAGTCTTTAAGGAATGATGCGAGTAAAAATAGCTACAAATCCCACCAGAAAGTGTTTCAGCAGGGCCCTTCTCATGGCTAGACATGTCTCTGGGTCTAAGCAGGCCCTTCATCACAGCGGACACAGCATTCAGCATGATCTGGGCGTGGCAATCGCCAGCCTTGGGCTGGCCATTGTTGAGGCACCTGCAGAAAAGTACATGGCAACACCGTCAACGACCGGTGAAGCAAACCGATTTCCATTACACCTTTAAAGGAACACTAAAGTGAAACAATGAATAAGTTTAGATTGATAAATTGTATACTCTTAGAACTCTAATGTTGATAATTTCACTATCAAAGGTTTATCAATAGAGAAGAAAATCAAGTTCAAAGTTTCATTTTTAAATTTCGCACCGAAATCGTCACACGTCACGGCCTGGATTTCAAAGAGTGTTTTTTGTATTGTGGAGCCTTTGGCTCAACGAAATTTTTTGAAAATTGGTGTGTTAAGTCTACGGCCCCTTCAGAGGACAATTTACTTCATTTTTACTAATTCGGAACTACATAAGGCCTAGTATATGCCATCAAAATCTGACATGACAGTGTTTGGTGCAGGAATTTCAAGGTGGTGTCCCCACCCACTTTTTTTTTGTGCACTTTTTCTCGCTTACCTAGTGTCTTCTTGCGGCAAACTTGGTGATTTTGGAATTGTGAAAGGGCAATTTACAAATAAGAGAAAAATTGGTTTTCTTTTTAGTGTCCTTTTAAAACTCAATAAGACGATCTATGCTACAGTTGCGAGAGTTAGCCATTGTAATCATCCAGGATTTTTTGATGCCAGGGTTTTATCTTCTACCAATATGCCTTAAATACCAGAAAACATAAGTTTGGTAATCACACCATGGTCACCACTGTTCAATTATAGTAGACGCAGGCATTGTGCTTTGAGCATAAAATGCACAAAATACAACACTGACCTGTACAGGGATCCCTTGATAGATAGAAATCTACTAAGAAAGCACTGCTGCATTCCAGGTGGCTGCTTGTTGAAAATTTCAGTGAACTTGTCACAAATGGTTTCTATCACTCCTGAAAAAAAAATTATATTGCCAATCAAGGTTCACCTTTGCAATGTACAAGCTAACCACAGCAAAAAGAAAAGCATTTTATTAATACACTTAAATACAGAGACCATTTTCCATATACTACAGGCATATAAGGTACAATAAGGAAAAAAAGAAACTCAAAGAAAAGGTATAAAAAGCAAGCAAGATCACCTAACTACCGTTTTGGCCCTGACAGATGTATATTGTACATGTAGGTCATTGTAAATAGCTTTTGTCCCAGAAAAGTGATCTTTGTATTATATTGTTAGACTACACCTTTACAGTTTTAGTATGTTAATAGTACTAACCCTACTGGCTGTTTTTAGCCCTTTTGTTCACAATTTTATCATTTAAACCTTTATCACATCATGTTTTTGAGTTCCCTTGAAACCTATTATGATGCTTATTTGTAACCAATATTGAATAAAAAGTCAAATCAACTGATGTGTAACAATTGAAAGAAACATAACAAGTGAGCCTTCCAAGCACTGGATATAAAACAATTCTTTAGTGACCTTCTTTGTTTGTTGTGTATTCAAGGCTGGAGAAAAAAAGGAAGCACGCATGCACTAGATTCCAAGTAGGTTGTCCCTTTCAAGGACAAAAAACGCTCCCTTATCTAAACAAGCCATTAAAGCACCGGCTGGTTTTCCCTAATACGTGTGCAGGACCACCCTCAAGGTCTAGTAAATCACGAACTTTATGTTCCAGCGTACATGATGGATGGCAATTTTAAAGGGGCCCTGCAACACTTTTCCAAGTAGCCATGGAATGGCCTCACTGAAGGCACTTATTGCCTCACGAATCGAACGCCGCAAACATTTTTAGAATCCATCCAGTATGAGCGGAGTTATACAACGATTTGTCGCATGCTGCAATTGCTTTCTCTCTTCTCTCGCTCCGACAAAAGCACTGGAAGATAAGCAAGGGGGGGACGGCACGGGGGAAGAAAGTACATCACACGTGCCTCCTGACCTTGAGCACATTTTCTTTTTTTTTTCTTCGAACGCGTGGTGTACTTTCAGTGCAATAGTGTGCGCGCACGCAGGTGGCGGCCTCTTGCGGAGGCCTCTCGCGGCGGCCACACTAACTACCGAGCGTGCCATGTTCAAATCAGCCAATGGCGTGGAACCTGCCTGTGATGCCGTAAGTGTCCTTTTTTTTTTTTTTTGAAAGAGGATGCGTTTTTTAGCTTACTTTGCAAATTTATTGTAAATCCCAGGCCACGTGCTGCACTATAATATTCGGCTCGCGTATTCTCGGGAGCCTAGACTACCGTTTGGCAGCGTTTTCTGACCATGCTGAAAAAGTGTTGCAGGGCCCCTTCAAGGCCAGAAACTACACGACTCCACATGTTCCGAAAAATGTTACAAGGAAATAGACTAAACAGCACATGGACACCTATAACAGTACAAAATACTAGCAATAACTACTAAAAGCAAATGAATGCCACAACAGCTGTAGATGTGAATGCAGTTGGTGGTGCAGCCCCGTACTTGAGGCTATACGGTACGAGTGCCAAATTGCCCACCTGGTCTCATGCTGAGAAGGACGTCCCACCAGTCAGTGCCGGTCATGAGGCAGTGCTCCAGGAGGGTCATCGTGTAGCTGGGGCTGACTGGAGTGCCTGCATTAGAAGGTCGCTGTGAATGTCTGTAAGAAAAGTTGTTCCCAATCTCCCCAAGTCCAAAGAGCTCGGAGGGCAGTCTAAGGGTTCAAAAGGACCTTTAGAGTCTGTTCTAGACGCAAGAGCTTACAAGTACGATCATCCCCCTTTGACAGAAATAGCAAAACATGCTTCAACTAGCCTACACAAAGCTTTATCCATTGCAGTGGCAGAAATCAAATGAGACGCAAGAAACCGGAGTGCTTATACAGTAGAACCCCGCTGTTACGTTCCTCACTGCTGCGTTTTCCCGGCTGTTACGTCGTTTTCCGCCGGTCCCGGCATAGCTCCCACAGGATACAATGTATTGGGAACCCCGCTGTTACGTCGTAACTGTCGGACCGTTCCCGTATAAACGTCGCGAAGTGTGCCCGGAGCCGACCGAGTGACTACGAAAGAGAGCGGCCATGGTGCATTTTCACGCAGCTTGGCCTCGTTTGACCGTAATATTAGCCGCATGAAAGGCGCAAGCAACAGAATCTTTCAACTGATGCAAACAAAAGCATGGCCTTCGAGATTCAAATTGCAAAGATGGCGTCTATGACGTAACTGCTCGCGAAAGCAAGGCCTTCGAGATTGGCATTTACTATTGACAAAAGCATAGCCTCTGAGATTTGCATTGCACAAACATGGCGTGTATGACGTAATTGCTTGCGAAAGCAAGGCCTTCGAGATTGGCATTCACTTCTGCCATCGCGTTGGCGTAGACTCATCATCATCGTTATTTATCGGAGAACGGGAGGAGTTCGAGCTGGTTGGAGCTCGCATGGTCGTGCGTGCGGTTCGCGGTCGGACTCGCCGCGCCGGTTGTGATTGCGTGTGCTTAGTTCTTTCATGCCTACAGCTGTTGGTGTTAAAAAAATCACATATGTTGATTACATTTCTGTGGATAAGGCCGTCCTAAGCTCCGCGTTTCTATCCATCGACTAGATCGCGGCTGAGCGCGCCAATTTTCGTGCTGCTCGTAAGAATTGAAATAAAATTCTGTACCACTAAATATTTTGCCGTTTTTCCTGTTTTTCGGCTCTTACGTTTCCCGTCTCTTACGTTTATTTCCTACGGTCCCTTCAAAAACGTATCAGCGGGGTTCTACTGTAGTTGTACATCACATTTGTTACTTCAGCTGCCTTCAACTAAATGTGGTGTCACCCTTGTTGCTTCCAATATTCCATGTGCTATATATACACATACAATGGAAGCAACACAGACATCACCCAAAATGCAATGTTCACAGATGAAATTCCCAAATTATCTCAGTTGGGTCATTCCACGCCAAACGTCCCAGCCATTTTGGCGACCATCTCAAATGTGATCGAATAAAATTGGCTGATTTCTTGTACTGAAAACAGTACACCGCTAGAATATCTCGGAGAGCGAAGAATTTTTGGTCATGTGGGAGCCTTCCAAATTTCGCAGAATGTCGTCTGAGTGACATTTGTTCAAAAATTAATTCGGACAGTATCGTTTCGTGTTTCAATGCCAAATTTAGTTACATATTAAGCAAAAGTGTCTGCGTAAAGTGTTCAAATCTCAGTTATATCACTGCAATTTTTCTGCCATATACACCTCCAAAATTTTGTCAAAATGTTGTATGTTCGCAATCTTTCCCTTGTAATACTGCGCTATGTATGAATATCCCAGTAATCAGTACTTACTCTACGGAAGGTATATTTTGCGATAAAAATACTTTCAGACCACTGAAGTTTGCAAACCTTACGAGAAAGAAATCACGAATTCTCAAAAATCTTCATTTTGGGCCATTATGACACGCAATTCACAACACGTGGGGCTACAATTAAAAATCAGCTTTATACTTCAGTCGAAAGCAAATAAATAGTAGGGGTGTGCGAATATTCGAAATTTCGAATATTTTTCGAATAGTGTTTGCTATTCGATTCGATTCACACTGGAATTTTCTTATTCAAACTATTCGAACTTCCCAAAAACAAATACAGTCAACGTTTAACTGAAAATGCACCCTTCAGATTTTCAATATGCTTCACCTCATTACACTCTCGTATTGCGGCAAAGCTGCCTTTCAAGCTCCGTTAAGGTCAAACGTAGCCAAGACACAGTCAACGTCCGATTAGAAGTGGTCCCTAGATTTTCAATATGCTTCACCTCATCATACCTCCGCTTTGCGGCAAAGCTGCCTTTCAAGCTCCGCTACGGTCGAACTTTGCCAAGAGACAGTCAACATCCGATTAGAAGTGGTCCCTAGGTTTTCGATATGCTTTACCTCATCACACCCCGGTATTGCGGCAAAGCTGCCTTTCGAGCTCCGCTACGGTCGCAAATGTATTAACTCGAGAAAACGCTGGTTCCAACATGGAGATGAAAGATCTGGCAGAGGTGGGGGCTCAATTAATGCTCTTTTGGGCCTGAAATTTGGGCAGGCAGTCCGAAAAATCGGACGCCGAAGCTTTTTAGCACCCAAAATTTCAGATGTTCTTATATATCAACGTCTACGAGGCAGATTTGGAACTCTGGACTTGAAGGGAGCACACCCTTGTTCGCCACATCAGTTGGGCTTCCACAGAAGTTGAAAGAGGAGGAGAGGATGAGGAAATGGCATCTCTGCCTATCACGTATACAGTGTTGTCGGCAACACTTTGGTTGCACCAAATCATTTACATAAATAGAATTTGGCCTCTACATTGCCTCATTCTTGATAAGTCAACTATGAAACACCACCCCGCCAGTGCTTCATCAACCTAGTGAAAAGAAAGAGTCATGTTGCTATCTTATAAGAGCATGCTTAGGAATCCTCTCTAACTTTTTTTTTTCTGCAATTTCGTTTCGAAGTATTCGAAAAATATTCTAGAAATATTCGAGAAATATTAGAAAAATATTCGATTCGATTCGCACTCACACTTCAATATTCGAATTCGCTTCGCACCCAAAATTTTGCTATTCGCACAGCTCTAATAAATAGTTCTTATATGGCAACTTTTATCATTACAATTTCTGTGTTAAGGAACAAAATAATTTTTGAAGTTTCCCATTGATGGCAATTGGCAACATCAATGACGAAGCCGTCGTATGAACAAATGGAAAGACAGCCATAATTAGGGAAATTAAAAAATTATTTTCTTCCTTAAAACAAAAATTTTAACGATAAAAGTTGCCATACAAAATGAACTATTTATTTGCTTTTAGTTGAGGTATAAAGTTGATTTTTAATTGGAGCACCATGTGGTGTAAATTGTGTCTCAATACGGCCCAAAATGATTTCGCAAATTCGTGATTTTTTCTCCCAAGATATGCAAACTTCAGTGGTCTAAAAATTGTTTTTTAAAACAATAATTGTTGTACAACTTTCGCAGCTTATGTATTTTTATGTGCCGACTCTAAATATGCAATTATTTTCTAATAAAGTATGTATTTGTTCAAATATCGAATATTCCTTGTATTGTTAGCAGCAAGAGTTTCTTCTAAACTGTGAGAGTTACGAAGCTAATCAACCTATCCCAATAATCTGAAATGAGAACTGTATGCAATGAAACAGAAATGGATGTTATAAACCCACTTTAACAAGAGTCGTGGTATGTCAAGCTGGGGTTTCACTCATAAAAGATCAACATACCATAACATTTGTTTAAATTGGGCTTAGAGTATCCATTCTTGTTTTAGCGCATACAGTTCTCATTCCAAATTATTGTGATATCACATTGTAGCTCTCACAGTTCAGAAAAAAGGTCTTGCTCCTAATAAAGCAGATGAAATTATTGATATATTTTAAAAACTGCTTATTTTACCAGAAAAATAATTGCGCACATGCTTGAAATCAGATATACACAGGCTGTGAAAGTTTCACAGAAATCAGCTCAAAAATAAATAAATCTGTTCCTAAAGCAGGGTCCCCATTTCAGGAAGACTGCTCACAATGGTACCCTCATGATATATGAGATCGTACGCTCTCGTAGGATGTAGTGAAAGTGCTTCTATAAGATACTCAATGTATTAAGGCGGTAGCCTTAGATGCCTCATCAAACACGAAAATTGACAGCCGGCGGCCCGCGTCGGCAGCATCAACACGAGTGATGCAAAAAATCATCATCGCATGAAGACGCCACCATATTATGTCGTCATGACATCGCAGATAGCCGAAACTTGTGACGTCATCATGACACCACTGTGACATCCTTGTGACATCATGTTGTGTGACGTCATCGTGACATCACTGTGATGTCGTCATGAAGTCACACAACATGATGTCACGTGACGATGTCATCACGTGACATCATTGCTTGGTCAAAGGTGGGCCGATCAAGAAGGCAGTGCAGAGCCAGTTGAAATGCAGAAAGCTGGCAATGCCTCCGATCCTGGAGGCAGTGGGAAACCATGTTAGGCGCAGAAAGCTTTCGGAGGGGGGTGGGGGAGGATCAATACATCGACTGAGAAGAAAAGGAAGAAGATGGCTTTCACATTCGAGTCATCTTAGGCGAATGCACAAGGGACCCTGTGAGTTTTTTCACTGAATAATAAGAGATTTAAAAAGACTCACTGGGCTCTGTAACTGGTGCCAGCCTGAAGAGGTAGACCTGTGAGAGAGAGTCGATTGCCACCATCACACTGCTGGTCCAGCTCAGTTGCATGTGGGACACTGTGGCGCTCAGATGCTGGTACTTGATGCCTGCCTCCACAAGAGACAAAAAGAGCACAGGATTGCAACACCACTTATAAATTGCACGAACTGCGTCTTTTCTACAATCACATGTTCTAGTTCAACATGTAGAGCTTTATACCATAGTCAAACTGGCAAATTTAGCGTCATTTTGAGTGACTGCACTTACGCTCCCAGAATGTCACTTTGGCGGCGTGCTGCTACACGAGAAAGGGAAGTGTAATTGGAAATGATGGAAATGGCGATGGGTACTTGAGTAGCACAACAGACATTTGTTATCTCAGGCAACTCAGGCTGCTATAAACTTTGTAATTTATGTCCGGACAATGCGTTTGTGTTCAAGTGAGGTGAGCAGAGGGCACATTTCCCATAAGGTACTTTTAGTTGAAAACTAGCCATCACCTCCCCCCCCCCTATACAGCTAGCAAGGACACTTCAGCTCAATGCTGTTACGAAAAGAGTCTGTATGTCAGGACCCTTACCACAACAATGAATCAACATGTTCAAGTATTGTCACCAACTAGCCCAGCTATCAGTTCTTCTACAACATTAGCGGCACAAAGAGACGAAATTCCAGTGGGCAACAAGAAAACCTTGCAATATAGCTTGATAAGACATTACCACATATAGCATGAGCATCACAAAACAAAAGAGACAATGCAGAGAGAGGCATAACAGTACATATCTAATGTAACATTTCTCAAGCATAAAACCAAGGTTGATAGCATCAGAAGCAAGTAATGGCATCTATAGGTTTGAATCCCAATGATTCAATCAGCGCGATGGGTACCCAGCCCTGCAATAATTTCACACATTGCAATGCATAACCTCGGAAAGATCCGTCGCCCATGTTGACCCACACAAAAAGGAGCACGAAAATTTGTTACTACTGCCAAATACTTTTCATGCTCGCAAAGCGCAAACTTAACGCACCATGGTCATCACGTCGATGGGACGCAGCATTGATGTTGATGCAGCACAGGGTGTTCATGAACTCCCTAGGAGAAAAAAAAAACATTATTTCATAGTGAAACTAGACACAACATCAAACAGGTGCACAAAAAGACAGTCGTTAGCTTCATGTAATAGTAACTTTTTGTCAAATTTTTCTGTCCAGTCCACGTAGTGTTCAAAGCACTCATGGTTGCCAATTAATTGCCATAAGCTTCACCCGTCTACAGCCTATAGTCATTTCAATTCTCAATAGAAGCTCTGCTATGGCACATAAGTGTTCACTGACATACTTCTGTACATTGTAGCTTTAAAAAAACGAACTACTTTCCAAATTATTTTTACAAATTAGATCAGCAAAAGCCCGCAAGGTGGTGTAAATTTTGTTAAAGAAAGAACTGTCACTAACCATTTGTAACACAAAGCTAGAAAAGAAATCTATGAAGATTTTTTAGAAAGAAAGCCTTTTCAGTTTAAAGAGACACTAAAGGCAAATGTTGTCAACGTTGATCGTTGAAATAGCGTTTCAGCAACCTCGTAGTGCTTGTTTCGTGCCAAGGAAATGCTTATCTTGAGAGAAAATCGTGTTATGTGGACCACACAGCTAGTGCTCTTCAAATTTCCCGCCTGAAGAGGCCTTCTGACATAACAGTTGCCTGGCCCAACTTTGCCACCTTCATTGCCCGGCAGCCGACACTGCGGTTTCTTGCACATACAGCAGAATAGCGGCCATCAACCGGTCCAACACGGAGCTTATTTTGACTAAAAGCAGCAGTAGAGTAGCAGCAGTGCGAAAGTAGTGAGAGCCACAGCAGTGGCAACAACCACTGAAGCTTGCCGCAATGGGTCTCGAGACATGGCACTCAGCCGCTTCGAGCGTAGGGGTTCATTCTGCGGCCCCCAGTGGAAAGTCATGCTGGTTTCTTTGCTGCAGCTGCTGTTGCTCAAGTGGCGTACACCATTTGGGCATCCAACAACATCACACGGACGCAGAATTTTGTCGAACTTTCCGTTAGAGCGACTGTCATGAGTGTGCAAAGCACACGCAGCAGTACGCGATAACGAAACCACCACTGAGACGCGACTGCATGAGCTGAGCACAGCCCGGCGAAAACAGAACTTTTGGACCACCCATGCCGTTCTCCATGTTAACGCCAAGAAGTTCTTTTTCCACGAATCCAACAGAAACACACAAGCGGCATTTCATTACGTCTTGTAATGCACGGAATGCTCTTTTATATTCATAAGTAGTTTGAGTACAAGTGATTCATTGTACTCGGGACTCTTGACATCATCGGGCTCATTCCAAAATGTCCCAATCGTGGCGAATATCGTGTCATACATTTACCTTAATTTCTCAATTAGTAGAGCGCTGCTGTTGATAATACTGATGTTTCAGATGTTCTCAAACACTGACCTTTCACTCTGACATAAATTGCTGTTTGTCTTAAGTGTCCCTTGAAAAAAAATTTGTCCTGGTCTCTAATACAAAAATCTGTACGGATTTTCATCGTACCATTGTACTACAACCGACAGGTGAATGAAAGTTCTCCATTTCATCCCAATTACTTATGTATCCCTTGGTTATTTAAACCTAACTGCCAGAATTATTTAATTTCACAAATCCCAGGTGTTTGGTGGTGGAAAAGCTAACCTTGAAAAGCACTTGATGACATTGTCCTTGTAGGCAGCAATAATGTAAGAAGGAGGCGGGCTCATGTCATAAATGGAGAGACGAGGTGTGCACAGAGCCATAACCGGAGATGTGTACGTCGTCGATCCATGGTGTTGCCAGCCCTGTGGAAAAAAAACGTTCTTAGCATGACCACAGGTGCAGGCAGCTGAATCCTCTGTGCAGAGGGTGTCCCTCAATTGTATGTCAAAAACAGGGTCGGATTATGCGACCAGTCATTCCTTAACAGCATGACCAAAGCATCCCTTTTGCCAAGAACACAGCTCTTTTAGGAAAGTGACATATAATTATATATAAACCATAATTCTTGGTACGAATGTAAGAATGCAGATAAGTTACCAATGACTTCTTATTTAAATGAGAACTAAGAAACAACCAAGACAAGGAAAGTATATAGGGGATGTTATTTGTAGTAACTATGACATAAATGTGAAGAGATTAAAGTGTACGAAAAGACAACTTGCCGCCAGCAGGGACCGAAGCTGCAACCTTCGAATAACGCATCTGATGCTCTACCAGTTGAGCTATAATGACGGTCGTCCTCCCGTACAATTTATCAGGTACTGTATGTGTGCATTTCGAAGGTTGCAGGTTTGGTCCCTGCCGGCGGCAAGTTGTCTTTTCGTCCACTTTAATCTCTTCGCATATCAAAATTAATAAAAATAACATCCCCTATACTTTCCTTGGCTTGATTGTCTGTTAGTTCTCCTTTAACAAAGAAAAACGAGCCCTTAAATTCCCCTTTCGTTCAATGACTTCTTATGTTACACTGATTCTAATTAGCAGTGATTAATTGAAACAAACACCGGGAAATGTTAAGGAACTTGTTCAGTAAGTGTTAGGCCCTTTAGAAACCATTCAATAAACTAGACTGGTAGACCCTGCCCTTAGGATAGAAAAAGTACCAGGTCTCTTGTAACATGAGCAACACCTCATTGTGCAAGAAAATGACACAAGAAACAAAGGCCAACAGCAACTATTTCATCAGACCTCTTGCACTACCTATGTCAGCAGTGGCAATTACAAAAGGGCCAGCATTAGCATCAGCAAACAAGCATAGGCACATCTGAATTTGCAGGACAGCTCTCTCCCTCTTTTCCTGATGAAGCATTGAGCAGTAAATGTCTTCCTATACACACACAACTTGAGCATCTTGAAACAGCCTTCCTTATGGCACTTTAATGAATAGGTGAGTATGGATTAACTTGGCTAATTAAGTGCAGTGACAAATGCTAATAACAACCTGCAGGAGATGACAAAACATCTTCCAAAATGAAAATTCTGTGCTCTCTGGGCCATAACTATGAGACAAATACATACTGAACATTTATTTCCTAAATTCTTCTTGAAGTAGGCTCTCATGTACATACCCTTGGCACCTTAGAAATTGGCATGCTTTTTCAAATTCATGTGACACAGTCAATATTTAATGCTCATTGAGCAAGATTAATTACCGAGACTAGTATGGTGAAAACATTCAAGCAACACAGCCTGAAAGTTATCAAGAATTCAATTATTCGTTGAGACAAGTTGTTTTTTTTCCTTACTACAGTCTTGGTAACAGTGTCGACAGAAGGTGTGTGGAACATCTTGTGGAACCGCACAGGCTTTTCTCGCAGCTCCCACAGCTCGATAGTGCTACCAGCAGAACCTGAAAAAGTAACTTCATACAGCTACAAGAAAACAGACAGGTCATCTGATAGCTATCAAAGTGTGAGAGTCACAATTCAAGGTGTGTAACATCCCACCGTAACACCAAGGTCTATGAGGGGCTCCTTAGCAGAGTATCTTAATTAATTTCGACCCTCTGAAGTTCCTTAAGATGCACCTAAACTAAATTGCATGAGCATCTTTGCGTCTTGCCTACTGTGAAATGCAGTGCCATCAAAATTCCATCCTACCCGAGGTGTTTACAGTCGAACCCGGGTATATCGAACTCGCCAAAAAACATTTATTAGTTCGATATAGGCCCGCTATAGGATTTGATGACACAAAGGCACATACCAATAAGAAAAGTACTTTATTAATATGGTGGCTTACTTGCGTGCCCTACTTTGAACAACGACTTCGTGGCCTGCGTTGTTTCAACAACTTCGCGGCCTGCGTCAGCACGCACGCCTCCACGTTGTCCAACGAGTCGGAGCAGCTGAGGCCGCAACCTTCCATATTCACGCAATAGCGCCGGACCAACGCAAGTGCACTAATCACTTCGGAGGATGTAGGCAACGGGCCATCGTCAATTTCCTTATTGCTGTCGCTTTGGCTTGTGGTCGGCACGTCTGCAACGTAGTCCTCATCTTGTAGCTGGCCCATGATGGCGACATCATCGTCCGCACTGACGAATTCGTCAAATGTCGATCCGTCTATAGCACCCGGGAACTCTGCCAGCTTGCTCCAAACTTCGGCGGAAACACCTGCGGTGTCTTCTTCTTGGAATCTTGTACGCGGCGGCGACGTCGGACTTCTTCACACCACGCTCTACTCGATTTATGATTTTGAGTTTTGCGGCGAACAGTAAATTTTGCCTCTTTGCACAAGCCATGACGACAGCACGCCAAGAAAGTTCACAGAGCGCCAACAGGCAACACCACCAGCACGGACCACGCTGAATGAGGACTCGAGGAAAAGAGGCAGCAGCAGGCACGCAAGCATAAAGAAAGAAAAAATGGCGCTCACTTGTACTGCCTCCGCGCCTCGGAGAAAGCACGACGGCCTCTGATTGGCTGTAAGCGCTGCTGCGAGCAGGCCAGGATCATTTTTTGCAGGGGGGTTTTCGCCCGTGCACAGCCGGGTCTAAACCACTTTTTCTAGGGTGGCGCCAGCAGTTTTCCTCACCACCGCGAGGGAAAGCCAACTTGCTGGGGCACTTTTGAGGCACATGGAGATTGATATATCGGTTGTCGTTGCTATTTTCGTTCGATGTAACAGTAACTTTTGCTATATATTCTCAATGTAAATTTACCGTGTTTAGAAATGGTTTGATATACAGGATAATTTGATATAAATGGGTTCGATATAGTCGGGCTCGACTGTACGAGGTGCAAACATGAAATTTGCTCCAGATATCTTAGTGACATAACTGTCACTGCACTCATTAAATTTACAAGAGATATACCTGCGTCATTAATAATATGAATGCTACATTACTGTCTTAGCGCTCTTCTTGCTTCAACTTTCTCTAAATGCTCATTGATTGCTTGCCTGCTTGATTGATTGATTGATTGATTGATTGATTGATTGATTCATTCATTCATTGCAAGAATATTTTACAAATTTACTAATCAATAGATTGACAAGGCTTGCACAATAATAATATCAGGGGTTTATCGTCCCAAAACCACGATGTGATTATGAGAGACGGCGTAGTGGAGGGCTCCGGCAATTTTGACCACCTGCAGTTCTTTAATGTGCACCTAAATCTAAGTACATGGGCCTCAAAGATTTTCGCCTCCATCGAAAATGCAGCCGCCGCAGCCGTGATTCGATCCCGCGACCTTCGGGTCAGCAGTCGTGCGCCATAACCACTAGATCACCGTGGCGGGGCAAGGCTTGCACAAGATGCAGATGAAAAGAAAAGGAACTAGCTAATTTTGTCAATCAAGAAATTAGCAAAGATTTAACATCACATGTAAAAGAAGGAAAAAGCACTGACCTGAGACTGACACAGCCACAGCATCGGCCGCTTCTCGTAGGACGAAATTGAGGTGCGTCACACGCGTATGAGCTGAAAACAATTTTGACAAGATCCTTAGCACAAAATTGCGGCAGTTCCCAAAGCTGCAATGCAGACTTACGAGGCTTTTCCCGGGACTGAGCCGTGGCATGGCAGTTGAGATAAAAGCTTGAAAAGGGGTGACAGGTGATGATGCACTTATCTGCAACCAGCCCGAAGTTGAAAAGCGATGTTAGTGCTCTTCACAAAGAAAGCATGGTTGACCACTCTGTACCTTGATTCAGTTTCAGTGCTATGCGAAAGCAGTGGACTGATGACTGTACAAGTCCGTCACTGGTCACAACCAGAAAATCACCGTCTGAAATGGTAGAATCGGTTTAAAAAGCAAAAGCATTTGTGGTGGTTTACACGTTAATTAAACATACACTCTTCTTTCTCTCCATTTAGTTGTGTATAGTAACATGCAGTTGGTGAGCTTCAAGAGGGTTCTATCTATTGTATATTTCTAGAAGCTTTATTGACTTTGAACATGCATCAAGTGTTCATACCACAATACAAAAGCATGTTTTCCTTTTTTTTTTTTTCACAAGGAATGCACCTGAAAGTGCTGGCCTGACACGATAATGTAAAATCGCTAAACTCTGCTCAAAAGAGTTCAAGGCTATTCAGCGTCCATGCATGGTCCGTACAATTCATGTCTAAGGTAAAGGAAAGAATAAGGCTTTTGTGAAATTATGCTACTGAAGATGTGACAACATTTCACAAGTGGCAATAAAGAGTGCCTGGAAGGGCTGCTTTATAGCACACACATAACACACAAGTCTTTTGGCAAGTCTTGATGCCAAAATTAAAAAGACACAAGGACCTGCTGCTACAGTGACAGTAAGAGGCAAACCTACTCACTCTTTCCATAACAGAGATCAACAACTTTGAGTCGGCTTCTGTACAGCCCCAAAATCTCAGTGCCAGTGATGACCGTCTCATCAGACTGCAATATAACCACACACACCTGCGATAGAAAAAACAAAACAGCGACTCATGTACACTGCCCCAGAATGCAAATGTATTATCATATGAAATGTGAGCAGGGCTGTTCAGAGATGGAATAAAATAGAATGAAAAAAGTTATATCACTCCTGCACTGATTCAATGCATAATATAGTATTCAGATCACACCATGCAGCTTAGGAGTCGCTCTGTGCATGCAAAAAAAAAAAAAAAAAAACACTTTGATATAAGCGAAAGCCAAGTTACACTCAATATCCTTGATAAGTGTGTGGGAACCATGGCTTATTCTTTTTTTATAGCCATGGCACCACAGATGTCAAGCTATAATAAATGGCTTCTATAAAAATGAAATTAAGCACTGCTGTGATGAATGTCAGCACTGTCAATAAAAGTATGACAGTATCATATAACCAAAGACAAGTCTATTGACATGTAGAGTTTTCTACAATGCAGTTCAGGTTCCATCTAACTCTCTCCCTCTCTCTCTTTCTTACTGATTGATTGATTCAAAGAATCCTTAAAGGTCGTCCACACTATGGTATTACATTGGGCAAGTCACACAGCATTATATAATGAAACAATCCAGCTTTCAGAGGAGCGAGGAAAAAAACGAAGTGATGTTGTAACACTTGTAAAAAGAAAAAAAGAAGCTCTGGATCCCAGTAAAATAGATGAGAAACTTACACAACACCACTTATACATCCATAACATCATTAGAATGGAATTAAACAGTGTTAAGAAGGGACAACGTGAAGACAACATTCAACATTCTTCAAATTTTTTTCCTGTCTTGCATGCTGATCGATTCCGCTCCAAATTTCCTCCCAATTCTCCTTTAATAATATGCCTTTATTCATACCAAATACACACTTGAGAAACCAGCCAATTTAAGCACCTAAAACATAGCCGTAGAAAGCATGAGGAGAGATAATATGGGACTTTCTGGAGCCTTACCAGGCCAGAGCTGGTCACAGCAATGCAGCCCTCACTTGGTTTCCCACCAACCTGACGTACTGATGGGCCAAATCGCACGTGTACATACTTTTCCAAATACAGTACGCTGTCCTTCTTCTCCATGTTCAATCCAATCTGAAACAACAACAACCACGGGTGAAGACACTACCAGACTTAAGGGCATAAATTCCACACTGCAGCGAAACCCTGTGCAAAAGTCAGCGGGGTTGACGTCAGCAAGCTTAAAAACGTATACTTTTTTCATACATTGTCCTACCTGGTAGAAAAAAATTAACAGGGTTTTAAGTCACATTTTGTGCATGAAGATTATGTAGTATATGTGCTTACTGCCCCGTGCGAAAAGAAAATGTACCAAAATGCACATTGTGTGAAGTTACCTTCAGTCCTCTCATCGTTTCGGACGCCAGATGTATCATAGTTGGCAGCACACACACAGTCAACAAAAGCAATTACAGTACTGCTCGACTGAATACTTGACAAAACTTTTTTCTAACTGGCTATATGATTTTACGAAAAATTATCACAGTGTGGAATGCTCAAAGCGTACAAAACTATACGAGGTCTTTAGAAAAAAGAACACTTTCAAAAATGTAACTTCTCTGCAGCATTCAGAAATATTGCTTCAGAAATGTGCAAGTTTTGTGGATTGTGAACATTAGCATATGCTGCCCCTGTCAGGCCAGCTAGAAACATTCCTTAACTGCGTGCAAAGTCACGTAATATTCCAACACGCAAAATCACCTCTACGAAGCAACCCTTGAACCAAACAGGCAAGCAAGCGAAATTCGCTCTAGCAGTACATAATGAGAACACTTTCGCCTCAACCGAATGTTTTTTTTTTTTTTTTTTTCTGAGGAAGGTTGGTTTAGCACGAACCTTTTTCCCATTGTGAAACCAAGCGCCCGTCAGAATGTACTCTCCCGGAAACGACGTAGAAGCGATCATGGTCCAGTCATTTAGCAAGTAATTCTGCAAGAAGGTGAGAAATAGCGAATGAGGTGATGTAAAGTAAAGCGCCACATGTGTGTGTATTGCAACGCACCTTCATGGACCATAGCTGAATTTGCCCGACAGCGTCAGTGATTAGCAACTTGGATGCACCAACGTCCCATTCAACGCAGGTTATTTCTTCGGAGTGCGTCATGACTCTGGAAATAAGAACAACTGAATGAAGGTTTTCGGTTGTGAAAATGTGCCTGCCCGTGAGCCTAGTGCGAAATAATGTTTTTGCCCGGTGATGTCTGAACGTGAACAAGTACGCTGTTGGTAACTCACTTGTGTGCATCCCACGGCATGTTGAGGTCAACAACAAACACATGAAAGCAGGTGATTTTCCCGACGGGTTCTTGAACGTCTGACGACGAAGTGAACGCAAGCGTGTTGTGACTCGACACAGAGCAGACAGTCTTGCTTTCCGTGAGCCTGAGGTGCAGACATAAACCATCAAAGATTCAATTCGCGGTGGCATTTCGTCGAAACATGCGACGTATGTGCATGCGCGCATGATACCGAAGGTGCCTTACCATTCTGTGCTTGACGGTACAGAGCTGGGAAACCGCTTCAACACTGAATAAACGTGATCCATTCTGTGAGGCTGCCTCTAAAAAGCGCCCTTAGCCCAATAACACTCAAATGGTTATTTGAGATAGTTTGCAATGCCGAGTTATATCAGTATTCACCGATTTAAGCTGGTTGTCACGTCCCAGACCGAGTTTCTCACCGGCGGCCAACAATGTTTGGCTTTGGAGCTTTGGTAAGGTGGCTAGTTTTTGGCTTTGAACATGGCTACGGTTTGACGTTTTAATGGCTGCTTGTATAAGCCACTGACTTGGCTACACGCGTGCGCGCGAGATTTGATTTACATGATACAGAGCAAGCTTTTAAATGCGAAGCATTTCTTAGCGAACTTCTGCGACTTTGAGCGTATCTATCTATCTATCTATCTATCTATCTATCTAGCCGCCTACGACTTTGTGCTCTCCTGGCCGTTTCGTTAATCGGATGTATACCAAAATTGGTGTGTCATAACGTGGCCTTATTACGAACATAAATGACAGGTCGTATCATGAAAATCATGACACGCATGTCATGAACAGCATGATTTACATTCCACGGCCTTTGGTCTCCCTGGCCGTTTTTACACACTATTTAAACCGCTTAATGCATATCCGAATAACACCATTGTAGTTTTGAGACCTGAGAATTACTCTTCTTATTTAAAAAACGGCAGGAAGTGGAAGATGGAAGCTGCGATGAAAAAATGCGTGAGCACCCACCCCCTGTTTACGGATTTTTTCATCTTATTTAGGAGCACTAAAGCAACACTTGCTACACCTGTGTGGGTTCAGTCCGCATTGGCGGCAAGCTGTTTCGTCCACTTTCATTCCCCTTTACATAGCTCATCATTAACACCCTTACATTTAAAGCTGCAAGCAACGTTCACTATGTTGCCCTTGGCTTCATGTAATTGCGCCTAATATGTGGTCTAAGTGGGCTTCTCGCCCCTTTTTTTCATCCACCTCCGATGCTTGCAAATCAGTTTGTCCAGTGGCTTTTTATGTTTTGTTTTGTTTGCAGATGGAATGTGATATATTTTTACTTTTAGTTCGAAGCGCACCGGAGACGCGGACAAGAGTAAAGCAGACAGGACAGCATTTAAAATCACAACTGAATATTTATTGAACAGAAACGGCTTTACAAAAGCAGTAAGAGAAATATTTTGACATATGCGATTGAAAGACACACCACAGCGCTGTGGTGTGTCTTCCAATTTTCTCTTGACCGTGTTGTTTTCTCTCGATGTTTTTCAAAGTGTTTTCTACGACTGACACGGAATTGATGTGATTCACTGCTCTGACATCCACTTTGTATTTTGATAAATACTCTTCAAATTATGAGTTTACCTGTCTTCCGTGACTGTCACTTCATCATGTAATTTAGATATTAAAAATTTATTTCCAAAGCGTTATACTGCTGTTCAAATTATTAATTCAACAGTTTTATATGGCTGACATTTAATCGATGTAATGTACTGTTGTGACCAGGCCCGTAGCCAGGAATTTTTCTCGGGGGGGGGGGGGGGGGCACTTGCTGAAAACCTTGACTATTTGAGAAAAATGCCTATTTTTATTATTTATTTTTGGTAAAAACACCTACTTCACCAAAATTTCGGGGGGGGGGGGGGGGCTAGCCCCCCCCCCCCCCCTGGCTACGGGCCTGGTTGTGACACCCAGTTTGTATTTTGATAATTGCGGTTAAAACTTTCAGTTTATCATTTCTCTATGACTGATGTGGTTTACTGCTGTAACCGCAGGGCTTAATGTCAGTGGGCGGGGGGCTCGGGGGGGAGGGCGGCCCCCCGTCCATTTCTTAAGGAGGGGCTTTGTGTATGTGTGTATGTATGTATATAGGTCGCCGCCCTCTGAGGGCCCCCCCTCCATTGAAGGGAAACTTCAAGCCCTGTGTAACCGATATCCAAGTTGACAGTAAGCGAAAGAAATGGACCTGCAGCCAGGGCACGTAATGATCTTGAGCTTCGCCTAAAGAGCAAGAAGAAGAAGAAGAAGAAGATGCTTTTAATGAGAAGAAGGAGGAGAGGTCGGCAGAACGCGATAGCGTAATCGGACCCCGTTCGCATCGCCTTCCCAATCGGTAGCCTCTCTTCGCTTCTCGGCGGACACCTCAACCGTGTCCGCCGAGAAGCGAAGGAAAATAACACCTGCGCAATTAACATTGGACGTTTAAAACTATCACTGCAAGTACGGTTGCGAAGTGCCCAATACGCCATAACTCTTCATTTGCGAAATAGCGAAGTACCCACTACGCGTCCGTAAGACAACACGCGAACCTACCAATTGAAGTCCTCCTTGGAACCTACTCAGCTGCTCACTTTTTATTGCCTTTGCTGCTGATAATGATTAATTATGTGTGAGCGCCTTGCAATGGCTGGGCCTTCAAGCCACTCACTCGTTGTGCAACTCACGTGTCTTGAAGCCTGGCGCGATTCTACGCTTCTGCCACGCAACATTACATGTGTAAAGACGTTTATTGGCGGGCACTCGGCGACGATGCACGACAGTCAAGGCGGGGGCCGACTCTCAGCACGAGCTGCGTTCTCTCCGAAAGGAGCCGACGAGGACGACCCACTAGAAGGTGCTGGAGAGGAAGATCCACTGCAAAGTTCCAAGGCTCTATTACACATGCTGTTAAGGAGACCCCTGAGGGACTAGCCGGGGGGACCCGTTGGGGCCTCCGCATCGCCGCTGGCTGCTCCCATGTCGGTGTAGTGCTCTAGAACATTCGTATAGGTTTCTTTTTCCCTGAAGCAGTTGCAAGCAATGGCGTGGCTCTGTGGTAGAACACCTGCTTACCACGCAGAAGGCCCGGGTTCGATTCGCACTCGAACCGAAGTTTTTTATTATACGCGAAGCATTTCTTAGCGAACCTTTGGCACTTTGAGCGTTTCTATCTGCGTATCTATCTATGTATCTAGCCGCATACGTCTGGGTGCTCTCATGATCGCCTCCTTAAGTTGGTGTAGACCAAAATTGGCATGGGACGGTAATGTGTCTGTGGGGTCATGAATGACGTGAAAATACTGTCGCGTACGTCGTCAAACCCTTTCCTCCAGACACGTGTGGCACATACCCGTCTACCACGGGCCGCGGTGTGCGGGTATGCGCCACTGGTGAATGACAGTTTATATCTAGCCATGAACGGCGAGAACAGACATTCGTAATTTAAACGCGAGAGCGTTAAGAAAAACCGACATCGGTAGCGTTGACCCGACGAATTGAAAGAATAAAAATAGGATCCCAGCAGGAATCGAACCCAGGAATTCTGCGTGGAAATCAGGTATTCTACCACAGCCACACCAGGTTTATAAACTGGTTTGGAAAAACAGCCTATGCACGCGTAGTGTCGGTGCAACGTGAATTGTGGTTGTGGTGCTGGCTATCTGATTTTACAAGAAGGCAATAAACACTACATATGTACTCTACGATACAGGCGTCATATCAGATCAACATCCGTGGTTCCAGTTTTGGCTCCGCTTTCATTACATTTGTATTCCTATGATTCAGCAAGATATATTGAAGCATTGCTCGGCCCCGGAAGAATACATTAACGAAAGTTACGTATGATATTGACATGATTGCACCATAATGTGCACTTAGTTTCGATAATACTGATGTATGTACTCTAACGTGAGGGCTGACGTTACGCGTTGTGAGCCTACGATGTGCACACGGCTACTGCACTTACAAAAACACGTCGATCCACCTCGTAAAACTTGGCTTAAAGCGATAAAATACAGCAAAGAAGTACTCGCTGACTGCTTCGCATGAAACCGATTCCCACAACGAGTGGAATCTCCCGATTTTTTTTATTTTGTTTATTTGCATCTATCTTGAATTTACACTCACGGACAAGGCTGATTTTTCGCTCACAACGAACGACGCCGACGCCGGAATTTCTGCGAGAGGAGCTCTTCAACGCTATCGCGTTAAAATGGAGCCATGCTCGCACAAGATAGGGTAAATTGGAAATGACTGCAAGAGGCCTTCGTCCTGCACTGGACGTAAAGTAGGATGGCAGTGACAACGATGATGATTACTGCTGTAGCACCTGACCAGTTCGTTATTATGACTGTGTTTTGGTGGCAGTTGCCAGCTTGCTCTCTCCCTCTTTTCCTCTGTGACCTTGTGTATCTATGTATGCAAATCAAATAAATAAACAAATAATAAATAATGAGCAGCGACGTCTCTTTTTCGGCCCTCTGAGCTTACGCCATCGGAGAGGAAGCCTCGGTGCGATGGCAACGTCGGCAAAACAGCTGTGGTTTGAAAGTTGTAAAAAAAAAGGGGGGGGGGGGTTACGAGCGGGATGTGGCCTGTCTGGTCTCTTCTTCCGCAGGGCGCGGTTGTTCTCGGGGAGCCCGCCGCGTCGGGGGTCTCGTCCGCCCACGCCCGGACGTCGTCGGTCGACCACTCGCGGCCTTCTTCCCGGTCTTGTTTCCTTCGCCCGTGGCCTCGCACGGGCCAGAGGTGAAAGCGCAAGGAATTTAGTGCGACCTCAACTGTAGCGGACGTCTCGTGCTCAGACTCTTGCAAAAGTGCACGGATTCAGGGGACGTGTCTGTATATCAACTTGATCAGGTTGATCGAAACTTGATCGGCTTATTCTACTTTTATTTTCTCACTGTGGAAGGTACACAAGAAGAGGCAAGTAAATTACTAAGCGACAAAATTCGCTGGCAAGGCTGTTTCCTTCAGCCTGTTAACTGAGACAAGCAGATTAGATATTTAACCTCGCTTGCTACTCCAGGCATAGGCGGGCGCACGGGGGGGGGGGGTCTATTTACCTAAGAGGGGGGCGCAAAGTCAGCCCCCACACATTGACATAATAGGGAAGGGGGCGCAATGTCAGAGTCATACATTGACATAATTGGGGGGGGGGGGCGCTGCGACGAATCTTCGTTCCCCCTGAAGGGGAACCCTGCGCACGCATATATGACTCCAGGTGTCTGGTGATGACTAATGTACATACAATAATTACACATACAGACATACAGACACAAAAGAGTAATTGATAGTGTTTTGTTGAGGTGTGTCATCCTTAAGAACAACATGCGATACATGGCCACGGGCTGGGGACGTGGTGGAGCTCCAAGTCCGAGACGCGCTGCAAGTGCAACAGAAAGAGTATAAAGCCGACAGTAGGCATGAAAATTGCCTAATGTCTGTGACATAATCAGAGGGGCGGTTCGGGGGTTCGACACTTATCCCCCCTCCCCACACATGCTTATATATACGCTCACACGCACTAACCTACATAAATGTGTGCTGGACCACCTCCCTAAAAATATTTCTGGCTTACACACCTGCTTGTGTCTTAGCCCTTTTCACTGCATGTATTTTATTACCGCAGAAGAGTCATTTTGTGCATTTCGTGGCACACGACTCTAGAACGAGAAAATAATATTGCTATTGTGCCGCCGCGGTGGTACAGTGGTTACGGTGTTCGGCTGCTGACCCTCAAGACGCAGGGTCGATCCCGGCTGCGGTGGTCGCGGTGGTCGCAATGTGGTCGAAATATCCGGAGCCCTTCACTATGCGGCATGCCTTGTAATTATTATACCGTGGTTTCGGCACGTAAAGCCCCGGGAATTATTCACTAGACTCTTACATAGGAGGTGGACATACAAAATAAAAACATCAAAAAAGAAAGAAGAATACAACGATGACAACGAGTTATGTATGCGACAGGCAGCTCGTGACGGTTTGAGCAAATTTACCTGAGCAGGCGATGATGGTATAGTGCTGTGGTAAAGACCGTTCCATTCGGATACTACGCGTGGATTCTACAGGTGTCCCTTTCACTCCGATTTTGAATTAATTAATTGCACGGCTAGATTCCTCGGATTACGGTGAGTGCTGATACAAGCATAACTCCTTTCGTTCAGGCGCGGTGAGTATTCTGCTTGAGGAGGATGCAAACGGGAAAATGTATTGATGCGCCATTTACGAGGTATGTGCAACCTTGAAGAAACAGTTGGATGCGTCGTAGTCGTCAGTGCGTCCTCAATTTTCAGCACATCTTGAAACAGTACGAGCTTGTCGGCTCAAAAGCAAAATTAAAATAAAAAAACAATATTAACGACAGAAAGACAGAGGCGTAGCCAGAAATTTCATCGAGGGGGGATTGACACCCCCCCCCCCTATCCCCCCCCTCCGACTACGCTAATTATTAAAGACCACTGTTTCTAATAATAATGTAACTCTACCTGTACATTCTGATTTAGTTATCTTGATGAGGAAACATGTCCATCAAACTGGTGCACGAAACTGCACATGACATGACAAGAACTTTATTGGAGTCCGAAACTGCACAGGTGGAGCGAAAGCGAAAATGACACGCGCGAGCGCGTTCGTACATGTCACCGTGCTTAGCGAACATACACGGAGGACTTCGCGCTTGACTGCTGATGGTAAACGATGACAGAACCAACTACATCGGGCGTCGCGGCGTGCATTTTTTCGTCATGTTCTCCCACGAATGAGAACATCCCGAGAGAGTCGTTGCTCGCGTTTCATCAGTTACATGAGCTATACTAAGGGTCTCAAGCCCACCTCGGCTAGCGGGCCGCACTCACGAAATTTAGTACGGTACGCATTTAGGCTAGTTGGTTCATGATTACGTGTGGAAAAACAGCGCTGAAAGAAGGGACAAGAAAGGACACAGACCACGTGTAGTCTGTGTACTTTCTTGTCCCGTCCTTTTAGTGCTGTTTTTCCATTCTTAATCGGAAAGTTTAGTCTTCCGATGGGCCGGGATTGTTTAAGAAGGTTGGAGAAGGGGGGGGGGGGATGCGCAGTTGTAGCAAAATGCCAGCTGACGTCGCCATTTGAAATAAGGCCTTTCCCATATCTCACATATGAGTCATTTCTGAAAGGGATTTGACGTTAGGTTTCGAGAAACATATCCATATTGATCTGCAGAATAATTGAAATCTGGTCGTCGATTCTGAAATGTAGATTTTCTTCCACTGTTATGTTTTAGCACATGGTGGCCGGATGGGGTGTCTCAGGAAAAAAATTCTTCAGACCAGTCACGCTTGTGTAGCTCATGAACATACTTATGAAGAAAATAAACAAAAATATGGGGCGAGGACTGTTCAATGTTCAATGTGAGGGCCGGGCCGGTAGTGGAAGTTCCGCAGGCCACATGTGGCCCGCGGGAAGTCGACGGACTCATTGAGTGCGTCTTTCAACGCGTGTATGTCTATCATCTGAGCTCTTGCCTCTCTTTTAGATCTGTCTTTTGTCCCAATAACCAACATTCATTACGTGCGTATATGGCTGATGCTTCGTGCCGCGCAGATATAGCTCTGGCGTTCTCCCTGTGAGCACGATGTTGCGCGTTCGATGAGCGACCGCGAACGCCGCCACCGAGAAGGGGTCAGTGGAAGGAATACGTTAGTGCACTGAGCGTTGCGTGCGAAATAAAGGCGAACAGAATTATTCCTTATCGAACCCTCCATACACATAGTCATAACTTGAGGCAACATAAGTCCGTGCAAACCGGAGAAAAATCATTGCGCACACAAGAAACGGGGAAGACGACACAGATATCGACGTTGTCAGCATGTTTTGTATAAATAAATAAATAAATAAATAAATAAATAAATAAATAAATAAATAAACCCGAAAAAATTATGTTGGATTCTACGTCTCGCACTGAAGGTTTCCCTGATGATATATGCTGTGGTTTTGAAGAATAAGTTTGTTTCAAAAATCGACAGAACATAATTGTATACTCCTGAGCGTGGTCTCAGGCGTCAATGAGCGCTAAATCGCACGGAAAGAATCTGTCCTTTCGAACCATGCATCAGTAGTAGAATTAAGGTGCAAAACCCGCATACGTCCGTTCCATTTAAGAGGCAGTTCAACATATATCCACTGTTGGCGCGGAGTGCTTCCCTCTCCGAGGCGAAGGCTAGTGCATATACGTATCATACATACATCGCCCCCGCATTTGCTTGCACGGCAGAATCCTCGAGGCACGGCACGGCCCACACAGCTGTTTCTTGCGGCGGGCCCTAGGCGTGGTCAGTGATGTACGGGACGTCGGAACCATGGACAGTCCTGCCATTCACTCGGCAAGTGACGACGCGACGGTCCCGCGACAGTTGACCGGACGGGACGAGGTCGCCCGCGACGAAGGCACGGACCCACATGGCGACCCTGTCCATGCAGCGGCGTTGCGTGTGCAGAGAAATCGTGCTACACTGCATCGAGGTCACCGCTGCATCGTCTCTTCCGCGGACACCCCTTCGCAAGGCACGAAACTCGCCCCATGCGCGTGGTGCACGGAATCTGAATGAGCGGGATATATGCGAGGATGAAGTTCAATGGATCCGGTGGGAGATGCGGTTGGAGACAAACGCGCGAAACGCAAGCTTTACTAACGTTTCGGCAGTAGGGCCTGCCTTCGTCAGAATTATCTATCTATCTATCTATCTATCTATCTATCTATCTATCTATCTATCTATCTATCTATCTATCTATCTATCTATCTATCTATCTATCTATCTATCTATCTATCTATCTATCTATCTATCTATCTATCTATCTATCTATCTATCTATCTATCTATCTATCTATCTATCTATCTATCTATCTATCTATCTATCTATCTATCTATCTATCTATCTATCTATCTATCTATCTATCTATCTATCTATCAGAACAGGCAGGCCGTTAGGCAGCCTTTAATACTTACACAGACAAGAATGATGTGTGCATGTAGGGATGTGTACTGCATATATGAGGAACCCAAGTTACATATACTATACGACGCAGAACAGATCGCCTGCTGTAGCGCGTTTGCATATTCCCGGTCGCCGTCACATGCGGGAGAGTCCCGTGACCTGGGCAGAAACGTCACTTGCGTCGTCACTGGTAGAGCGGCACGTCACTGTCGGCTCTGGTTCGGACAGAGGTTATGCTGGCAAAATACAGTGAGACCCGCGAAGCGGCACCGCGTATAGGTTAGTGGCCTTCCAAGTGATACGGGCCAAGAACAGACACTAGCAAAACAGCGGTACTTGGGCAACGCCAGGCAGAATCTGCGCAACGTTTCCGATCAGGTCACGTGGCCCTCCCGCATGTGGAGGGGACCGCGAGTTCCGTTATTGTGCTCTTTAGGATATGGAAACACGCCCCGCTGTATACAATGGTACAACTACCGCATTAATTATTCTACATACCGTTAAAACGCGATTTGACGAAACCCGATTTTATGAAGTTCCCTATCTAACGAAGAAATTTTGATTTCCCAACAAATATCTATAGGGCTCAGTGCAGGCCCGTAGACAGGGGGGGGTGGCTAGCCCCCCCCCCCCCCCCCCGAAATATTTGTGAAGTAGGTGTTTTTACCAAAAATAAATAATGAAAATAAGTGTTTTTCTGAAATAGTCAAGGTTTTCAGCAAGTGGGCCCTCCCCGAAAATAAATACCGGCTACGGGCCTGGCTCAGTGTTATCGTCAACCCGAACTAACGAACTAGCGTGGCCACCAAACTCGACTGAACGAAGTTTTTCCAGAAATAACCGAGTAAAAAAGCGGTGATTTCCTTACAACTTTGCAGAGACGGGTTTTTCTTTGAGCGTGCGCTCGAACGATATGGCATTAAAACGTCTAGGCGCTCACGGCCCTAGCATTAATTTGACGAGGCTGCACGCCGCGCCCATGCATGGAGCAACGGACTCGGCATTCGGTAGCGCTCTTTCTTACAGGATGGTGCTACGGGAGGTGGTGGTTGATTTCGTGATTTCATGGCGCTGATCGTCTCCTTGCAACTTACTGGCTCGGCCTGCTCGCACAATCACTTCATTCGCTCTCCGCGTCACTGCATATCATTTGCCCGTCATTGCTTCACGTAACCCGGGCATGGTGCACCATATGTCCATGCGACATGGAATGCTCCACGTCAGGGCCGCCCTCGCCGACTTTTCACGTGCACAGAAGTAGATTGGTCGCAAGAACAATGCCCTGGGAGCTTTTGGTTGTCGCCGCATTACAATTTTAGATTTCGAAAAGCCGAAAAATTCCTTTCTCAATTTCACGAACTTGCCGATTTAACTAAATAATTCGAGTGTCCCCACCACTTCGTTAGACCGAGTTTCAGCTGTAAATGCAAACATTCACGTTATTCTCAACACTGTGCGCGATAAAATATAGCCTATTTCTTTTGTATTATAAGCTATTTGAATTTGTACATATGTATATTACCCTCCCCTCCTCTCTCTAATGCCCACCACTGGCCGCTGTGGATATATAAGTAAATGCCACTACTACTACTACTACTACTACTACTACTACTACTACTACTACTACTACTACTACTACTACTACTACTACTACTACTGCTACTTCTACCATGGGCGTCGGCAGGGTGTGCAAAAGGGGCACTTGCACCCCCGAAGCCATACCATGTCCTTACCCCCCCCTCGATGTAACACAGCTTTGCACCGCCCAAGACGAAATCGTGCCGACGCCTATGACTACTAATACTGATAAAGAACTTCAGGAGTCATTTCCATATCGAGAAAATGCGGGGGCCAACCGAAGCTTGGCGTGCGCGTGTGTGTGTGACCTATACTACTTTTCTTTCTTTCTTTGCTTCTTTCTTTCCATCACTGTTTCCTTCCGTCTTTCTTGCTATCCCCGGCGGGAGCGAAACGGCTCTGATTGGTTGCGGGCGTGGCGTGAGGGCGCGCCTACGCAGTTGGCATCGTGCTCAATGACTCACGTTCCGGCGCCGGCACCGGAACATGCCATGCGTTCATATCGAGGCAACAATGAAATGTGGCGACGTGAAATGACAAGTGACCTCGATGAAAGATCAGACTGACATATCAGAAACGGCTGATCACCGAGAAGCCCACGATCGAGAGAGCATTAATTATTGGAAAACAGCGCATAGAATAATGCGTGTGACCGGCGCACCTTCGCGGGCCGCATTTCTGTACCCGGCAACGCCGCCACCGAATTCTGTACTTCATAACAAGCTTCACTTGACTAATAATAATAATAATAATAATAATAATAATAATAATAATAATAATAATAATAATAATAATAATAATAATAATAATAATAATAATAATGGTGCTAATAAATGCTACCAGCTTTAGAATACGCACGTACTCATAGGCTTACTACAACCATATAACATTTCTGTCGCAATGTCAAGTTTTGCTGTCCTGCAGAATCGATCGGCGGGTCGTTCGGCCTCCCGAGTGCGACCTTGCGCGCGCAGACGCAACACGAAGCGCGTGCATTGCGATACAGTGATCGAGACGCAACACGTGGGCTCCGTACCCGAGCGTCCCATGCGCGTGTGCCCTCGCCACAGGTAGCCTGGGTTCTTATCAGCGCATTCTGGATGTATCCACCCCGGTGGCCGGATAGTTATTTGTAGAGTCGCGCTATTGACATTCGAAGTTTGACCGCCCTAGCAAAAATTCCCAATAAAAAACCAATAGCCTATTGGGTTATTGACACCTATTGGTCTATTGGTTGTATAGGTCTATTGGTACCGTATAGGCGGCCTAATGGTCCTGTATTTGCCTAATGGTTTTGTATAGGTCTATTGGTTTATAGGTCTATAGGTCTATTGGTTCTGTATTTGCCTATTGGATCTGTGTTGGTATATTGGTTCTGTATTTGCCTATTGGTAATGCACTGGTTCTGCATGTGTCTATTTGGCATCCATTATCCCATCAAAATTGGTCTAGCATAAGTGCGTCGCTGGTGTCTGTTTCCATGTAGAAGGCCCACAGTGTGGTAGCACTCCTACAATGATAACCAGAGTAGACAAATAACACTCGTTCGAAATATATATTCTCAGTCAACATATATTCAAATGAAATCTACAATTGCCTCTTTGGCTCTTCATCACGTCGGCAATCTTGCAAGCAAGTATCTTGCCAAGGCAACCGTGCCTGATGCCAAGTTCTGCAGGGCTGCTGCATCGGCGCTCGAGGTAGTGGCGGAAAAAAGTCTGCAAATAAACAGAGCCATGAAATTAAAATTGAAGCAATATCTTACATAATAAAATTTAATGGGACACTACTGACAAATACTACGTCAACCTGGACTGTTTGATAGCGTTCTAGAAACCTCATAGTGCTTGTTTCATGCTAAGGAAATGCTTAGTTTGAAAGAAAATCATGTAAATTTACATGACTCTTTACATTTTACATGATATTTGTATGCCTCCAAGACTGGGCTAGCGACTTAGCAATTACCATGCCTGCCCTTTACTGCCAAATAGCACAGCATGGCTCAGCAAAAATGGAACTTTTGGACTAGCCACGTCAATCTTGAGGGAGACATCACGTAGTTAGCTAGGCCAGCAGCTATCAAACTGATATGCACAAATTGCATGTTTCCTTCCATGTAGTGATGCACTGAAATCAGGCTTATGTCAGAATGTCCTTTAGTGATGAAAATAATGTACATTTAGTTTCATTTCTCTGTTACTAAAGCACCTAGACATATATGTTTTTGACATTCTCAAGCACCGACTTCTTACTTAGAAATAAAATTTCACTTGCCTTTCATGACACTATAATTCGGATTGCAATCGTGCACTGTTGAGGGCACAGTAAGAAATTACGTAGACATTTCATTCACTGCATATATGCAAAATGTAGCAAAAGCTGCAAAAAATAGTATGAAATATTGCACGTATAATAAAGCATCTTAAATGGGCTTGAGCATACCTTTCAGAACGCCATATTTTGTAGGATCCAAGGGTGGCCTGGCTTCTGTTTTTGTCCGATTTGAAGCAGCGCCCGTGACACTTCTGTTAATGAGACCAGCAGTTGAAAATATTTGTACACTGGCCTCACGAACAAAAATGCCATCTTTCGGGCGCTGCATCAGATGGTCATAAACACTTTTTTTCATCAACACACCGCTTCCTAGGAGCACCTGAAAAATATATCCATAGTAACATCATCGCAAACTAAGTTTTATAGCTACAGAAAATCAAGCCATGCTATACTATTTTTCTTCAACTGTTCCTGCCACTGCAAGAAGTGATTATGGCACTCGCAATTATCACTGAACAAAAAGGAAGGCAGCTGGTTGTGGAGAATGTCATAAAAATTTTTATGGATATGAATATAAAACAGTGGGTGTATAAAAATGAGACAACAAAGATAGAAAAGCAAACAAGAAAAAAAAAAGAATGTGACACAAACAAGCAATTGGCACTGATATATGAACTCACACAAGATTATGATATTTTTCTGAAAACAACAGTTCTGCGCAGTCACGCGCAGCACGAAGTAGTGGTCTATTACAATAAGCATATTCTTTGAGTTCCCTTGATCGCTGCAATCAATATTTAAATTTGGCAAGATACTTTCAGAGCTATTAGTACTCTATCCCACTGTCCTCCCTTTTTTCTTTCCTTCTGCCTCCTCCACTGCATGGAGCTGAGCAGAACACAACATTAAATAAACAAATCGAAGGGTAGCACAACAAGGTACAATTTTTATGTACGAATAGGAAAACTGAGCATGTCAGAGTCGCAAAACCTCAATATTGGAGTATACAACCAAGAAACGAGTCTCAGCAGGTAAACTAGCCATTTTTTTGCCTGTAGTAAGAAATGAATCAAATCCACAATCACAAACCTCATTGCCAATCTGCGAAAACGGCTTTGAAGTTTCCAGCATCTCGCCGTTTCAGAGTCCTGCTGGCTTACAGGGCGTTCAGCCTCTGCCGTGGACTGTGGCCTGACTGGCGAAGGTGATGGTGGATTAAGTGCGGGTGCAGCAGGTGAAGCAGGCTCCGCCCTTTCGCAAGAAACTTGCACCGGCGGTGGAGGCTTCTGATGGATGTGTTGTGGGCAGCGAAGCTGATTGTCTTTAGACAGCCAGTATGTTTCTGCACAAAAACGCAGTGGTCATGACCATCAGTCTGCTATGCCCACACAGGTTTCTTCTATCTTTCTACAAATAACCTGGTCTTGTGATAATTGCTTCCACACTATTTTCAGCCCAGAACTCTGCAGATCTTCTGTAGACATGCAATGAATAGCAGTGAAGAGATCATATCCTAGAATAGATCCCAGGAAAGCGGGATACCTTGTATATGCATTACCTTACGACCAACAGTGTACCAGGCCCTGGGAAGAATTCTAACATATCTAAATGATGAGAAATGGGAAGTCAAAGACTTCAATATTACCCGACAAAATCTTCTGTCCATTGCACATAAGGCATCTACAAAGGTAATAGCTAATCGAACTATGATGATCTTAAAGAGTAAAATGAACCAAAATATGTACTCAACAGAGAATACTTGTTTCTTGCTCAATAACCTTCAACATTCATCTGCCATATCAGTTCAGTATTAGTGAAACATATAGCAAACAGCAAACAGTAATGTGCTAAATATGAGCCTTTAAGAGAAAATTTACCATGGACAATGAAGTAAGAAGTGTGACAAAATGCAAACCTGTCTTGAAGATCTTACTGCACAATGCTTTTTCAAGCCTTTCCACCCTTTTATTTAATTTTTCATTATTATTTTTGAGCTGCTCATTCGCAGCTTTCAGCAGGTTATTTTCTTGTAGCAGCCGCCTGGCATCGGCTTCCCAGTCTGGGTCACCGTGGCCCTTTCTTGGAAACAGTGCATCCATTTGTTCCTCGCGAAATGTGGCCTCTGCTGCTTTCTTTGATTTTCGCTGCTGAGCAGCTTTTTTGCTTACCTATATTTAAAATGGAAATGAAATAATATGAGCAAATTATTCACTGCATTCTTACAGGGCAAAACCATCAGTAGAAAATTTGCAAAATTGAAAAACTACAGCATGATTGTTTGCTGTCTAGCAAACGAGCTGTAAGAGAAATGTGGTTATTTTTGCTACATAACCAAATTATTTGATACATTCCATCCCCCAAAGCTGATACACAGAGAAAAAACTGTGCGGTTAACATTAAAGTGCAGCAAACTTTTTCAAAAATCAATTGCAATATGCCTTTTCCGGGATGATGGCGTGACCAATATTCCTGGAGTATGCCACTAAATCTCAACTTAATGATTGTGTGAAATAAATAATGATAGGGTAGTTTCAAAATGAGGCAATAAAAATGTATATCAGATTGTAGGCAAGGCAACCTAGATTTCATGTTTTTGCATGGCCAACACAGTCACGATAAAATGAGCTGGATAACGCATATGTTACATACATACTTATCCAATTAAGGCAACTGCATTGATAAATCCCACCAATGTACATATGCTATGCCTATTTTTTATAGAATATAGGCATCAGCTAGCCTTTATCATAATATTCTGTTGTGACGATAGATGGAACACGTTTGGTAAGCTGCTTGGCGCGCTCTACTACGTAGATATCGCATGAACTAGAGAAAAGACGAGGCGATAAACGCGTTTTCGACACAACACGCAAGTTGCACACACAGGACGTACAGTAAGCGCCAAAAGTTGACCACGAGGCACAAGAAAAAGCTGAATGTGTCCGACATATGCTTCGGCAGGCAGTCTTGAATTCACATTTCCCGCCTGCTCTAAAACACACAAACATGTGCTGTGAAGCTCGACCGAATAGTCACAAATTGCACAGCAATTTAAGTTTTATGAGACCTAGTGGTCTCTCAACTTTTAACGCCGATTGTGCGTACATATAAAGACAAAGGGTCAACGCGATTTATAACTATGGGAACGCGCAAACTTGCGTGTCTGGCCTTTAATCGATGTATAAGTTTTTAAACCATACGGACAAGCACAAAAACAGACTGAAATAATACATGCGCACAATTTTACTAACCTCCACTCGCGAGGCTGCGCTTGAGACAGAGGCATCGCTGGCCTCGCTGGCATCGCTGCTGTCTGACGATGGAGGCTTCAGGCAAGGAATTCGTTTTTTCGGCTGTTCAGCCTCCTCCTTTGTTTCTAATAGCAAAACAAAAGTGGTATCAAACAAGAGCAAATTAATACCATGCACGCAATCCATGCAAGAGACTCACCAAACAATCCGAGCACTTGAGCCTTGAAGTATCCCTCTTGCTTTTCATCCCGCCAGTGTACGCGATACCATACTGTCGTGTCAAAATCAAATATATCTCTGGCACTAAAGCGCTTAATCTTGTTCACATTGACGACAACTTTCACGTTATCGTCTCGAAAGCGGACCAGAGCGTACATCGTCCCACTTTGTTCCACTCGACCACGCCACAGAACACCACGCCAACCACGCTAACAAAGCTTACAGCTTAACTTGGCCGTAGTCTAGGCTTGTCTTCGTTCGGCCGAGCGCGCGGGCCGTGCGGCTGATCGCATTTGCAGATTAAGAATATTTTCTCCCGTATAGTTACATTACAACTTTTATAGCTTAGAATAAATATTTTTAGCAAATATAAATGCTATTTAAAACTTTTTAAGCTTAGAAATTGTATTTGCAAATTAAATTATGTAAACAGGCTTACAAAAAAAGGCTCATACATGCAGCGCTACCCGCGGCCGCGCCGGTTTTGAGTTGTCAATCGATTGAAAGGTGCATCTGTTAGTTTTTGTTGTTGTTGTTGTTGTTGTTGAACCGTCTCGTCGCCCTCACTGGATAATCATATTCGTTTTGTTTCATCATCTTCGTTTCGTTTCATCAGCCTCGTTCAGTTTCATCAACTTCGGTACAAGCTCTCGATGGGTGACAGTGACACTGAAACTGAGTGCGCTTCTCAACCTCGTTTAAAGAAGCGGAAGCAGTATTTGGAACCTGGACAGGCGTTCGCGATTCCGCGGGCAACGCTCCGATTCCAGGCCAGTGGTTCCAGCGGGGGTGCCAGCCAGGCTTCAGCTCATCATGTGACTTCAGACGCAGTACCAGCAGATTGCTCCTCGGCGAGAATCGTTCCTGTTACCTCAGACACCTCAGACTCGGAGGAGAGTGATGATAATGATCGGTCTACACGTGGTGCCGACAATGCAGTGTGCGCGGACGACGGAGCCAGCACGCACAGCGGGGGCTTGACGGAGGATGAAGACGCAAGCGATGAAGACACCGCTAGTGATGTAGACAAAGCGAGTGATGTGGAGGACTTTTTAAAGCTCTTCTCGAATGACCGTTTGCCAAACTCCCAGTTGAGTGTTGCCGACGCGATGGTCATGCTGATGGCATATTCGACGTCAGCTGGACTGAACTGGAAGGATATGGAGAAGCTTGTCCATGTCATGAACCTGCTGCTGGGAGCTGAAGTGCTGCCGTCGTCTCAGTATTTGCTCCGAAAAGCTTGGAAGAGCTGGCAGGGACAGTTGATTAAACGCCACTACTTCTGCACATCGTGCAGTACTCGCGCTGTGAATCCCTCTGGGCGAGATTTCGTTTGTGCGAACTGCGACACTCCTAATTCAGCACACAATTTTTTTGCCATCTTGAGCCTAAAAAAGCAAATTGAAGTTCTGCTTTCAAAGGAGGATTTAGCCATGACACTTCTGGGTTCCCTCAGAAAAGCAGGTAGAGGCATATCATCACAGGGATGTCCTGAAGACGCAGCTGTCTTGACCGATATCACAGATGGTGCCTTGTACCATAAGCAGATGGTAGGTCACCAGTGGAGTGACATATCGCTTACCTTCAGCACCGACGGCGCAAAAGTTTTTAACTGTAACAAGACAGCACTGTGGCCAATTCAGTGCATTATTAATGAGCTGCCTGTTGCACTCCGATGGAGCAACGTGTTACTGGGGGGTCTTTGGTTTGGCAAAGGCCACCCAGAAATGACCCAATTCTTGGATGTCTTCGTAAAGGAGCTGCTTGCCGAAGGTGCCGTAAAGTGGCAGTGTCATGAACAGAAGATACAGTCAAGGATTGAAGTGGTCTGCTGCTGTGTGGATGCACCAGCTCGTGCAGCAGTACTGAACTCAAAGCAGTTTAATGGATATTTCGGTTGCAGTGTTTGTCTTCACGAAGGAGAAAGACACGGTGGTGAGTAGAAGTTTTGTTTTCTTAAATATAAATGTTGGTTGCACTGTATGCCACAGGGAATGTTATATTGGGCATTTGTACAAACCCAATATTCAGAATTCAAGGGCAGCTGACATGAATTCTATAGTATTTGTTGGTACCTAGTAGCTTGTTCTGTTTCTTTTTTTTCAGTTTTTTATGTTGGCATATAAATATAGTTGCTCTGCCATCTATTGCCATAAATAGACACAAAATCAAAGGGGGAAGGGGGAGGGGCTTGGTTGCTAGGACCCTTTCATGCCTGAGGCATGCAAGCCTTAGGTGTTCAGTGTGCAACGAGCCCTCTCTTATCCGCTTCCACCACTGCCTTAGGTGTCTGATATACCTCCTATATACTTCAATGAAATTGGTGTCAAGACTTCCTCATTTTGTGTTGTGCTCTGATTATTACGAATGCCTCTTTTGTTCAGGGTCCATGAAGTATCCAGTGCTTGGACGCCCAATGCCTGCTCTACGGACAACAAGTCAATTCAAGTTGGACATCCAAACAGCAGTTGCAACTGGCGAACCTTCACATGGTATCAAGGGACCTACACCACTGTTAAAACTCCCGAACTTTGATTTAGTGTGGGGCATATGCCCCGATTACATGCATGCTGTGCTTGAGGGAGTTTCCAAACAAATTGTTGAAATTTGGCTAAGCCAGGTCCAGTCGCCAGCTTACATTGGGGAGCCGTCAAAGTGCCAGAGAGTGACTGCACGGCTGTTGCGCTTAAAGCCACCGCAGTTTTTCACTCGTCTACCCCGTACGCTGGATGACCGCAGCATGTGGAAGGCCAGTGAATGGAAGTGGTGGCTGTTATTTTATGCCATTCCATGCCTTGATGGCATTCTTCCAAGGAAGTACCACGAGCATCTGTGCCTCCTAGTCAATGGCATTTTTTTGTTATTGAAGGACAAAATTTCCAGAAGTGACCTCAGGGAAGCCATGGACAACCTTTCGAAGTTTGTGTACAGGTTTGAAGAGCTGTATGGCAAGGCAGCCATGACATTTAATGTGCACCAGCTGCTTCACCTGCCACAGAGTGTCCAGCAGCTTGGACCGTTATGGTCTCACTCAACCTTTGTGTTTGAGTCTGGGAATGGGACATTGCTGAATTTGGTTAGCGACGCGAATGGTGTGCCCCTCCAGGTTCTTGAACGCTTTGCTATGCGCTTGAAACTCTCACAGCTGCTGCAATCCATGGCATTTTCTGGGGAGGCACGTGCATTGTGTAAGAAAATGACTGGCATCTGTGCTTCAGAGAGCCTGCCAGACAGGCCACTAGGCAAAGGTTTTTTCATGCAGAAATCTTGAGTGAAGCGACAGTTTTCATTGAAAAGTTAGGGTACTGTCCCGAAAATGTCATGGAATACAAGAGAGTGTTCCTCAAAGGACAAATTTTCCATGTACATAGTTACCACAGGACAAAAAGAACGTGCAACTCGTATTTGAGGGGCAAGGATGGTGAACACTACTTGCTAAACAATGTTTTTGTGCTGCAAGATGGAAAATTTGTCCTTCTGTGTCAGAAGCTTGTGTGTCGAAAGCACAAGGTAGTGAAACACATGCATATCTGTTCTGACGTTGGAGGTCACGTGCTTTTGTTCGGTCCAGAAGTAGACAGAGTTTGTGTCGTGTTGAAAGCTAGCAAGACACTGTATATCGCCGACATGCCTAACATGCATGAACGAGATTAAGTAACAGTCGTGGAAACTGCAGCGTATATGTTTTTACAACATTTTTTGTCACTGGCTTACCCTTGTAAACATTTTGATGTCTGCTAACATTTGCTGCTGAATCCAAAAGACATTGCGAGGATATAAAGAAATCAGAAGGACCTGCAGGGTCCCTATGCATGCTATTATCAGGGTGTCTACCAGACTGGAAAACCTGCAAGACCTGGAAAAGTCAGGGAATTTAGACCCTTCTGGAAAAGTCAGGGAATTTTTGAAAAACCTGGCCAGGTCATGGAAACTGACAGCTGTTCTGTGCGACCGTCACAAAAATAAGCATTATCATTGATCAAAGCTTAAAAAGTCTCTCTCTCAGCTGCAACTACAGTGAGCTGCTAGAAGGCGTGTGAAAAAAAAAAGATAGTGCATAATTCTTGCTTCTTAGTGTAAACGCGAAAGGATACATTGACCCATAGAACACAAAGTTTACTGACGTTTCAGCACCTTATATGGGAGGGAACCTTGTTCACAATAAAAGCCATAAGGAGGGCACAGCGTACTTAGGTACGCCTAAATACGTGACGTAAGCAGCTAGAGTACATCATCAGAAGCGCCCCATCACTCCTGTTCAGTGTATGTACAGTCGTCTGTATCTGGATTCCAGGTTCAGGCATGATGCAAGCTTCTTTAAATGCAGAGCATACTCGCGAATCCGGCGTCGGCGGTGGTGTCTACACTCCTACCCCCCTACTACGCATGCTCGCGTCTCGTGCCAACTGTCGCTCCCCCCACTCACTCGCCTTGCAAGGCCATTGCAGGCAGCGTCTGCTAGTAAAAACCGACTGCTCACGCTGCACAACTGTTCGCTGACCACCCCGTTATGTAGGCACTGGATCGGGCGTTCAGAATTCAGTCAAGGGCGTCTTTACTTGGCTTTCCCTTGACTTGACGCTTTGCTTGACTCGAGTAGATGCGATGGAAACAACAGTACCTTCAACCAGTAGTGGGGCACAACCTAACAGTGTGCCACCACTCGTTGAAGGCAACGTACCCTTCTCTTTCGTTCAATAAATACGAGTAATAAAGACGAAATAACAATTAAGCATTCCCAAACCTTACCCAATCACGCAACATTCACGCGATACCCCCACCACTCTGTTACACATTTACTCGAGTCACCCCTGTGGGAAGATGGTTTTTTTTTTCGTCCAGAACACACGAGTTTTACAAGTCTATTTGGTGGTCTGTAGATTTCACGTGTTCAGCAAGGGCAGTCGAAGCCACGCGTCGTTTCGTGGCGTCAAATTTATGTTTAACTCTTTTGTTGAAATCACCAGTTTCACCAATGTACTGGTTGTCACAATTGTGGCACCCTATGGCATAAACAAGACCAAGGAAATTTCTGCTTGGCAACTTGTCCTTCACATTGGCTAAAGCATTCCTTAGCTTCCATGTTGGCACATCCACTATTTTGATGTCTGTTACTTCTACATATCACACGGCATATCTGACTTTCGAACCACAACTTTACTCACGTGTGTAAATTTATGCATGTTTGTCTACGCCACGATTTCGGCTCGGCTTGAAGGCCGTCTGGTTTGTCTAGGCTAGAACTGCCATCAGCAGAAGCTTGCCGGGCTGCTCATTCCTTTTTTTTTATTATTATTATTATTATTATTATTATATTATTGTTTATTATTATTATTATTCGTGATGCAACAGCGAACGTCCTCAGCTACACACTTATTGCTGGTAGCTGGTGTTTTGAGGGTAGCACTTGGGTCACTTCAGCTAAATTTTTCATTTCAGTTTCGTGAGATTGTGTAAATAAATCTGCAATTATTCTTCAGCGTCACGTCCACAGAAGAGTACGTAAATCAGGGTAATGTGCTGACATTCGTGATTCATCTGTGGAATCAAGGAAGCTGTTGCACCTTGACAGATTCCTTCTTGCCACAACATATTCAATGTCGGCACCTCAGACCCTGTCCCCAGCTTTTATTGCAGCTGTCCAAAGACTTTCGTTGCACTTCAGTATCAGAGCCCAGAGACATAAAATACAAACATGCATGTGCTCGTCGGAAAAAGAAAAAAAAAGAAATTTTACAGTACGGTTCTGTTCTCGCAACATTGTCGTTACTCGTTGTCAAGGCAAGGTACACAGAAGACGCAAGTAGTAGTAGTATTCATTTTTTTTGCTGGAAAGTATAATTTAGTGGTGCGCAAATTAGGCGGCGACGCAAATCAATAGTAAATACAGCAATCCAGGTCGAATCAGATCTAATCCAATCCACATCCAAAATAGTTGAGTCAGTAAATACAGCAGTTCAGGTCGATCTAATTTAATCCAATCCACATCCTAAGCGGCATGGGCTACAGCCATTATAGTAAAATAGATTATACTCCAGTGGCAGAACCGGCCAGGCTTCTCATTTTACACGGATGCCACGTGTTCTCATTTTACACGGATGCCACGAAATGGCATCACTTCTACTTTCCTAGCAGCTTTGACTGTGATGTCGGACTATCGCAGGCTCCTTCAAACTTTTATCTGCGGTTACTTTTAACTTCCGTGTTTGCTTCCTGGTTCTTCCACACATTAAACAGCCAACTTGCTCACTGCCTGCCTCAGGGGTTTTATTTTGGCTAGATATACATGTTTTTCACATTTACTGCACGCGCTCAGAACAATCTGAGTGCTTCTGGTGAATATGTTTACTTATATGGAGCGCCTTTTTTTTTTAAAGCACTGGAGGGTTTGTTTACAGTGCAGAGAGTTTCCCATGCAGACGTGGCAGTCATGGAATTTGCTTTTGATCGTCATAGAAAGCCGGGGAAAGTCAAGGAATTTAGAAATATCAAACTGGTAGACACCCTAATTATATAATAATTGTTGGGGTTTAGGTCCCAAAACCACGGTATAATTATGAGGGACACTGTAGTGAAGGGCTCTGGAATTTCAATCACCTGGGGTTTCTTAACATGCATCTATCAGCTATTTGCATACCTGATATTATTTGGGTAGTTGCATATTTCAGCATATGCGAAAAACTAAAAGTAAACTTCAAGTTTGCCGATTTCTTATGAATGCTGTTTTTCTTGGTTCTGTTAGTATCTGCAGCACACATTTGAAATTATTTGTACTATCGAAGCTTAACCTGTACCCTTCGCGACTGTGTAAGTGATAGTAGCATTTATATGAATGTGCAATTGTGCCTATATAATAAAGCTATTATTTTTCTGAAGTTTCATTGTATTAGGTGTGTGTGCAATCATTTTCTGGATAACTTCTTGCAGAATATAACTCCAACTTGCTCACATCTGCATGATACAGTTGCTGTTGGGACACTATTTTGGAAGAATGTGCACTTGTAGTTGGAAAGCACCACATAGTGATGAATGAGAATTGTGTATATCTATTCCAGCCTGTATAGTTGCAACAGGCAGTTGCCGCCTGCTGGAGCAATTTTTATTTTTAATCGCCTATTATTTGCAATACCTGCTAGGCCATTTTTATATTAGTCATACAAGGCTGGAATTATAACTCGGCCATGTGTACGTGCTACTCTCCAACTGTCCTTCAGAAGAGAGGTAGCTGAGCATTTCACTATTTTATTCTGCTGTGAAATAGATTAGCCTTCAGATTAAGCAGTTTCATCACAAACCGCTATGCATATAAAAGAAGGATAATATATATAGTCAGTACAACTCCTATTGGTAGAATAGGTTCCCTATTGGGAACATGTTCGACCAATAAGAGACTAATAGGCACCATCTGTCTCACCAATACAACTCCTATTGGTCAAACGCATTTCCTATTGAGCCAATAAGGGACCAATAGGCAGCACCTATTGGACCAATACAGCTTCTATTGGCCCAATAAATATCCAATAAATGGTGGCTATTGGACTTTATTGGTACCATTAGAATTCTTATACACCTATACAGCTCCAATAGATTTCCATTAGAACCAATAGCGATTTCCTATTGGACCAATACAAAACTCTATTGGCATTTTTGCTAGGGCGCAGCAACCGCATATCTCGAGGCGCCGTAAAAGTGTCAGTGACGACAAGATAACGGGAAGAGTTATGAGTGTTATGAGTGGAGCCCGAGATATAGACGCAACGACCTTTCCAAGTGCAAGCGAGAGTTGTATCTGTGCACAGGCACTGCGGCGCGCCCTTCGATTTCGTGATGCACAAATGGGCCTTGTCTCTGAGAGGTTGATTGCAAATGCGAAAAGGCGATGCTGTATTCCTGCAACGCGCAGCTTGTGCTCTTTTAACTTGTTCTGTGCAAAGAATGCTGACTTTTTTAGTTTTCCTAGCACTTTCTTAACCTCCGGGTAAAGCGTACTTGATATATACGGCCCTAAAAAGGCCCGTTTCTTTTTCTCTGAATATACAACGATCGAGCCGGATACAAGAGCCGGATACAAGAGATTAGGTACTTTCGTGTAGTTGAAGCAAACGTGTAGTTTCTATCTGGTTTCCATGGGCAAAGCCCGTTGAAGCGTGATATGTTTTAATGGGTCGTTTTATAGAAGTTATATGACTATAAGAGGGACGCCGGTAACAGTAATATGGATGCCGTAGCCGGATACGACAACATCAAAGAACACGTTTATTTGAAACTACATCGAAAGGTTTCTTTGCGCTGTTGTCCACGCACCAGACACATCATGTGCGGTGCATCCCACGTTGGTATGTCTCTTTAGGTTCAATGTTTATTGCATTATCGATAGGACCGTCAGCTCGGCACAATCGTCCCTGGCGTCGATCTGAATGCGGTGGCTTGTGCGCAGCTGCGATGCTGGACGGAAAATGTGTCGATAGAGGAAAAGGGTATAGCAGCGGTGAAGTTCCGTCAGCGAAATTTGAACTTCGCGCCTCTATAGTACCGAAGCTCGATGCCCTATAACCATTTTTTTTTTACTGTACAAACATCCTCTAAACCAGCTAGCGGTATCAAACACGCGGCCCGCGGACCTTATGCTATGTCCGGCCCGGCCCAAACCCGGACGTGACTGTCTTCGTCCCATTTTTTTTTATTTCCTTAATCAGACAAAAGAAACACTGCACCCCATATGGTCACCATGTGTTGAAACATAACCATGGAACAGAAACTCCGTATTTCAGAACCCGCATCCAGATTATAGACATTCTGGAGACTGGTATCGATTTGTTTTTCGAATCCTGAAACCAAATCCCCCCTCAGAAATGATGCACATATGGAATATGAGAAAGAGGCCTTCCCATATCACATATGTGGGTCATTTCTGAAGGGGATTTGGCTGACGTTTTCATCCCCCCCCCCCTCCCCTGCCCTGCTCCCATCTGCTGCACTGTCCCGGCCCTTGCCCCCGACGTTGTTCGCACTTATTCTGCTCTACTGTGTCCTCTTTAACGGTGGACCATTATGTATATACATTTAAAACTCGATATAATAAACTTCAATATCAGGAAATTCTTGATATAGCGAAGTATTCCACTTTTTTCACAACTTCATGCCCATAAAACATTATGTATTTTGAACCTCAATACAACGGAACATGTTACCCCGTGATTTCAATATAACGTAGTTTTAGAGCTGCCCCAGGGGAAAATGGAGGCGACAAATTAAAACTTCTGCTGGGTCCAGTCGTCATATGGTTGAGTTGCAGGCGGTTTCTGCAGATGCTTATCCAATGTTACCACAGTGAGTTGGACTTGCATTCCTTCGGGTTCACGCGTGACGTTCGGACGCTGTCAAGGTGACTTCTTCGCCGGCGCAGCGTCAAGCCGCGGTCACCGGATCTCAGGTTCAAGAAAATTGACTTTTTTTCGCGTCATTAAAATATGTTTTTGTTTATTTGTACTGCTGTGTTACTCAAACATTCTTCCGGGACTTTGCGTGCAGAAAAAGAAGCCTCTGGCGACTATACCTTACTTGAAAGGTCGATTTTAATTTAACGAAATTTCGATATCACGACAAAAATTGTCTGTTTTACCGACTTCGTTATACCAAGGTTTAACTGTACGATTTAATGATTATGGAAGTGCGAGTATGTGCCACTGGTGTGTCATATCACCGTTCACTCACCATGGTAAATGTAGCACATGTGAGAACGTTGGTTCATCACTTTCCACGACATAAAGATGTGCTACATTCACGTATATAATTTTTCCGAAAGAACGGGACGACGTTCCTGTTTGTCTATCAGAAAAGCGAAAAACAACAACGAATGCCGAGATCAGAGGCGGCAGCGCTCACGAAAGAGAGAGGGAGAATCTATGCGTCAGCGCCGACGGCGCAGCCTCGCGTCTTCGACGGCTTCAGCGATAAAACAGCAGCGCGTGTTAGGCCGCAGAGTTGATGGAAGGCGGCGAGGCGAGGGATACACGGCGAGGAGGGCAACGGAAGAGGAACTCGACATGGGCGCCCACTCACTAGCGCTGCGGCAGGAGACCGGCGCGCGAGCCTCCCAAGCCGTCCGCCGGAGAGGGAGCGTAGCAACCACTTGGACGGCAACGCCGCGCGCACGCGTACGCGCCGCGCCCACCGAGCGTCGCGCCGCTCACAGAAGCCCAGCGTGTCCTCACCGAGCAAGCGCAACAGGTTGGAGTTTGCAGATCGTGTTGCCGTTAGGATCTTCGCGAGTGCTTCGCACGCTTTTGCGACTAGACCATTGCGTGTGTGGCTGCGGATCGCTGAGGACTCTTGCAGTTCTTGGACTACATCCGCGTCTCTTCGTGTAAATGATCCTCGAGACGGCGGAGACGACGACGTCGTCTTGACGGCCGAGGTTCCTGGGTTGTGTAAGCGCGTAACGTTGGCTAGCACGGACCAGGATGGCCGACCAGGAAGCGGCACGTCTAGGAACAACAACAACGCAGTCGGTGCCGTCGCCGCCGCCACAAACGGCACCAGCAACCACGTACCGCATCGCAACAGCGTCCACGCACCGGCGGGCAATACGACAGAAGACACCATTTGTCCGGAAGATGTGAGTATAAACTGCTCGTGATAAGGACTTCACTTTACGAGTTATACGCGTTCAGCTTTTTCCTCCAACACGCGGCCGATTGTGCGCTGTAACTTGTTATTGTGTCGTTACTTTCATAGAGTCGTAAGTGGGAGCGAGGACTTGTGAAACCTTTAGTGGATACATATACGCATAATGATAACCGGAGATCTTAGCCATGTGAAGCGCTTGAGGTGATACATTAATCGATAAGGAAGGGGCATGTCATTCCGAAAGGTTAGCATGCTAACTGCGGGGTTCGTTAACTATACAAATCGCTAATCAACGTCGATAGGTCGAAAGCACTGGCGTTGCCGGGGGGGAGGGGGGGGGGGCTCAAATTTTTCTCCCGAAACTTTTCACACACGCACACATACAAACACAACCCCCCCCCCCCCCCCCGAAAGAAATTTCTGCATGGCTACGTCCCTGGTCGAAAGGTTTTCTCTTATTGCAGAGACTGTAATGATCGATATAATAACATATACCCATGTGGGCAATAGTGGTAACCTTCGCTGAGATGAAGTCTTCAAACCCTCAGCTACGGCCTCAAAGCATGACTTCTATCCAAAGGGTTACGGGACTAAGGAGCTGAAAGGGAGTGCAGTGATGCGAGCGCTAGATGCCGCGCGTAGCGCACGCGGTAGCTTCGGCAGTATATATACGACGTGCACCTGTACGCCTGTCGTAGTCCTCTGGGTGCTGGACGCCAGCCAGGGCGACCTTCACGGATGAACGCACGCGCGCGTGAGCGAAAAGAAAGGCGCAGCAATCGCGCGGCACACCCCACCGAACAGCGGCGGTCACGGGCGGCATTGTGTCCCACACGGATGCCGCTGTGAAGTTTATTCGCTATTTTTTTTTTTTTTTTTGCATATATGGTTTCGTTTTTGCCAGATTCCACTGAAAGCAAGGGCCAGGTCATATCTGGCCCACGAAAGGTTTGGTAAAGTTTCCTGGCTCAGCAGCCAAGTCCTAATGCGGTGTGCCAACGAAGAAGTTACAATGTTGAAGAGATTATTATTCCACGGTATGGAGAAATCGTCGCGGCGTTACGGTTGAAATCTCAATGTGCGATTGGTCTGGGAGATATGCATTATCCACCGTAATATTTAGACGGCTCATGTAACAGACTGGGGTTCAGAGACGTGCCTGAGTCTTACTCGTAATTCGTTTACAAACAATGTAGCAACAACGCGATAACTTTTTTTGTAGGTAAGTAGAATACTAAGGAACGAAGAACATTACACGCATATGGACTCAGTCAAAGCTGTATGTAAACCCTCTTTATATAAGGGCTGTCCTGGTTGCTTACGTTAGTCGACTTGTACGTGCGAGTTCTCTTGGCGCGTTCTGTGTAGACGAACCGTACACGTGAGAAGGAAAGACTCCGCCTGTCACTCAACTTCGTTAGCTGAGTGAGCAGAGTCCCATCAGGACGCTCTTGTAAGACCCTGAAAAAGACGCGCTTTCTCGAGGAAAACAGACTGACAAGATGACACACACACTTAGCGATCGTCACAGGCGAAACAGGCTTGCTTTTGCACAAGTACACAGCCAACATTTCAGAAGCGGGCCAATTCTCGTGCCGTGTTCCTCCCAAATCGAATCGGAGAAAGAGGGAGCATTGTTGTAACACAAATATTTCCGCTAGCATGTGTTTGACTGTCCGCGTTCTTATTAACGTGGGAAACGGCGTATCGGGAAGTGGTAAGAACCTGGGAGAGAATAAAATAGAAGGAATTTTTTTTTTTTCACTCTGACAAATTAAGTTGTTTGCCAACACGCGTTGAAGCTATTTGTATGTGGTCTTCCGTGGTAAAATGTTCTAACGCGATGAATTTCGATGCACAGCCAATCAATGGGGTAGCTACCCTACTACTATAAACTACTACTCTCCCTATACTACTACAACTACTACTACTGCTACTACTACCACTACTTAATAATGATAACTACGTACTAGTGCGACGACAAGATCTAATACTGCCACTACGAGTACAAACAACAGTTAACACCATAGCCACTATAAACATGGCAACAAAAGCCATATACGAGGCGTTATTAAGGCTTGGATTACGGCATCGAGGCTTCTGTGAATGGAGACAGGAATCGGCGCAGCCTTTGCAATGTCTCGAAGAAGGCGACGCGCGACACGTATTAACGTTTCACAATGCCACTTGTGGCTAGTAACTTATACAGACGAGGGCGTGATGTCGCGCATGCATTGATTCCCGTGCCCGTGGCTCGTAGTCCTTTCGTTTCTTTTCCTGGCCTTGAACAATGGCGGAAAAGTTTCTGCTTGCGCAAAGCGATCGTGTTGCTCTCTCCCTCGTCCTCAGAGCAATCGAGACGGCCCGGTACGAAACGCATGTGCGAGGACGGAAACTCCATTGAGTACAATCCGGTTTCCACTGCCCTAATTTCTTCGTCTCGGCTAACTCTGCATGATCGCGTTCGTTGAAACATGCGCTTTCACTTTGCTTAACCGTATACATAAAAAAGCTGTCTTCGACGGAAACCTCGCGTACGTATGTATACACATAGGACTCCCGCGACTGCTGTGCGTGGGAAGGCAGCGGGGAAACAATATACGCGCTGCTGTCTGCGTCATCGTAAAGCGTAATGAAAGGGTGCTGACCATGTTTAAGTATAACGGAAACATTAAATACATGTTTCCGGACTACCTAACGGCTTTCTTACACTGCTACCCGTTTCACGAGAAAAATGCGCCTAACAACAAGAATAATATATATATATATATATATATATATATATATATATATATATATATATATATATATATATATATATATATATATATATATATATATATATATATATATATATATATATACGTGGAAAGGAGTTGCCGTCACCAAGCAATGGTGACAACAACTCCTTCATTTATTTTCTATTTCAAAAAGAAAAAAAAAGACGGGGAGGTGGAAGAAAAGGGCAGTTCGTGTACTTACGACGATGATGATGCGGGCAACGTTGGTAAATCCACAGGCGATAAAATTAACCCACAGCACACCGTTCTGCATTTCAGAGCACGCACGGACGTTGAGAAAATCACTATGCTCGGCATTCACTCACGATTACATGTCCACTAAAGAACCGTTTAGACGGAGCACGGACGAGTAAATTGCCGCTTTAATTAACTAATGACGCGGAGAAGTAGCTAGACAGGTTTCTGCCGTAACCAGTTAGTTCTACCGTTCTACCTGCAGGAGAGTGCCAGCAATGGAAAAAAAAAAACACAGAGACGCAATAAAAAAGAAAAAGAAAGAATCACCGCCCAAGCATTCCATACAGGTGGTTAACCAACGATGTTGAAATGTGCGGCCCTGGTGTTTATCATCAGCCGGGATCTATCGAAGTGCCTTCTGTTGTAGCTTTTGATTTCTCTGCCACCACGTTTAAGAGATGCGCGCTTCAAACTTTACGTTTGGTGACGTCAGCTTAAAGGATATTTAGAACACCTAAAGGATTTTGAGGGTAGCGATTCATGGTATCATATATACCGAGCTGCAATTGATGACAAAATCTGAAGAGAAACTATAGTGCAGGCAGGGAGACCTTTCTAGGTAGCGTATGCTAGCATCTCTTCTTCATTATAATTTCTGCACACCTACGGACTCACGGACCGCCACATTTTTCCACGTCCTATACACATACAACTTCGCTGTAAAACGAAATAAAGAGGCAGGGCGAACGCCAGTTTACATAAGCCGAGTCTTGAATTCAGAAAAAGAAATGTGGACGAAGAAAATGTCGCTTGACATATTTGCTGCTGAGAAATGACGAAGACAGATAAAGAAACACAAAACGATGACACGTTTTCTTTCTTCGTCATATATAGCTGTGACGACATGTGCAGAGACTGTCTTCGTCATTTTTTAGCGGTCAGTATGTCAAGAAGTAACACAAACTCGGCCAAACTCAAGTTCTTCTGAAGAAGAGGCCGATAGCAGCTAATCGACACTTCAGGCTCCCGCCAGCATAGGCGTGCGCACGCGGGGAGGGGGGGAGGGGGGCGCTCCCCTTAATCATCTAAACGGGGCCGTCAATTCTGCCCATACCTTTACGCAGTCGGACTTTTCAGGTCATTTTTTAATGCGCACGGTTACGGTTACTCACGTCTTTTGATGGTAATGACGACCAAGGACCCCTGATGTTGCATTCAAAGAACTGTTTACTTCCCGCCTTTATCCCGGAAAGACGAGGACCAATGGCATGCCTCCGTGAGAAGCACGCCATCGCTTCATTTTCATTTTTGCATCCATTGCTTAGCTTGTTTGCCGTCGGACTCGAGCAACTGGGGTGGGGGCTGAGGCTAAACTAATCTTGGTCCCCCCTTATGGGGAACGCTGCGCACGCCTATGCCCGCAAGCATGAGAACAGACACTGGTACACAGGCGGGGAAGCAGTCGTAATTCACATAGAAAGGTCCGGAGGACACAGCTTCTGCGGCTGCAGATGAGCGGTGCGTTACATTCGCGCAAACGGGCGCCTTGCGTGGTCCCCACTTGTGGCACGTTCGAGGCGCCTTCTCCTCGATGCCTGCGAACAAACACGCTGCGCTGGTGGTCAAGGTCACTCCGGCGGCTTTCCTTTCTGTTCGCTGCGATTAAGCGCTGACGGGGGCCATTTGCGGGGGAGAGTCGCCGAGAGGAAGTATCGTGCCACATAGTAACAGTGTGTTCGCGCATACGACGTTGTATACAATACGTGTACTGGTAGCGGTACCTTTTATTGTCGTGTACTGCATACCGTCGCGTCAGTGTAAATGCCACATATGCGTATCTGTGTGGACGCAACAGAGTGATGGCTTCCTTTATTTCATTATTATCTTTTTAGCAAGTTGGACTTCTACCCTGCAGTTTTCACAATTCAATTGCACTTCACGAGCTCATACGCAGATCGCCAAACGCAGAAACGAAGAGATACGCAGAGCTCGTCACAGACATTCAACATACACAAACCACGTGCATCACATAAAGTAAGGATGTAGTAATTTACCGCGCTAGATATCTGCATGAGGGCAGAGGGTAATATCGAAGGTCTTGCGTGCCAAAACAATGACATGATTGAAGTCGTTGTTGAGGGCTCCGGAAACTTCGACAATCTGGTGTCCTTTAACGTGCACTGACGTCGCACACTACACGGGCCTCTAGCAATTGCTCCTCCATCGAAATGTGACCGCCGCGGCCGGGACGAACCCGCGACCTTCGGGTCAGAAGCCGAGCACTGTAACCATTATAGCACCGAGGCGGAACAATGAGAACAGAAAGAGAGGCAAGACAGAGCGTAGCCCCGTCTTTATCTTCCACTTCCCTTTCTGCCATTATTCGCGAGTTTCGCGCAGTACGTTCCTTATTCAGTATGAACCAACTAGTCAGTGACACTTAAGGTATCTCGTTGAAACCGGTGTCGCTAAGAAGAGATAACAGCAACCTTTCACGGTTATCAGCATAGCAGGCGGTGATAGGAGCAGCAGGGTTCCACCATGCATATTCCTAACTGGGCGCCACCCTTCGGCCCGACGCGCCGCTTCGGTCCACATTGACGGTTTCGCCTCCGCATCCGGTTGTGCGTGCCTGGCCGATGACGCCAGCGCCGTGGGTCTCGCGCGGCGTGTCGTGAGAATGCACTCAGCTCAGTACGCAGGGTGTCGCGAAGGGTGTCGTAGAGCCACGGCCACCGGATGGAAACGCGCAGCATCCAGCGGCCGTGGTAAGAGCATTAGAAAGCCTATATCAAAAGCCCCGCCGTTACTGAAACGCCAGTTCATAAGGCAACCGAATATCTAGTGACTATCAATGCAACACCAAATCGGTGTTTTCACAGCTGCTGTCACCGTTTGTTTTGTTTTTGTTTTCTTAAAGAGGTTGTTTTATACAGAAGCGAAACCGCAGCCATATACACGGTAGAACCTACGTTGTTCGCGAGAATAATGTAGGCACAGGACAGGCTTATTATGAGTATGGATCATAGTCCCGTATTGCTGTTAGTTTACTGCCCCCGGAAACGAATACCCGATTCCGACAACTCGGCTGTTCTCATTATCACACGACAGCTGACTATAATATAGGGACACGTTCCACCACTTTCTTCTTATAATTTGTCGTGTATCGCAACAGCTGCGTTTCGAAGTGTCTCAGCTGCTAAACCACGTGGAATGCCAACGGTTAACGAAAAAAATACACAACGCGGTTGTTGGAACAAAGTACAAACCGAATGTCGCACAGTATATATTTTTAATATTTAGTGATGTTCCAAGCAGCTTGTCGAAATTTTCAGAAAGGAAGAATTTCCAGGCAAGCCTTAGAAATACTCACAGCTACAGCAAAGAAGAATCTACCAGAAACGTACATCGTTTGGACTCCGGGTCACGAGTCCCTGATAGGAAATGAGGCAGCCGACGCTTCCGTCGCCCGAGCTCATGTTCACCGAGCCTTCCCACAGGACGCACTGAGGAGGAAATATGATGTACCCAAAAAGTACAGCGACATCTTACAGCACTACAGGCTAGGCCGAAGAACTTATCCGCCAGCTAGCCCCGGCCTAACCAGGGAAGAGACAGTAACCCTCAGAAAATTGCAAACAAACACTTACGTTCACGGTATATTACTTCACCGTACCTCACCGACTGAGTACTCGTACATCTGCAAGTACTGTGATGTCCCGGACACTCTGTGCCATGTGGTATGGGGACGCATACAGAACCCTGGCACCGCTACACTAACTGAAGAGCAGTGGGAGGCCAAGCTATCGGTCCCAGACCTGAAGAATCAGCGAAGCCTGGTTCAACGGGCACGAGAGATGGCGAAGGCCCGCGGCTGCCTGGAATAAGGAGGCCGCCCACCTTGGGCGCACAGTGCGCTTGCTTAAAATAAACGTTTATTCTTACTCTCTTTCTTAAAGGTCTCATGTCAGACCGCTGTAAGCACGCCCATGTAATGTCGACTCTTCAAAGAATTGGTCGTTTAGTTTACCACTTTTCTAGAGAGCTTAGTAACCTGAATCAAGACTAGACACTGTCCACGCTCGGATACACAGCTTCCTCGGCGTCGAAAACGGCCTTCGATTCTTGGAGCGCTCTGTAGAAGCACTGCGGAGGCCCAGCTAACTATGTATAGTGTAGAGTAACGGCAGCCAGCGGCCACATTAACGGTACGCGAGTCCTTCCATCTCGTTCAACCTGAGTGTTTCTTTCCTGCCTTCGTTGTAACCGTTACACAGCTAAAAGGCAACAAAAGAAACACGTTCAACAGATGGCGATCTCCGCATGTCCTCGCCGTGGGCAAGCAAGCACCGCGCGTGCGCCATTTTTCGTCAGCCCACGCTGCAACGGCAATCGTTCCAGCGGTCGACGGGGTCGCGTGGGAGTCTGCAGCTTTCCACCCGAGTACGTGTCGAGACGTGGCTCGAGTGCGTCCGACTTGTGCGCGCGTGCGTGGGTGCTCGCGCACTTTACAGGCGGGAAACACAGCTACTCCGTGCTGTGTACACCCTTTCTGTACACACTGCACTTTGTGGAGCGGCGGCCGGCCTAGCAGAGAGACTTCGAGCGTTTACTCCGCTGAGGAGAGGGACGCGGCCAGATGGTGCCGTGGCACGCGCGAGCGTGCGACGCTAAAGTGGGTCGTCGCAACCGAGCGCGACGCCAAGGTCTTTTTTTCTTTCACGACTATCCGCGAAGAGGAGCCACGAGGAGGCGCGGTTGGGAACACGCTACACAGGGCAGGGAGGACGCCCTTTGGTTATCACTGCTATTAACCATTCCGGTCTCGGATGCGCGGGCAAACAGCGTCATCCCACTGAGCATTGATTCTCTCGGTAACAAAATAATACATGCGCAGTTCGGACTGCGCATGCGCAAGTGAAAAAGCAGGGACGAACTTTCCCAAGGGGAAACGTGCCGTCCGAAGAAGCACTTTGCGAAGTGAGGCAGAGACATAGTAGAACACGTGTATTATTTTTATTACATTGTCATAAGAGCGGATTTAACAACACCTAACAGTTAGCCAGAGTAAAATTCAGTGAAAGTACAATTGACTGGGATCACACTTACTTCCAAATACGTGTCTTCCTGTATAAACGTGTGTGTTATTGATTAGATTCGAATGTTTACCGACGCGTGCCATTATCTCTTTTTATGGCTACTTCCGCAGGCAGCGTACGTAGGATTAATTCAGAAGGTGTTCTTTTATTATTTTTTTTTTGTCATGAAAGGTCATCACGACGAGGTCGAGTTAACGCCACAAGCTGTAGTGTAGCACTCGCTGAGCTTTTTTTTTGCTTTTTTTTTCCATAACACTTAAGAGATAACGTAAAGAGATTCAGTTCTCTGGCGTGTCGATCGACAGTGGCGTTTACCCGCTACTTAGACACAAAATCGATGCATCAAAGTTCTCCCTATGAACCCCGTTTTTCAGTGGTGACATGTTCTAGTTAACTACACAACTACAGTAACTTTACTAGCGAATCTGAAGCTACGGGGCTCGACAGCCATCGCGAACTGCATGGGTGGACCAAGTGGGTGTCGGTAACCTGCCAGTATTGCTTTTTTTCTTCTTTTTACTTTACCGGCGTCGACAGCAGCCAGCGTTAGCGCAAGCTGAGACAACAGCAGCCCACTGCGAGTGGAAAAGGACGCTCTGCTGCCCGCTGTTTTGATAAAGCGCGTACCGGAAACTCGTGATGGTGAATGCTCGGTTCGTGTGGGCGCACCGGTCGCGAAACGTATGCACGGCAACTCTCTTCCAGCGGGTACGCAGCAAGGTCTGAAACAAGTAGTGTCGTACAGCCAGGGAATCGGTCCAGGATTGTGCCATCCTATAGTCACTTGCAACCTAAGATTAAATACAAGCTCCACCCATAGCCCTCACCGCCCCACCAAGAGAGAACTTGCATATACGTTCAATCCAATTACGTTTGCTCATTTCCGTGGCGCCTAGCACTTTATGCGTGTTTCAGATAGTTGGTGCACCCGTACAGACACATCTTCGTGTCACTGGTTTAACGTTAAAAACTCGGAAGTCCTGGCTTCGTCAGAGATTCTGTCATCACTGTTTACCAAGCGTAATATTTTAAGAGGTAACAACGAACATTTAACTTTTGAGATGCGTGTTATTTACATTAGCACAAAAAAAAAAGTACTTACGGCTCGAAAGGAAACCAGCTTGCACGACTCCCTTACTTAGGTGATTGACAAGCGCGCCGCGGTTTTGTGGGCGGAGCTTGTATTTATTCTTAGGTTGCAACCGATTATAGGTACCTAAATTTCACCTTATTGTAAAACTTCGCTATGCTTGAGCTTTGAGCCAATACGAGACAGCGTGTAGCTATCTTCTCTGAGATAATTAGAGCCAACAAGGTGGCGAATCTTACGGCGTAAACATAAAACTTTTGCCCCTTATAACACCTAAAACGCCTCGTTTTCCTTAGCTTCATGGCTTAGGGCATTCAGTACAGCATACTGACTTCATACGGTTAATTTATGTACAACAGATAAACATTACGCCTAAAGGCGAGTAGACATAAAAATGCTTACCGTGAAATATTAACCAATGCAGCTGTATACGTCACAAAGCTCATAACTAGATTACCAACATGCAGCCATCTTCAGATAAGGTGGGAAGGACAACTGGCTGATTTACCTTTTGTTTGGTTGTGCGTTGCATTTAGGAACGAAGAGTGTCCGCGAAGCAGGCTTCCCCCCACAAGACCTCTTATAGTGGAGAAGCCGACGTTGACGAACGGTAATCGCTATGCGCGTGCCTACTCATTCAAAACAGCGCCCGCGTCCGTATTTACGAGCACGTCAAAAAATTAACGAACGCTGATCTTTTTCTGAAATTGAAACAGCGTTTTTTTTATGTCCTGTCTCTGAAGTATTGTTGTCCGTAAGAACGCGCACACTTTCAAACATCCATGCAAACAGCTGTCACCTACAGTGAGAAAGCCATAGCGCTCATGTGACTCCATGTCCGTATTTTAGACACAAAATTTCGTGATTCGAACGCCTTCAGCGTCACTTCAGTTTTTGGTTCTGCGTCATTCATGGCGAATGGTAATGATCGTGTTGTTGTTTTTTTTTTTCAACAATCGAAAGCGTCTATGTCCGCTGGCTTTTCATGGCGCATCTTCTATTTTCTTTTTTTCAAAGTTAAGATATTTCGCAGCTTTGCCACGCATGTATGCTACATATCTGACGCTATACTCATTTTCTGCCTTTTAGAAGTTCGTTGCGGTTGACGTTTAGCATCGCCTTTTTCTTGACTGAAGAAGCAAAAATGACAGAAACGAGCCCTTCATTTGTTGCCTCCCTTTCCCTTCAACGTCGAAACAACGTTCTAGGGAAGCCTACAACCTTCAATAAAAGCGTACGTTTACGCGTCACTCAGACCACTCTCAAAGGAGATTCATGCGTGAATATTTTTTTAGTTGGACAACGGTATCCGTCGCGCCACTGTAAAGTTGTTTTCGCTGAATAAGAGCGTGATAACTAATGGTAGCGCAGGCTTGCTCATGCTATACCAACAAGTCCAAATTGCCACCCTCATCGAATATAAGCGGTTCCTATTGGTAGTTCTTCGGTTGTCACCGACAGTAGAACCCAACTCGTTGATTGGCATACAGATGTTTATTGAACGTGACAGTTCAAGGCCAATTCATGGAAGAAGGAAGAGTATATAGCTTATAACATTTGTCGCTGAGGTCTTTCCTTTGATAAATACTCAACGTTTTGTTTACATCTTTTTTCTCTCTCTCTCTCTCTCGCACGATGGCTACTCCTCAGGAATGACTGCTTGTCCCGGAGGAAAAAAAAAAAAGAAGAACGTCGGCTGCAGACGCGACGTGCGACGCGACGCGACGCGCCGGCGTCCTCAAGGGCGAGCGTCTGTGCGCGTTTTCGCTTTCCGCGCTCGCTCAGCCCAAATGAGCGTGCGCATTATCCCTTTCAAGCAGAGCGGCACCCTCCCCTCCGCCTCCCCCACTTCGGTGCAGGCAGCCACAACTCGCACGAGAACCGCTAGGCATCGAAACATAGACGTCGAGGCAGTTCCCAGAGTTTGTGTTTTTCCTACTCCTCGTATACTGTCCTTGTACGATGCGTCATACTAATGTTATCTTTTCATACAGTATATATAGCCTTGTGATGCGTGCGAGAAATGACTGGCAATTTGGCCTTGACACTCAATAGACGGCCAATGTGACACTGTTGTGAGAGAACCCGCGTTGCGCCTGCTTTTATGACGGCTGTTGCCCTTCAGTTAAAACTTGGTTTAGTTTTGTTTCTTTTTGAGAGTTGTAATTTGTGTAACCTCGCGGGAATAAACTGATAGCTTGATTGTTTGGTAATTTGTGGTGAGAATAGGCTGAATTTAGCCATAAGTAGTGCAGGGCTTGTCTTAAGGGCTTAACTACTCTAGCTGAAGATTCAATATAGAATCGCTGCATAGCAGAGGGTAAGTTAGCAAAAAGAGATCATCATCAGCCTGTCTACGCCCACTGCAGGGCAAAGGCCTCTCCCATGTTCCGCCAATCAACCCGGTCCTGTGCTTTCTGTTGCCACGTTATACCTACAAACTTCTTAATCTCATCTACCCACCTAATTTTCTGTCTTCCCCTTACGCGTTTGCCCTCTCTTGGAATCCAGTCAGTTACCCTTAATGACCACCGGTTATCCTGCCGACGTGCTACGTGCCCGGCCCATATCCATTTCTTCTTCTTGATATCAACTATGATATCCTTAACCCCCGTTTGTTCCCTGACCCACTCTGCTCTCTTCCTGTCTCTTAAGGTTACACCTATCATTTTCCTTTCCATCGCTCGCTGCGTCGTCCTCAATTTAAGTTGAACCCTCTTTGTAAGTCTCCAGGTTTCTGCTCCGTACGTAAGTACCGGTAAGATGCAGCTGTTATATACCTTCCTCTTGAGAGATAGTGGTAGACTACCATTCATGATTTGATAATGCTTGCCGAATGAGCCCCATCCCATCCTTATTCTTCTAGTTATTTCACTCTCATGGTTCGGCTCCGCGGTTACTACCTGTCCTAAGTATAGACGTACTCCTTTACAACTTCCAGCGTCTCGCCACCTATCGCGAAGCGCTGTTCTCTGCCAAGATTGTTCCACATTACTTTAGTTTTATGCATATTAATTTTCAGACCAGAAAAAGAGATATTTGCTCATAACTCTTCACTGACTTATCCTCCGTTAGAACGTGTGACTCATATACACAAGAAAATTAGAAAGACTTGAAAGAGAGAGAACGAAAGCGGATAAAAAAAAATAGCGCAGCTTGCACTAGCCTCGCCCAAGGCCGGGTCGAGCTCGTGGGCACCTAACTGGTCCTTGCTTGGCTAGGCTCTTACACTCTCACCTGTCTCTAATTCCCACCCCTTGCTATACTATATTATACATGACTATGCTTGATCTCTTTATTTGTCTTTTTTTTAGTCCGTGTCTTTCTATCTCTTTCTCTCTATGTGTATTTGTTGCTCTGTCTTTCTATCGTTTTCTGTCTTTATTGCCTTTCTTTCCCTCTTTGTTTCTCTTTCTTTCTATGTGTTTATTTCTCTCACTCTCTCTATGTAGTTGTTCTGTCGACCATCAGAGCTATTGCATCCCACGCCGGACAAATCGACGTCCGTGTTCTGGGAGCGAACAGAAGAAGAGTAAGGCGACGAAGAAAAAGACGAAGAGAACGCTTGCCGGTTCACGATGATGATAATTTTCTATTTACGACACACGGCAAACCTCGGCCATAAGAGCTCCAGAGCATCTTGAAAGATGCTGCACAAAAAAAAAAAAGAGGATAAAATGGCGCTCATTAAAACTTGGGCATCTCACAGATCTCGTCAGCCTGTCTTCTAAAGACAACTATATCCTTTTCTCGTTTTAACGTGCGCGGTGTTTTAATCTATTTTACTTGTGAAAGTTGTAAGAAAGCCTCTCACAGGGTTCCTTATGCATTCGCCTAAGCCTACTTGGAGGCTAAAGCGATCCGATGTGACTATTTTACCGTGCACCTTATATCGAGCTTAAAAAAAAACAATAATAATAATAATAATAATAATAATAATAATAATAATAATAATAATAATAATAATAATAATAATAATAATATATTATTATTATTATTATTATTATTATTATTATTATTATTATTATTATTATTATTATTATTATTATTATTATGTGACGCGAACGCCGGTAGGACGAAGCCAACGCGCAGCTCGCGCGCCTCGAGCCACGAGGCGCACGAGTGGTCATGTGACTTTGTACGCGTACCACACGCCAGCTTTCCACTCAAGGCGAGATACATGCATAAAACGCTTTTGCATTTTAATATCGCGATTAATATTAAGATGATTGATGTTGCATAGACCAACAAGAGGAAAAGCGTATAACCTCCCCTCTTGTTGGACAGTATAAACAGTGCATGGACAGCACGAAAGAAAATAGACAGTAGGTGAGAATAGCAAGACGAAAAAAAGTAAAGAGGAATTATTTACACTGCTTACAACCGTGGGCGTGCGCAGGGTTGACCATTAGAGGAGAGCGTATTAAGAAAGGAGGGGGGGGGAGGGGGCTGTTCCTGCCCTCCGTGCGCACATCTATGCTTACAACGGCCATCACCTTCGTTGCGGGAAAAAAGAAAAAAAAAAAATCAGGTGTTTCATTAGTGCGTACCGCGCTATTAAAATCATAGTGGGCAGGTGTTGCAACTCGCACCGAGTGCACCGCAAGTGTACTTGTGTATCCTAGCTTACGCGTGAGCAGCGTAGTATAAGGTACAACTTGACCCGACCCTGTTAGGAGGAGGAATATCGCTACAGAACGAGGCGCACCCAAGGGCGTCTCCGAATTAAAAGAGCCGAGACAAGCGAGGTGGGCTCCCCATCAGAACGTTTCCGATGTACAAGAGCCGTTTGTCGAACTCACCGGACGACATTCCGCTGGCCGTGGCGAAGACCGAGTCGGAAAGGTTTCGGACTTTCATCTCTTCTCGCGTGAGCCGAATCTTATAGCCGCGACGCCTTTATCAGATGCGGTCAGTTCGTATGGCGAGTTGATAAGAAAGAAAGAAAGAAAGAAAGAAAGAAAGAAAGAAAGAAAGAAAGAAAGAAAGAAAGAAAGAAAGAAAGAAAGAAAGAAAGAAAGAAAGAAAGAAAGAAAGAAAGAAAGAAAGAAAGAAAGAAAGAAAGAAAGGCGGGATATATAGATACGGGTTCATTGGTCGAGCGCGGAAGAGGCAATAAATTTCGCCCCGACTTTCCGCGATAAACATTCGTTATAGGTTGCTGCGTGTTCTTAGTGGAAACCGAAAATTGTTTGTTTAGTTTGTATAGGGCATAATCCGCCATAAGAAGAGAGGCAAAAACAGGGATTTTAACCGGACAATTAAGCGATGTTGGTGCTTCATACTTTTTCGTGAAGGGTCTGATGGTGTCTATCATGCGCGCACTGAAGGTGCGATGACGTACGCCACAATTCAGCCGCTGAACAAGCAGGTCTTTTCAATTCAGCAGCGAGCTTGGCAGTTATGAAACGTACACGTATATAAAAACAGCGCATATGCACCTTATCTTTTCTTTTTTTCGCGGGCAAGTGTTACTGTACATAGCGTATTAAGAAGCTACAAATGATATGCTCTTCATTGCAGACTGAACTGAACGAACCGCGAGATGGCTTAATGGCTCCGTAATGTATTTCAAATGAGCGTAAAGAGAACGCCTGCTTGCTTTCCAAAACATACGTCACGCAAGGCGCCTCTGAAATGATCATTAGATGGAAAGCATGCTTACAGGCTGCGCACCTCCACTTTCCTTACAGTCTTCCCCCTTTGCAGCTTCTTTCATTTTTAGAAGTCTATCACGCATGGTTACTCTGTACGGCCACATTTCTCCAAGATTTTTCCTTCTTTCGTAACGCATATCTTCGTTGTATTTTATCTCAAAATTGCATACAGTACAGCAGAGACAACACTTCCCGGAGTAAACCACTGCAACGGCACTCTCTTCAACAGGTCGATAGTATCGTATAATAAAGAACGTCAATGTCTCCGAAGGTCGTCGAAAGAAAAAAAATTCAAGCGCACAGGTTAAGTATAATAAAAAGTATTGTGCAAGGCAAAATGCCTCGAATTTACTATTGCAAACTCAATCACAGTGAGCACGAAAGAATAAATCTAATACGCACTTGACCCCAACCTTTAGTGGCAACTAAAGGGTCCGCGCACAACAAAGCCACCGCGCAATTAAAAGTTATAGTTCCCGGCCCGCACAGCCACAACTCTCGTAATACACAACCGCTGCGCGCACGACGTGGAGAGGCTTTTACTTGAGGATTTGCACGCGCGAGGCATACAGCGACCCAAAGAGTGCGGTGGCATGTAATATTCAAGACCGAATGCGGTGCCAGGAAAGATGATTAGTTACAAAGAACGAAGCACGGACGACACGGACCCTGAGATTGATGAAGTATACGAGGAGGTTGGCTCTCCTGCAATGTTGCCACCCCCATTGTGCGTGTGTGCCTCGCGGCCAAACACAGCCGCGTGCTTGGGAGGATTGATTGTAGCAGAGAATTCGAGACGCAACGTATTTTTGCGGTGCGAACTACATCGCCGAATCGGTGCCCCACAGGCTGAGGTATATACTCTACAGGAGAGTATCAAATAAGGGGGAAGGAAGAGGAGGAGGAAGGGGGGGGTGAGTCGCGCTTAACGGAAGTGCCGCAAATTACACGTCTCTCGTGCCGCGCAGCACAGCAGAGGTTCACCACGCTGCAGGCGGAACGACGGTCATTTGCTTGCTTGCTCGCTTCCTCGCGAGGTCCACTACGCTAAATTAGGTAGGAAAAAGAACGCGCGAGCCGAAAGGAAAGAAGAGAGAGAGATAGATGTGGGGGAGGCGGAAGGCTGAGAAACAGCGCTATTGTGCCTATCAATCCGGTTTGCCCTCAGGAGACCGCATGGATGCGTGCGCGCACTAAAGTGATCTTCTCTCCTATGTGGTGCTGCCGCGAGTGCTTCTGCTGCTCCGCCCTTCCTCCCGCCCCATTACCAAGGGCGTCCGATGGTTCGAAACGACTGATGCCGCGCTTCGACCCTGTTATAAGACAGCGACACGGTGCGAGCGTACTCGTGGTGCTCGTGGTACACTGCTGGATGATGTGCATTCGCCGTAGCGCGGTGGCGAGATCGCTGGCAACGACCACAGTGCCCCGGCACTTGCTGGCACGGGTACGCCCACCTCTTTTGCGTTTTGTCGAATTGCGTCGCGTGGCCTTGTCATTGAAATCGCGTGCGGGTCTGAATAAGCCCAGCCACTCTTTGGACGTTCTGAAGTACGCAATTAAATGGATTTGAGTAAGCTCTGTCAGAACCCATGACGTCACGGCGAACTGGCGCGTAAACTTCAGGGCGGAATCTCCAACCGTCTTTCAGCTTTTAGTATTCTTTTAGTACGTTTCCAGGGAAACAGGCAATGTTACGATTTAAGCATCGACCTGCCTCATACAGGAAGGGAACGTAAACCATATGTATACCACGTTACTAAGACCCGCCCCCAGAGACGGAGGGACTGTCCCAAACGTGAGGCGACCTTGAAACGAAAGATCCATTGCCGGCTTCCGTTGCGAACTGTTTTGTTTCAAGCGACCTTGAATAAAAAGAAAGAAGGAATAAGCTGCGTAAGGCTTGTTGGAGAAAATACCGTTATGAAGCTAGCAATAGAACCACTCCGTGCGCCCTTTCCTTTGTTCTTTTTGCAGCGTTAGCAGTTATCCGTGAAGGGGCGCTATATACACTGACACAGTGCCGTTTCTTTTTGCGTTTGTTTGCTTTGCGATATCAAAATAGGTTACACATAATTGTGCACTTCAAGTACCTGCATGAAGTCTAAAAGCGAAAGACGATGTGGACCTCAGATCCCCTTCTGCATAGATCAGTCGGCCTGTTGGCGTGAAGTCCCGCACGTCATAAATGGCCTTGGCGAGCCGTTTGTATAGCCAAGGGCAATTCCACATATGATGATTCAATTCGGCTTCTCCCACTCAGAACACAATGTTCGTTAATCAAAGCGTTGATTACCAACATGAGAACACGAAGGCAAAAGTTCATTTGTGCGTGCGTGTGTAAATTTCGTGACATGTAACTTAAGTTCCACTACGTCAGTCTGACGCCACGGATAATGACACAACAAATAGCTATTGGATCAATTATAATATGGCGTAGTTCATACACCAACCGAAAAATACGAAGTAGAACTCGACACCGTCAAAAACTACACAATGTCGCGACGAGGCGATGTGGGAAAGAGTGGCATGAAGGCACCAGCCTTTTTTTAACAGCGGAGATGTTTACGCTAGCCGTTGGTTGTAATCCGCCCTATGAAATTATCATCATCATGAACCGGCACGCGCTTTGTTCGCTTTCTTCTTCGTGCTCGTCCTCTTCTTCATTTGCTTCGTTCACACAACACGTGCGCCGAATTGTCCGGCGCACGCTTCTGATAACTCTGACGGGTGAGAGAACGAGTACAGAGAGAGATAAAGAAAGAGAGAGAGAGCCAGATTAGATAAAGAGAGAAATTCTTGGCGAAAAAAACATCTTGACGACGCGGGACTCGAACCCGCGTAACCACTCGCCTATCCTGGCAGGCTATGAAAGCATAACGTAGCCTTGTATAGTATAGTATAGTATAGTATAGCGTAGTATAGTAGTATAGTATAGTATAGTATAGTATAGTATAGTATAGTATAGTATAGTATAGTATAGTATAGTATAGTATAGTACAGCAAACGAGTTGGAAAGGGAAGTGAGGATGACGAGGAGGGAAAGAAGGAGTGGAGAGTGTAAAGCATATCATAGAAAGAAAGAATGAAAGAAAAGATACAAACAACAGAGAGAAAAGAGAAAGAAAGAGAAAAATAAACAGAAACAAGGAAGGCCGCCCAGGTCCGCCATTCCTTCAGGCTTGGAACCACTCAAGTTTTGTTCTATATATGACTTCCATTTCTGGCCTATCAAGCATCTTCTCGCGCTATGAGTATTAAATAATCGAGGGTATTTCGCTAGTAAAGAGCTGATGATTTTTCCACTTAATGTCCCTTTATGAAGGCTTTTCAAGTATGTTTCGTCCTGTGTCAACCAGTAATAGACAGATTTAGTTGGGCGTCCGCAGCAGCTCTGCGGATGCAGACTGCCAGTGAAAGTGGCTGGCAGCCTTCGCCCGCAGAGCTGCTGCGGACGCCCAGCTCAAACTGTCTGATATCGCCGGGACGACAGCGAAAAAAAAAAAAAAAAAGAAAAGAAAGCAGTTGACGGACGGTAATGAGTATTAGGCAGACATTGCGGGGTCCAGGCTATAGACGTTCTGAGGCGGCACCTTTTTGTGATAACCGCACCGTCAAGGTCTCCGATGCTTATAGTCTTGTTGGGATCGGGTGTGCTTGCGTAACTGCAGAAAGCCTGCGGGAGTACGGGGAGTGGCGCCCCCGTGTTCGCAATATACGGTAAGTCGCAACATGCGGAGTCACTATAACGGGATTGAACACTGCGCCGCTGCCGGCCAAGGGCATGATTTGACGGCCGTGCGTGCTTAGGCATGCACGCCGTAATCACGTGCGGCGTCTATGCTCGGGAGGTTACGTAGCGGTCACAAGAACGCATGAAAAATAAGTGGCGCATAGCGCTTAAAAAGCAACGTAACTGGTATCGCACGGCAAGACGCCCAGGTTAAGAACAACGCCTCCCCCCGAAAAAGCTGAGCACGCCCTCGCTGTCTCCGGGGTGTGCCGCCGCCGGTCGAACATCGCGGGGGAGGTGAGGCTCGCTTGGTCAGGGCGTGTACCGTACTTACGCGAACTTAAGTACCCTTCACACGTAGTCAGCGCAACTATCCCCCATATTCTTCTCTGACTTGTTTTTTTTCCCCTTCTCGTGGTGATCAGGTGTTTTAAGAGAAAAGTCGTATGTATGTGACTGATAACAGCCGTCGTGTCATCCTTTTCGTCGTGTGTCTATAGTTTCGAGCTGTAGCTTCAATGAGTTTGATAACGGTGTGATTCGACCGGGTATCTCTCTTCACAACCCACGCACGAGTATGGAATCACACACACACACACACACACACACACACACACCACACACACACACACACACACACACACACACACACACACACATATATATATATATATATATATATATATATATATATATATATATATATATATATATATATATATATATATATATATATATATATATATATATATATATATTGAGAGAGAGAGAGAGCATTTTTGTTGCTATTATTAGATTGCTGGATAGTATGATGATCTTTATCGCCATTCCCTTTGAAATGTGGCGGCCACCAGTACCCATGTCCTTTACAGGTTTTTATAATCTGTATTATTTCACCTATTGTAGGCTATATTTTCTTTATTTGATTCCTTGATAGAGGCATTTCTATGATGTACTGGCATACCTGTAACGGTTTCGGTTATATCAATCTTTTCCTGCTTTTTTTTTAATAATTTCCCCACAATTTTAAACGTTGCTCGATTATCCCGACCGCTCACTTATCGGGCGCATATTCGTTAGCAAACTTTACTCTTGCACGGTGCGTGCGCCGTAAAGAAGAGAGTTCTATGAAGAGAATCCCAGCGCATCCAGACCGAACGACCGCAATTCGGATTAAAAGAGAAAGTGTAGAGAGAGAAAATACACGTGTGCTACTAAAACAATGCGCGCTCTGTTTATGACTATAGGCTTAAGTTCGCGTTAATGCGGAGTTCCCTGTCGGCACGGCTACCCCCGGGGCGCCGTCAGGATTGCGTGCGTGGCGGGTGGCGATCGTGAGCAGGCAACGCCCAAGTATTCACCCCCCCCTCCTCCTTCATCTCCACTACCCCTGCTCTATCCTTCCCATTTCCAAGGGTACCCGGCGCCCACACTCTACAAAGACCCCGCGAACTCATGCGGTGCGAGGGTCGAGAACGCTTGCCCCCATGCGCGAAATGCGTGCAATAACATTGCCGCCCAAAGTCGCGCGCACTCGTTATTCACACCAAATTTTGTATGTAGCCTACACTGCCTTTGAACTGTTTTCTCGAACGTAATTGAAGATGGGAACAGATTATATACATAGCTGGCTATATTGTCGCAGGCCATTATTAGGGTGTTTTAGCAGCGCCTGTTTACCGTAGTATCGTGGTCGGGAAGCAGCGTTTTTAGTCTGCAAGACCTGCATTAGCCGTTTTGATCATCTCATCACGTTACAGGAAGCAATGAGCAGCTGGCGCGGCAATGAGCAAGAGCGCTCGTTTGTCTCTGTGCGTTCGTCCGTCGTCTTTTGCGCTCCGTACTTACCGTACGGTAACCGAGTACTGCTAAAAAACACTATTATTTAAAATACACGTATACGTATACTTATAGGAGTGATACCGAGTTAAGCGGGACTCTGAATAGAAGAGTCATAAGCACGCACGAAAAGAAGAGAAAGTAAGTTTAACCGTAAGTTGAATTTAAATTTATGAAAGGAAGATCACCCCCGATCCGCGACGTCACTGGTTCGTGCAGCTTATGTTTGGTACTAACTTTTTATCAACGAACATCACGCAACAACCTAAGGAACAAAAGACTCGTCCTGTAGTTACTTTCGATCGAGAACATGTGAAGCGAGAATGTTGTACGATATCCGCCCGCGTCCGCGCTCTGTGAATTCTGAGGAACGGAACCGACGCAATACTGTATGGTGTCGTGTAAATTACAACACAGTTCATAAATAACACGGTAAAAGACTGGGCGTGCAAACACGCACAGAAGAGAAGTCAAGACAAGTTGTCTTGACTTCTCTTGAGTCCTTGTTTGCACGCCCAGCCTACCAGCTAGCTCAGCTCTCTGTTACGTCAATAGCGACGTGTGGTCAGCCAACACAACTGACCACATGTGGCAGGCCGACGTTGTTTGCCGCGCCGTTTTCGTGGCCTTCGCTGTGATGTCAAGGCGCTAACACTTGCACGACTCGGTGCTGTCCTGCATTGCAATATGGGACGCATGACATGCATGTTACATAGACATTACCTAGTGTGTATTCTTATCAAGCGATGCGAGCAATGCGCTCTTGTGTATCGCATGAGCGGAGTCCTGCTGCAGACAGGGCTGGGTGGTCGTCAAAAGCGAGAGGGCGACGTGCTGAAAAGCGCGCGGACAAGACAGCGGACGTCCGGCCAACGCGAGTGAATAACGGAGAGGAAACGGCGAAGAATTGGGGTGTCACGGCATAGCGCACGCGCTGTCTCTCGGGGCTTGGTTGCGCAGCCCCTGACATGCACTTTTAACGCACAAGACAAGCGTGCCATCCACTGAGCGGCTTTTTCGTTGTCTCTCTCTTCCGGCGACACTTCCTCTGAGCGAAGTCCGCGGTGCGCGTCTTGAAAGCGCCGGGTTCTTTAAAATGGCTTTTGAACGAGAGCGGAAGCGATGTAAATAACGAACACCAAAACGCGTCATTTTCCGTTCTACTCGAGGAAAGAACAATGTATATACCTTATACTACAGTGATGCGGCCGAAGAGGAGGACACTGCCCTGCTGAATTCTATGGCACTTGTTGTCTTTTTAAAAGCCGGAGAGAACAGTAAAATGAGAGTGACAGGTCAGGGTATACTCGGACTAAGGACGGCTGAACACCGCGGCAAGCGCGGACATGCAGGCGCGAGCATTGAACTTTCATACCAGCCTTTGGCAGGTGGCATGCTGATTCATCATCATCATCATCATCATCATCATAATCAACCTGTCTACGCTCACTGCAGGGCAAAGGCCTCTCCTATGGGAGAGGCATGCTGATTACTTTTGTTTTAATCAGCGTTGACTGACTCATCTGTTGAGAACGGGGCCACCACTTCTAGATTTCGCAGTGTGATGCGTTGACGATGCAGGTTCGATTCCCATCTGCAGCAGTTATATAGTGTTACGAGACGTTACTTAGAGTGCTTTTGTTCACCATGCATATATGAGAAAGGTGGCGCCATAAATAGCAAGGAGCTGATACATCAGTTTGTCGCGGGAGTCATGTATGTACAAGAGTTCACGTAGACTCATACGGTACTTTCTATCCGATACAGCACGAACATTAAGATAAATACCACGATGGGGAGAAGTCACTTGGGAAAAACAGAAGATTGGGCCAAGTATAGAATAGCAAGATTTTAAAGGGGCCCTAAACTATCCAGAGGTCGAATTAGCTGTGGTGTTACAGTTATGCACCAGTCTTCAACAAACACGTAGCCGCGAGAATTCTTCGAAATGGTGCCGTAATAACGGAATTACACGCGTTTGATGACCCAAAAGCGACCCTCGCTCGTTTCGCTCTTTCCTTCGCTACGCTCCATTCGTCGGCTCGTCTCTCCTCCTGGCCGAGTGCTCCGCAGCTTGCGAGGAGGAAGTGCGGCGAGCGTGCGTACGTACACACAAACGTTTTTTTTTTTTTTTTGTTCCTGACATGACCAGTCGCGAGTGGTGGCGACACGGCCAACGCGGGGGATGCCGAAAGGCCCAGAGAGGACAAAGCATTGCTTTTTTTTTAAAGGGACACTAAATAGAAACAATGAATTGGTTTAGATGGATAAAGTGTGCTCGGAGAACTCTTGTGTTGTTCATTTCACCACCATAGGTTTATTATTAGAGGAGAAAACCAAGTTCAAATTCCCACAAACTCGTTATGTCAAGTCTCTGGCCCCCTCAGAGGACAATGTACATCGATTTAACCGTAGTTTAAACTTTTTTAGCGCGCACAAAGGCAAGGACAAGCAAGAGACACACGAGCGCTAACTCTCAACTGTTTATTAGTTAGCAAAAGTTAGCAAAAGACAAACAACTGCAGTTTTTAGACCTTTCACTAAGAATTTTGCCTAGCCACATGTGCTGGATGTACAGCCCTAGATCGGAAAAGCCCCTGCTCCAGTACAAGTCGGGGCATTCGAAGATTGTAAAAAATGGAATAGCAGTGTCTTGCCTTCGAGGGGCCATGGTGAAGTCTTGCTATCATGCAATGAAAGAGAGTTTTTCAAAACAAGTTGCACGGCTATCCTCAGTAGGCTTCCCGGAGCAGGCTATCAACAGAGCTGTTGATAAAGTTATAAGGATAGTGAAGGGTGTGCAGGCATCACCTTCAAGGAAACGCTTCAGTGAAGATAAAAGGCACTGTGCGGTTTTGCCATACGTTCATAAATTTTCTCATGGGTTAAAAAAAGTTGGCGGAAGATATGGAATTGAAGTTGTTTTCAGCGCCCCCATTAAGGCGCAACATTTGTGCCAGGCCGTTGCGAAAAAGTTCAGAGTGGGGGGAAATAAATGCAGCTGTGGCTTAAAGGAGGAATCGAAGTTAACAAAATGCCGAAAAGGGGTGGTATATCGGATACCTTTAACCTGTGGAAGTATGTACATAGGACAGACTGGCCGCTGTATCAACACACGGCTTAAAGAGCATGCTAACTCACTAGGGAAAGAAACATTTTCACACTTGTCTGATCATTGTAAATCATGCCATTGTGAACCCGTTTTTCATGATACAGATATCTTGTTTGCAGATAAAGACAAACTAACACGGGAAGTTACGGAAGCATTTTATATCAATAGGTGTGCAGAGAAATGCATCAGTCACCCTTCGGTGGCTCTAACAGATAAAGAGTTGGTTTTTTTAAATTCCGTTTAGCCCTTCTGACAGTGTGTCACATGACTTGCGCCGCACATGCTCTATGCTGGTTTTTGGGTATTTATATGTATCGTTCCTTTGAAAAAATAAACAGTTGAGAGTTAGCGCTCGTGTGTCTCTTGCTTGTCCTTGTCTTTTGTGCGCGCTAAAAAAGTTTAAATTATGGATCCATACCAACTTGCCCAGTTATCTGTCTTACTGCAATACGATTTAACCGATTAGGAACTACGTAGGCCCAAGCAGGCGCCGTCAAACATATGTGACGTCACGGCAAATGGTGCGGTAATTGCAAGGTGGCGTCGCCACCTGTATTTTCTTTTTGCGCGTTTTCTCGCTTATTAAGCGTCTTCTCGCAGCAAGCGTGGTGTTTTTGGTATCGTGGAAGACTACTTTACTAATGCGAGAAAAATCGTTTTGCTCTTTAGTGTCCCTTTAATGTTGTGGCGCGCCCGCGGCTCGTAGCGCTGCCGCATTTGGCAATGTTCTTCGTCACGGCATTCTGAACTCGATGGGCGCGTTTACTTGAAATGTTAAGAAAAATATCGGACGTGTTTTGGGGTCCTTTGAATGAGCAATCAGCAGTGCATTTGTCCTGAAGTCTCAACGCATGTATTCGACGTTTAACTATATGTACTTCCACTCTCTTTGCACGCAGGGCGGCCTCACCGACCAACAGCAGCAGCGGCTGGAACGCGAAGGCGACGACCAGGAGGAAGAGGCCATCTCGGCGCCCGTGTGCCGCGGCTGCAGCTTTCCGTACCTGCTCGTACAGGCGCTCATCCACCTGGGCATCTACATCCACAAGCTGACGCAGGACGCCTACTCAGTGTCCACCTACTACCAAGAGCAACAGGTCTACTACTGCGCCATCTCGGTGATCTGCCTGTTCGTGCCGTCGCTCGTCTACTCGGCCTACCTGGTGGCCGACAGCATACTGGACCGCTCCACGCCCGCATCGGACATCTGCACGAAGCTCGTCAACGGGCTGCTGCTCGTCCCGTGGCAGATCAAAGGGTACGCGGGTCCATGCGCCATTCGATAAAGCGTCTTACGCCAACCTTTATAATTTGACGCATTTGACGCCAGGTCTGTCCGGCACACAAGTGGACACCTATGGGAACATAAACAGGCAACTATGCTCGCTTGTACGAGCTCAAAGGCCGTAAGATCACACGCATGTTCTAAAGTGTGGACAATGGCGGTTCTCAAGGTAACTGAAAATCTTCACGCAGTGTCAACCCGACCTAAAGCAAGCGCACTTCAATCAATCAATCAATCAATCAATCAATCAATCAATCAATCAATCAATCAATCAATCAATCAATCAATCAATAAATCAATCAATCAATCAATCTTTATTCGATTTGCAATATGGAATTAACATGGGAAGTACACTGCGGTCTGCGTAGACGTCGGCGCACTGTCTGGCTATCACGAGTGCTACAGAGATTAGCGGCATTGACGAAGGAAGCTGTCATGTCATACGCGCAGGTGATATGATGGAAGTAACCAGCGATCTGTCGATGAGACAATCTGAAAGGAGCAAAATTGAGAACTTCTGATCACAACTTTGGAAGCAGCTCAATGGAGGACTCGACGCTGTGGCAGCAGGCTGGTGGTTACTGTCGAAAGGAGTTTGCGAATGCGTTAACCCGACATTCTCTATTTCCTTCCTCGCAGGCACGTCGAAGTGCTTCACTTTGCGGCGCAGCGGGTGTGCAGCTGCATATCGCCCTCCAAAGGCGAGATGGTGCGGCTGCGCACATTGAAGCGGGAGACCTTCGTGCTCGAGTTCTTTGAGGACTTCTACGCCGGATTCATACAGATCCTGTTGCAGCTGTACCTCATCGTGCTCTTCATCAACTCGGACCACACGTCACAAGCACGTGAGTGGATTTCTAAACAATTATTATTTGCAAGGAAAGGAAAAAGAAAGAAAGAACAAAAAAAAACAAACTTGACGGCCTGCTAGGCTGACCAGAAGGGTGAAACAGGTATGCGCTGTTGCGCCCGCCAGAAGCGTCTCCAGCCACAGTGAGATGATACGGGCCCAACTGTAAGACATGACAAACAAATGTAGGCCTACACGCCTCCACCGAGTCCAACACGCAAACGTTAGAGGCTGGTGTCGTGTTTTTCGAGATCGCTAAATGACCTGCTCGAATGCCTCCGAGTGCACGGCGCTCTTTTACGTACGAGTTCATTCTCGCACGCCGAGTACGGATATTCCTACCTCAACCTCGCTGTACCAGAGGTGAGCAAAGGCGCATGATGATTTTGTGACATAGACGGTATATATGCCTAGCACACTCTCTTAGCAATTATAGTTAATAAATTGCGCACCTAACTTCACCTAATTTTTCATTCCAATTTACCTCCTTTGCGACCTGTGAACTTTGTTAGTGCGATAGCATTTATTGCGCTCATAGCCTCGCGACTTTGCCATCCCGTTCCTGCCTAAAATCTGCCGTCCGTCAAGAGCTCATTTATGAAGTTCCCAATGTGTGAGACTATACACAGTTTCAAGTGCCAGACACGCTGACCGCTCGGGCTAAGTCCGAACGTCGAACCGTAACTTGATCGGCTGTAGGTTCGATTGGTTTGCAAACTGCCTTTACTCTGTGCACCTTAAGTGAGCGTCAGGCTCTTTGGGTGATAACCATATGCATCGCGATGCAACTTACAACCGCTTTCATCTACACAGTGATCGGCCAACTGGTGGGCTCTGCGCTCAGCCTGTGGTCCCTGATAAAGGCCGTGCAGCGCAAGGACGACGGTCTGCTCACGGGCACGCTCTCCTTCCTGGGCTGGATGTCCGTGACGGCTGCCCGAGGCCTCGCGTTGTCCTTGCTCACCGCTGTCATCCACGGCTGGGTCGTGGTCGCCTGCCTCGTGCACGCCGTCGCCATGACCGCCTGGATATCGAGCTTCGTACGGGACACGCACAAGCGCCAGGACAGCGTGCGACGGGACACCAGCGACGGCGTCGTCGTCAGCGACTCTTCCTCGCAGGCTCCCCTGCGCAGCCCCTGCGTCACCACCATCATCATCTTCGCGTTGTTCGGCCTGCCCTCACTCGTCTTCTGGCCCATCATGTTCGAGTTCAAGCTCAAGCGCCGCGTCTTCCTCTTCGTGTTCGTCTTCATCGTTGAGAACCTGCTGTGCTTCGGCGCCTGGCAACTGTGGGGCAGCCACACGACGCCGCACAACTACCGGGTCGTCGTGTCGGCCCTGCTGCTGGGCCTCACGGCGTCCGGGGTGTTCTTCATCGCCCTGTACGTCTGCTGCAAGCCCGAGAAGACCGACCTCGTGGTGCTGCAACACATACGCGAGGATAACGCCAACAAGTACGGCATCTACTTCGACTTCTGCAAGGCCATTCGCATCCTGCCGGACACGAGCGACATCGCGCGCGACATGGAGAAGATACGCATGCTCAAGTTGGTCAAGTGACGGACTAGTCCCCGAGCGAGAGACGACCGCCATGCATTTCGAAATGTACTTTCGCACAACATGAAATATGCCTCCGAAAGTGCGCGTTGAAAGTGCCCGAACACAGCTAAGAAACTGCGTAATGTGTGACGTGCACCGGTCGAAGGCGCTGCAAACATGACAGACAGGAGTGTTCATTATGAACTGTTCTCTCTGCGTGAGAGTGATATTAAATAAAGTTATTGTACCTTGATCAAACGATGTGGGAGAAACTGCCGGTAAGCCGATTTGCGGAAGGCTCGCACGTCTAGGTGCTCGTTACAGCTCAACTAAATGGCGTGTGGACTGATTATCTCGCTCAAATTCAGGGAGGGAAAGGATGCGTTGCAGTGATAATGTGGACAATTGATTACGTAGGATTATAGTATTCAACGACACCAGAGGCAAATCGCAAGACGACCACTCTCTTCACGATACCTCGGTCTGGAGCACTATGACGTAAAGCTCTTCCACTGGTATTTTTATTGCGATAGGTTATTTTTACTCTCGCACTCACGTTTAGAGCAAGCATACATAATATTGACCCCAGCTATGATCAGTCGGCACGGCCAGCGCTAGGGGCTGCGGGATTGGTTACGTCGTAAGTGATGGCGAGTCAACACTCGCAGTCAATATGCGATAAGGATAGGCCGGGCATTATCGTGGTCGTCCGTTCCATATGATCAGCAGCCCCCTCCAAAGATGGCTGTCTCCTGCAAGCGATGAAAATTCTGGTCTATAGGGACACTATACAGGCGCATTTTCGCCGTCGCCGTGAGGTTCCGTGTAAAGTCCAAATCGATAACATCGCCAAGCGCGTGGTATGTTTTATGTGCGAGTGAAAGCGCACGAAGGCAGCCTACGATCGCGGCTCAAGTGGAGAGGAAACGCGCCAGCCGTCTCCGTCGCGCGAAAGATCCATGGGAGCCAGCGGAGCTGCGTGGCTATGGTAGTGAATACGTATTTTGGTTGGCCGGGTGCAGTCGTACGCGCACTATCTTGACCCGCGTTCTCAACCATAGCAGTCCAACAAACTACCACAGATCAAAACAGTAAATTCAAGGCTATATGAGCTCACACTATTAGGAATCCACGTGTATCGTGGCGCCTGCACACCGCAAAATTTTGTGGTCGTTTCCAAGTAACCATCAAATGACCTCACTATCGGAGTTTATTACCTCACGAGGAGGCTGCCGCAAAAATTTTTTTTTCAATCCGTCAAGTACGAGTGAAGTTGCAAGGACTTGTTGCACGCTCCAAACGCTCTCTCTCTCTCCTTTCGTACTAGCGAGCGCGCTGAAAGCTGCACAGGGGGCGATGACAAGAGGGCAAAAGCTACGTGCATAAGTCAGCGTGCGTCACGAACTTGAGCACATTCTTTTCTTACTTATTTTGTTGAGCGTGCGGCCAACTTTCAGCGTGGTCGCGAGCGCGCTTGTGTAATTCTATAGAGCGCGGCCGCGATAGCTATGCAGCCCACGATGGTCAAATAAGCCAATGGCTATGTGTATTGCTTTGGGGTATGTGGCTTCATTTGTTAAGAAAAGAGGGAGCGATTTCTAGCAGATTTTGAAATTTAATTGTAAGTCCCATGCCGCGTGCTGCGCCATAATGTTTGGCTCGCATGATCGCAGGAGCCTTGACTACCAATCGGCACGATTTTCTGAAAGTGTTCAAAAACTGTTGCAGGGCCCCTTTAAAATACGGGACAGAACAGCGAATGCTGTAGGTTGCACAAGAATAGAATCAGCACGGCGCAAACATCTCGCATATAACAATTTTATTTCTTTTGACCACACTGACGACTGCTAGAAGGCACTTGCTCTACATTTACATTAAGGCACCTCTATACGCATGGAAGAACACATTTATCATGGAGGTCCTCTCAAAATGTAGAAGACCCATGTGTCTCTCTTGCACCATGCAACAAAATTATGGCTCCTCCTAAATCGTCACAGAGGGAAAATGAGGTGAGTGAATGCACCAAAGTCCTCCTAATTACTGAAAAAAACTTTTCATTTTACAGAAACATTCTGCTAACACAGTTTATCTTAAAAAAAAAATCATTCTAGCATGTGACACCTTTGTATCATCACCCATTAAGGTTGACATTCTTCAGTATCGAAGACAGGAATGGGCAAAAGCCAGTGTTGTTGGCTATGAAAGAAAGTGCAGTGAAAATGGCACACTTTAGACAAATACTGTAACTGCACTGCAACCATAAGCCACTTGGCTTGGATTGAGAAAATTTTCATCACGCAAGAGAAGTCAAACGACTGCATCTTTTCCGCAATGTGTCTGTTCACACACAGTGTACAACTGAACCTGCTTGACAGCATAGAAAGCTGTATACACAGCAGTGAATCATATTAATGACATCTTCCTCCCTTTTGCATCGTTTAAGCGACATACTTCACAATACATTAGGAAAGAAGAGACAGGCAACAGCTCAAGCAGCATACAGCTCCTCGTTCCACAATGCAAGCTTTACAAGCTGTCTGTGCACTTATAAAAATTAAGACATAGCTTGTGAGCATTAGGCAACGTGTAACAATACTCTGCCACTAGCGATGTTAACTATTTCGTACAAAAATGGCTCTTGTAACATATCACCTACCGCAGGGAACCAGCAGCAATTATGTATCAAAGTAAATTGAAGCGACAATGAATGAGTATTTTTAAACCGTGTCAAACATTAGGCAAATAAGGAAATTGCGTAGCCTTTTTGAGTCAAGGTCATCATACAAACATGAGTTCAGAGTTTTGTTTTCACCCCATGTAGTGCATTCCCTAATGAAATAAACATAAAATATGCAGGACAAAACACATCACACGAATCAGTATCAACAGCACAGATACTTAACAAGTATATGTTGAACATATTGAATGGTAAGATGTGTACCAAGAGTTCCATGTTTCACTGAAAATGTCCGCGGTTAGCCAAGCGGACATCCAGCCTGTATTATGAAGTGCAGTCTGCAATATTTATGGAAACATTAAAGGTTCGCTAAAAAGAACAGGAGCTGAACCAATGTTATAGATGCTCTCAAAGAGAACATGTTTCTAACATCTCTGTGCTGTGGTACACCATCACAGGTAGCAAGTGTGAAAAAAGACATGATAAAACAGCAACAGTCTTCTACCAAACATCTTGATAGCAACACTTTGAGGCAGCACTTATAACAAAGATATAGTGAGAAACGTAGATTGAAGCATGCCATGCAGTTAGACTTAAGTAGTTCCCCATGACCAGCACAAGGAAAATGCTAGCAGCAGAATAAATAATAATAAGTAGTATTTTTGAGTTTATTCATGAGCAGTAGCTAAAAGTAATAAAGACAAGAAGGTGAATTAAAATAAAAACGCAACACCCAATAACTTATGATTTGTCATGCGTGTTGCTCATGTAATTATATTCATGTTAACATTCACTGGACCAATGTAGAACTATCGTTTATCAAAATTTTCAGTGTACATCACACTAGCATAAAATCCCGAGCAAGCGCCCCCCTCCCTATTTCGGGAGATTTGAAATATGCACCAATAACCGAGCAAGCGCCCCCCTCCTCTTCCAGTTTTCACCGTTTTATTCGCCCGACGAGAGCGAATAAAAAGAGCGAATGCATGTGTATTCAATAAAGCATTTCATTAGAAGCATGGGTGAGCATTCTTTATTCTTTGCAGATCTTCCGCCACCACCTTGAATTTTGATGACCGATCAAGGCCCTCTCTTGTAAATCTTGTCAGATTAATCTTTCACCGTAGGGGGGAGGGAGGGCGGGCACTTGCTCGGGATTTTATGTTATGCAGCTATCATGACACCACCACTGAGTTGACAGCTCGTTAGGCCAGAGGCCAGAAATGGTTTAATATCAGCGGTTACTCAAACTAGGGTAAATACAATGGCTATATCTTTATATCCAACACGTGGTCATTGCAGTCCTACCATGCTTTGCTAGCTTTTTAATAAAGTATCTTAGACAATGTGCAAGCATGCTGCGACGACATGAATTCCATATTTCGTGCATTATAAAAACATTGCACATACTATGTAATACTATCGTGAGCAACATGAGCTGGAACGCCAAATTTGCGTTTATTCAACTATCAGATTTAATGTACCCATAAGAATGTGATGTACTGAACTTCCAGAAATACCTATCTGCTTGGGCATTCAGTGTCATGAACACCTTTAAGCTTAACAACTGCGTTTAGCCGCTATGACCTTTAAAAGATAATTTTTGTGTTCCAGCTCATATTGCTCAAGACTATACATCCACATCTTAGGTATGGCCACTTTGAGTACCACATTAGAAAATAGCAGATTACCTCACAACAGGACTTTCTTTACTGTTAAGAACAACATAGGCAGTAATTCCAGACAGCTGCCTGTATCTCTGATCAGCCAGATAACTCTCCAAAATTATCCTCGAATGTAATCACGAGCATGCAAATACATTCGCCATCTTAAAAGTACATGACCAGCATGCTGAAAACATATCCAAATAAAATGTTTCATCAAAAAAACCACAAAACCTGCCACTAAGCATGTAAATGTAATAAATAAAGCAGCAAAAATATGAGTGCTAGAAAACAGAACAGCTTTATGATAAGATAATGGCATGTACCAGGCAAGAAAGTGTACAGTTAGTGTCTGTTATACCATAATCAAAGCAAAGCAGTGAACAAATGAAAAGGATTAGACTGAAAGGCCCATTTTTGTTAAATGCCAGTGTACAAAGCCAAGCAAAACATAAGGGCTTCGCGTAATGTGATAGTTCGGTCCCCACCTGCGGCAAATTGTTTTTTCAACCACTTCCATATTCCCTGATCTGCAATATCACGATTACTACACAATGTTTAAAAACAACAAATACTGGCCAATATGCTTTCCTTGGCTTCAACCTTATATAAGCATTCCAAAATTGGAACGTTAAAAAAAAAAAACGCTTCAAAATGGCCTTTTTGATTAAGAAATTTGGATAATTTCCTCGCTCTGATAGTCTAGAACATCCTTCCACTCAATGCTCCACCTTGACTCTAGAAAGTTGATGTCAGTGCTGCCCCTCAACAGAAGTGTTTCGTTTGCCTTCCTTCGTGTTTCGTTCCTTTGCGCACCACAGCATTAAGAAGAGAAGTGGTCCCTGTTTACAAGTGATAATCGACAGTAATTCCTAAGAAGTGTGGCGCCATCTTCAGTGGAGTGGCAGCGCTGTACTCAGCTCGGTCGAGTCAAGGATGAACTTCGAGTTGAAGCTTGTCTGAATCAGTCCCGGATATACCAGGCTTTTACACTCAGAAAAATATATTAAATATTGCATAATTCAAAAGTTCGACAGAGTGGAGGACAATTTAGGCGAGTGCACACAACCGTGAAACAAAGTAAAAATGCTGGCATATCTGACAAAACGCAAACTTAAAAATTTGTTAAAATCTCGCACTTTCGTAATCTTTATGGCAAATTCAGGAGCGTTGGCAGGTACGCACTGGTCACATCCCAGTAGGGCCTAGATGCAGAGAATAAGGGGCAGGGAATGAAACGAACTGCGCAGCTGACACAACTGCTCTATCCAGGTCTAAAATTAGGCCCACAGTCAACGTTGACAGCAGTCAATAATTTAAACACATCTAGTAGCTCACCGTGCTTACCATGAAAAGTTCTTGTTAACTACCATGCAAGACTAAAGATATAATGATAGAAGGCTTCATATAAAAGTACAAGTCCAGCATTTTAAAACAACCAGCACTAAAAGAAAAGCATACACTCGCTTCTAGCCACAATGTCAAATACCTACTACAGTAGAACCCCGCTGATACGTTTTTGAAGGGACCGTAGGAAATAAACGTAAGAGACGGGAAACGTAAGAGCCGAAAAACAGGAAAAACGGCAAAATATTTAGTGGTACAGAATTTTATTTCAATTCTTACGAGCAGCACGAAAATTGGCGCGCTCAGCCGCGATCTAGTCGATGGATAGAAACGCGGAGCTTAGGACGGCCTCATCCACAGAAATGTAATCAACGTATGTGATTTTTTAAACACCAACAGCTGTAGGCATGAAAGAACTAAGCACACGCAATCGCGATCGGCGCGGCGAGTCCGACCACGAACCGCACGCACGACCACGCGAGCTCCAACCAGCTCGAACTCCTCCCGTCCGACAAATAACGATGATGATGAGTCAACGCCAACGCGATGGCAGAAGTGAATGCCAATTTCGAAGGCCTTGCTTTCGCAAGCAAATACGTCATACACGCCATGTTTGTGCAATACAAATCTCAGAGGCTATGCTTTTGTCAATAGTAAATGCCAATCTCGAAGGCCTTGCTTTCGCGAGCAGTTACGTCATAGACGCCATCTTTGCAATTTGAATCTCGAAGGCCATGCCTTTGTTTGGATCAATTGAAAGATTCTGTTGCTTGCGCCTCTCATGCGGCTAATATTACGGTCAAACGAGGCCAAACTGCGTGAAAATGCACCATGGCCGCTCTCTTTGGTAGTCACTCGGTCGGCTCCGAGCGCACTTCGCGACGTATCATACGGGAACGGTCCGACAGTTACGACGTAACAGCGGGGTTCCCAATACATTGTATCCTATGGGAGCTATGCCGGGACCGGCGGAAAACGACGTAACAGCCGGGAAAACGCAGCAGTGAGGAACGTAACAGCGGGGTTCTACTGTAATATGTCTATATCAGTAACAATCAATTTTTGCTGCATACAAAACCCAGAATGAGAGCGTTGGCTAGTAAACTATTACTGCCAGTAGAATTGCAGCCTTTCTGTGTGCCTTACAAGGGGTCAAAATTGAACTGCTGCACAAAAGTACTCGAAAAAAAGCACCATTTATTTCGGCAGGTTCACAACAACCACCATCGAATAAAGCATGTTGGTTAGTCGACTGCCTAATCACTTAACCAGGTACATTCGTTCACGGCAACTAAGCCTTTGACAAGGCACACATATTGCACTCAGTTTCCATGAACAATCATGAAGTGAGCAAGAAAAAAAAAAGAGAGGGAGAGAGAAAGACGTGTAAATCTAAGCACTTCGTTTGAAGTCCTTCCATCATGTTAAATCACACATTTTGCATGTGTAAGCACATACGAACACAGTACAAAGCACTCAACAAGATTAAAGTTTGACAACTTTTTTTTGCTGATGACGATAAATGCGCACAATATAACGGGACAAAAGTTCCGCCCCAGAGTTCTTCAAACACGGTGGATGTACACCGGAGTCAAGGTGGCACCATATTGATTAAAACAGCATTTGGCCAGGCGGTAACGAATACACAAAAGAAGTGTGCATGAGAAAGTTCGAGGGAGACTTTAAAAGCCCCGCCCACTTTCCAGCATACACTGTGCATTAGAAGCCCGCGCATATAATTTACACGCACAATGTATATTCGAGCACAGTTAGCTGTATATTTCTACAAGCCAACAACAAAAATGTGGTTGCTATCGCGGGTAGTCCTGTACAAGTCATGCGGGTACAACTGTACAAAAATAGAACCGAGTGTGTTCCTTCTCTTATCTTACATGTTGGCTCACAAATGGTGGAATAAATGACTGAGAGGAGCTTTATCTGTGGCAGCTCAGCACCCAAGACCACTCTTCCAACATGGAAGACTGTTTGCTCCCAGCATTGTCTGCTTGCCTTACAACCAGCATGGCACATTCTGCACGTGAACGAACTGTGCGAGCGCTTCAGGTACAATATTTTTATGCCAGGTCTACCAAGTACACAAGTGTTTTACATATCAGCTCGATCGAAACGCAGCCACTGTGGTTGGGACATGAGCCCATGACCTTGTGCTCGGCAGTGCGATGCCAGAGCCACTAAGCGACCATGGTTGGTTCGAAGCTACAATGCAAACCTATACAGGTTTCACAGACAGAAAGAATACAACAATCAAAAAATGCACGGTTTTAAGTGCCAAAACCATGATATGAGTATGAGATATGCTGTAGAGGAGGGCGTCGGAAATTTTGATCATCTGGTGTTCTTTAACATGCACTGACATCACACAGTGCACGGGCCTCTAGTATTCCACCTCCATTAACATGTGACCACCGCAGCCGAAATCAAACCCGCGACCTACGGGTCAGTAGCCGAGCACTGTAACCACTGCACCACCGTGGTGGACTAAACAAAACTTCCTTCTGGGGATAGAACCCAGGACCAATGCATCTCTAATGTGAAAAGGCAACCCTAAGACACACCTGCCAAGTTCAAGGAATCTGAATCCGGGAGATTTCTGAAACAGGGGGGTGGGGGTAATATACCATGCCCCCCCCCCCCCATCTACAAAAAAAAAGCCAAGCGGGTGGGGGGGGGGGGGGCAGTCTCGAACAGTCCTGTAAGCGTAAACATCGGCATTTTGGTCTTACAATGGCTTAGAGCGGCCAAACAAACAACGCAGGTAGGGTTTCCCAACTACAGTATAATCTCGGTGATACGTATCTCAAGGGGGAGCAAAAATATTCGTATTGCCTGAAATTTCGCATCATCAAAAAACTAGCAAAATCCATTTTCAAGCCACGCTATAGTATGCACAAAACATTTATTTCCGTCGAAAGAGCTCGTGTATGTCTTTCTGGGACACACGTGAACAGACCGATAAGGGATGGCACAGCTCGCTGCCGCAAAAGCGCGCGTCAAAGCTTCGCTTGAGACCAACTGAAAACTAAGTGCTAAAGTCCGCTCCGCCACAGCCATAAACGAAGATCGACAGGAACACCGAAACACTTCGTGCCTTTTTTATGACTTTATTGGCTTTAATCTGCAGCTGCGTTAGCCACATACCTTGAGAGCTTGTAGTCGCTATCAATGATCGCGTCGATAGCGACCGCGGTTTCGTGAGCGGAAGTTGCGACAAACGGTAGCTCCGTTTTCAATTCACATGCACTGGCCGCGCACGTGCCTTCAAAACTATGTCATTTTTTGCTATCTGTGATCGCATCTGCCGCTGTTTTGTCCACAGTGTTTACGGAAAGCAGCGTCGCTTTGACTGAATGAGAGTCTGACGCGCGTGCACTTTCGGAGTTCAGTCAGTTTCGTCGTCACCATACATGATCGCATCAAGAGCAACAGCAGTTTCATTCACAACGGTTGTGGCAAACGATAAGCACAGTTCTGACAGTGCGTGCCCTGGCCGCGCGCGTACTTCCAAAGGTTCCAGCACGCTGCTCTCGGTTGTCGCTCGACGGTTTCGGTACCAAAGTGACCAAAGTTCATATCCCCCGCCGTGGCGCGGAAAAGTGTTCGGCACATTCGAATTTTGGCCCATTGAACACAGTGAAATTCGGCTGGGGAATTTCACGAATTCGTATCAGCCGGTTTCGTATCACAGAGATTCTACTGTACATTTACATCAACGCCTCCTACTTAATGCTCCTACTAATGTTAATGTGGCTAGATCACGCACAGAAATTTCGATTTCCAGGAGATTTTCATGCCAACCGTACAAACGTTAAGAAATGGTCGAAATCAGGGAGTCTCCCGGAAAATCCGGGAGACTTGGCAGGCATGCTAAGAGTAACAGGCATACAAAGTGAGCAGTCCTTGCGTCTCCTATTCCATATTACCAAGATTTTTTTTCGGCTAGAGGGCACCAACGGCAATGCCCGTTGCTCCCTTCTTCATTACTCGCCGTACACGCGGCAACCCTTTGATAAGAGCCCGACAGATGTGTTTCAGAGTGACATACGAGTGGCAATGGATGGGCCGGACACATTAAATTCCACAGTTTCCAAGCGTGCTAGAGAAGTAGAAGACTGCGTGCACAAGCATGTGCGCAAGTCTATGACATGACTGAAGAAGAAATGGGCCTGGGCAGGGCATGCAGTGGGAGACCAAGATGAACACTGGTCATTGGGACTAACAGATTGGATTCTAAGAGAGGGTAGGTAAGCACGCCAGGGGGAGGCAGAAAGTTAGGTGGACAGATGAAATTAAGAAGTTTGCGGGGATAACGTGGCTGCAGCTAGCACAAGGCCGGGTTATTTGGAGAAGCGTGGGAGAGGCCTTTGCCCTGCTGTGGGCGTAGTCAGGATGATGATGCCATGATTTACAGGTGAAAAAGAGAGAGGACCTCGGAATCCAGAGGTAAGAACTAGGTAATACTTAGCTTGTATGTTATCGGCAGCATTGTCTACAGATTGCACTTTTTTTTCTCTTGTTTTGTTGTTTTCTAAGAAGTGTTACAGTGTCCCTTTAGCCAAAACCTGAACACTAACCACAAATAGTGCTTTTGATATCACAAGTTGCTTTGATCCCTACAGTGCTTTCCTTTTCGTCCAGATGACTTTAATGCTCAGTGGTGACCTCAGTGATCCAAAGCGCGGGCAGTACAATTTCATGTGCAGTAAATGCCCCATGCAGGGTTAGGCCTTAGACACAGTTCGCGCAAGCCCTTTGACGAGTGTCCGGGCACAAATCAGCAATAGCCATTGGTCAAGGGCACATAGAATGGACAGGAAGAGAGGTTCCCTGTGGGCCCAAACATGCATATCAAACAGGGGGTCATGTTTTAGGCACTGAAGATAAACAATGAATAAGTTTAGTGTCGCAAACTATTCTTAAAAATTCAATTTTCGTTGATTTCGTGGTAAGGACACTTTTGGTCAGAAGAGTAAGATGTCTGAGGTGTTAAACCATCTTTAAACTTAACATTTTTTTAGTTCAACCGTAATGAGCGCTTTTTTGCTTTGTCATACCGCTCATTCGAACTCACTCAGTGAGTTGTCATGGCTCGTTCGCTAGAATACATCTGTTCGATCAGTTTCCAACGTTCCCAGTGACATTGCCACTACACTTGCAATCTTGAAGCCTATACAGCGAAAGACGGGACGAGCATCAGAAAACCGGTAGTCATGATTAGCACAGACTCGGAACGACTGTCTTACGCTCGCGCAGTTTCGAACTCCCCTCCTCCTGTCCATTCTCGCTACACGGCTGAGAAGCACTGTTTCAGTGAAAGCCCGGGTTGGTGTGCTCGATGATGCAGCGGCGGCAGTACTTGCGCACAATGCGGTAGCCGTCCACAGTCACCCCCGCACAGTCCTGCAGGCTGAGCTGCTGCAGGCCCCGACAGAAGTAGGCCAAGGCCTGCAGTCCTCGGTCCGTGACCAGGTCACATGACTTGAGGCTCAGCTTGCGCAAGTTCAGGCAGTGGCGGGCAAGGAATGCCAGGCCCCGGTCGCCGACCTGTTTACAAGTGCCACATCAGAGTTGTGCATCAGTGATGAAGACACCATTACAAACTGCTTACAAACTTTTTGAATGATTCAGAGGGTTTAACATTCTAAAGCCCCCTCTAGTGTTTTTCACACACACACACACACACACACACACACACACGCACACACAGACAAGCACACAAAAATTTTAAAAATAATAAAAATAAAATGTAGTAGCCAGGGAACATGTAGTGCTAACATTTGGTTAGAATTGGAAAGAGAAAGAGTGACTAAATAATAAAACAGACACACTGCACACAGCTCTACCTCAGAATTTATTCATCCATTTAAAACAGTCTTTGAAGGAAGTTTGGAGTTTCTTTCGCATCTTCACCAGAACTAGACCCTCTTTGAGCACTTAGATGGCCTTGTGGTAGTCCACATCACCAAACACACTGAAATATCTTCTCGGCACAGCTGATGCAGCGAAAGTACACAACGTATCAGGCAGGAACAACATATGAAAGGAGATCCTAATACATAGGTTTATGATATATTCAATTGAATATTCCAGCAAAAAGACGAGACACGACAAAGAAGGCAGATGCACACAACGCTGGAACAACAAAGCTTTACTGAAGCGAAGCGTTTTTCCAGGAAACCTCACAATACATAAGCTGTGACCATGACTGTCCACCACATCACCAGGTGACGATAAACAATTAGCATTTTTTAATGCAATGAAGTGCCAATTTTAATGACTTCCTTATACTGCAGTTTTACAAACCTCAATATAGTAAACCTCATTAAAACAGACCTTCATAGTGAAGAGGATTTCGGTCTGTTGTAAAGGGAGTATGTAAAATCCAAGTACTGTTACAACAGAATTTTATGTAAATGCTGAATGGGTCTGTTACAACCGGAGAGAATTAAGAGTCACAAACATGGTCTTATTTTTAACGGGGGACTAAAAAAAAAGAACTGCAAAAATTGCATTTTCAGTTTCTCTAGCCCATTTTCTATCTGATTCCAAAATATCTTCACTGAAAACTACGTAGAAGTGCTATAAAAAAGTTTTTTTTTAGCGTCTGCTGACTTAGCGAAAATTGTGGAAATAGCAAAAAAAAAAAAAAAAAGCCAGCGCTTTTCAACATTATAGCTCAGCAACGGCGCAACCGGGTGCCATCATTTTAGGCTTGCCGTAAAGAACATTTCTCCCTGTTCAAGTTCTCCATTACAGCTAGCTCCTCCATTCAGTAACAAGCGTACAAAAAGCACATGCTTGAAGTTCAATTCAAGGCCTCCGATAGGCTGCTTCTGCCGTGATGCTCGCTTCGGGATCATCGTCTGCTGCTTGTGCGTCGCGATGTCATGGCTGTCGAAAATTGCGTTACTTAGTGATGCGTTTGCACTCGTTCTGTGCTCACGGGTCGACGATAATTTAGAACGCTTTAGTTTGGCAGCTGCAAGCGGAAGCTGAATCACCAGATTACGATAGCGCGCCGCACTCGTCGCGAACATCGCAGACGTGCGACTGTAATAGTGTTGACTCATTGGACCCGCTGTTAAGAGGTTCTTCTTATCAGCACTTCGGAGCTTATGACGAAGATCACCGCGGGACAACTCTTTGTACTCTAAATCAAGCATGATGCACTTTCAAACATCAGGCACCGTGGCCACGCACATTGCAACCAAGCTTTCTACTCGATGTCGTGGCTAGGCTTAACTCCGCTCACGGTGCTGATGTACGAGACAAATGCGAACTTTGCGGGCAAGAACATCGCGATAGCGGACATGTGAAAGCGAAGAAGCCGCAATGTCCTTCGTCGCAAGCAACGAATCGCATCACCCGCTAGCTCCTCAGAACTGCGGATGGGCATTTTGCGCATCGGCAGCGGAACCCCCGGCCAAGCTCACCGCGCAACGACCGCTCGGAGAAGCGGTGGCTGCGGCTAGCAATTTCGCGTGTAAGTGTCTCAAAACGCAACACCAAGCACGCTGCATGCCGATTTTTTGTTGCTACAGCTAGGCATAGCTGATCATTGACAGACCGGAGATCAGCGGCCTTCTTTCTTAAATCGGTACGTCAATATCTGCGGCGCGCTGTTCCCGTCCCGAAAGTATGCTAACCAATGTTTGAAGTCGGAAGTTATTGAACTTGGTATGTCCGTAGTAGAAAAGTCCGCTCTAAAGGAGACCTGACCACATTGCTGGCCAGACATTTTAGTCAATTATATCCGAATGTCCGTTGTACCAGAATCCGTTGTAAATGAAGCTCAATCAATGGAACAAATATGGAGGTCGGCATAACGCCGCAAATTGGTAAGCAATATCCGATTGTCTGTTGTAAACAGATCCGTTGTAACAAGGTTATACTGTAATATGACAGTGTATGTTTGGTTCCAACCTCATCTCAGACCTGATAGTGAATGCGAGAAAACCAATTTTCTACAACTCTCAGTGACCGATAAAGTATTTTCAGCTCTTTACTTAATCTTAGCCCCAGAGTGCTCAGCTCACCTCGCATTTCCCAACGTCAAGTGCCCGGAGCCTCGGACACGAGCGAGCCAGCACTTCCAGAGTTGCATCTGAGACTGCCTCGCAGCCTCGAGCATTGAGGTAGCGCAACCGATAGCAGTGTCGGCACACCTGCTTCAGTCCAGCATCCGACACCCTCTCACACTTGGCTACGCTCAGGTAACGTAAGTGAGGGCCCAACTTGGCAAGCTCGTACAATCCAAAGTCGGTCACCTGAAATGATCGTCAAAAACATTTGCAGCAAGTCCTCTCAGTGATCAGCAAACAACCAAAATATGTTTAAAAATGAGAACGAATACACTAAAGGAATGCAGTTGTCAAATAATTTTCCAGGCCTGGCGGGGACCAAAGAATAGTCTGAAAAAGTTGTTAAGTCAAGAAAATGTTTCACTATACCTATATGGTTAGGTAGCGCACTTTGGACAGGGACAAAAGGAACACGAAGGACACGACACTCGCTACATTCGCAACTGAATTTATTTCAGGAAAAATATTTCAATATATATGCACCCAAGCACCCCTGAGCGACATAGAAATGAACCAACCCTCAATGTAACCTGATCAAGAAAACGTTTATTAACAGCGAAGCTGTTTAAGTTGCCGTTAAAATGTGCGCGTTTCACGAAAAGCCAGCCGCGCCGAAGTCATGGCAACCAGCGATGCCGCAGCTAGAACGTCTGGCATAACCTCGTGACGTCATGCCAAGCTGAACATGCGCAGTAGAGACAACTACACAGCTAAGCCACGCCCAGTGACGGAGGCATCTCGCGTTGCCGCCGCTCGATCAGATACCGCCATGGTATGCGCAAAGAAAGTACGTACTACCGATGCAGCGCATCGTGAAGAGAGGCTTCCTGCTGTACGAAAACGGCAAAGCAGCGACGAGCAGTTCCAGTATATGCGGCCAGGGAAAGGGAGAACAAGAGAAGACGAGAAGGTACTGCCGATCACTGTGAGTGGAATGGTGTGTGTATGCAGGTTCTACGCCAGGGTCCGGCCTACCGGAAAGCCGAGTACGAGCGACGCCGTGCTCGGCCAGCTTTCACCCTTTTTGGCTTAGAGTGGCTTAAAAAAATTTCGCCCTGCCTCATGCTTTTGGAGGAGGGCACATTTGCTTGTATTCGGTCTACAGTGAAGTCCTCTTTGCATACAATCAACAAGAGCATCCCCGCGCTGTCGATCTCTGCCGCCGAAGGTTGCAGATGGTCAAGAAGGGGGTGCCATGGCACCTAGTATGCAAAATTCGAAACCCCACACACACAGATGTGCACACAACATCTCAGTTCGTTGTCCCGTCGGGTTTGTCGCAAGCAAATCAGGCTATGAGAGGTGCCAGAGTGGAGGGCTCTGGATAATTTTCAACCCCCTAGGCAATGCCTCTGACCTGGGGTTCTTTAACGTGCACTGAACTCGCACAGAATACGGGCCTCTAGGCTTTCGCCTCCAGTGAAATGCTACCACCGTGGCGGCCTAATGCACACAACGTCTTGAAGACACACTTGACGCAGCGCCTCGTGTGAAAATGTGACGTGAAAAACAACACAAAATAAAGCTACACGCACTAAGTTATGACGACGATAACGCTGACCGTAAAAGAAAAAGTGATGTCCCCTAGAGTGTTTTGTCAGCCAAGGAAGAGCGGGCATGGCCTTCGAAGCTGGAAGACTGTGCATGCTCTTTTTCGACAGAGTGCGCCTCTCTATCTTGCAGCCCATACAACTGGCCCCTGGAAGACAAGCTTGGCCAAGCCGGCAGAAAATCCAAAATGGATGCTTCCTAAATTCAGTGGCGTGGCTCAGGACAAGTGATCTAGTCCAGAAAACCAAACTTTAGGGCGTAACTTTGTACAAAAGATTGTTTGTGAGAATGTAATAAAGTGCAGACAGTTTATAACGTAGGTCGCTAGAGTTGTGAATAACTGCGCTATAAGTGGTACCACACTATAACAAAAACAATGGTTTTCAAGGCCCTCTCATATGCGAAACATGTAGGCCGAGCCGCCACATGTATGCAACAATCGCGGAACGGAGCAGAAGCATTCATATCCTATTTATAAGCGTCAAGGGCTACCTGCTTTTGTGCAGCCCAGGACCAGCCTTTCCAAACGACCTTCATGTGAAGCAGACAAAACACAAAGCAGATCCAAGAAGCACTTTTAATTATTCTCACTGGGGGTAAAAAAATGTTGTTATTTTGCTCTGGCGCTGTTTCTTAATGGCCTCGGTTATGAATAACCTCGTCCTCTACAGCCACCGGAAGGAACAGTTCGCCGGAACGAACTTCCAAGTTCACAGCTGTCAGCTTTGGCTGTAAGTTGTGAGCTGTGCAGCTGGCCAAAATGAGGACGACATGGCACTCTTGCATCACCATTTCCTCGTCCAATTTTTGGAAGCAAATCTTTGAACAAGTCTTGGGTCATCTAAGTCTTGTCGTCGGCTTTATATATCACGGGAAGATGCTCCGTCTTACGGAAGCAACACGGCCGCGCAACTTCCCAATGACAAGCAAACGGCGCTTGTCTGACCGATCTAAATTAGCACAGAACAAAACTGCCCCATGCTTTTTTGAAGCCTTATGACCAGTGCAGGGCTCACCTTTTATTGAGAGAGAGACATTCGGGGCCCGATAGCAGAAATACTCGGCAAATTGGAGAATAATTTTCAATAAGCAAAAAAGCGCAACGCCGAAACCGAAACCCAACCAAGTGTACTGTCTACGTATGACGTAGACATTGTTACGAACGAACCGGAAGTCGTGCAAGGCATGCCGGTCACGCCGGCGCGGAGTATGAAAACTGTGACAGTCGGGACGACCAGCGAAGCGCCGGCCAAACCAACGCTGTCTGTCGCCTTATGCACAGCAGACGCTTGCTGTAGCGGCCGAAGCGCCGAAGTTAGCGGTGCCCTCGGCTGCGTCACTTCCACCGCCTTCCCAATACTGATGTCACAGACGCAATGTTGCCAATAATTGTGGGAAGCGAGGAGGGCATTTGCAGACAATCTTTAAAATTCACTTGCAAACAATCTGCGCATGTCTCAAGCTTGTAATTTGGCATAAATGATGGAAACGTGCAAAGGAACGTACCCAGCGAATTTCATTGAGATCCATCGACCTTGAAAAATCGCCGGAGTTGGCCTTTAAATCACTGAATCCAACCGTTTAGGGGGTTAAACTCATCGTACCCTAAAAGATCTGTGGAGCACGTGGCCTTCACTTGCAGAATCGGCCCACTAATTGGCATGTTTTGTGCCCACACTACCTTAAACCACCGGAACAAGGCAGCATCAACATCCCTGAACTTGGAAGTGCGCATCATTTTCCTGGACGATGAAGCAGCATTCACGTCTAGCTGCTGTCTCACATTGTCTCGATTCTTACAAGTCGCCAAAACGGTGGTATCCGTGATGCCACATTTTGCAGCCACAGCAGCTTTTTCATGCCCTTTTCAACTTCTTTCACAATGGCAACCTTCGTTTCCAGCGAAATGGCTTGTCGTTTCCTTGTGCCTGAAGGTGTGGACGAAGACGTCAAAAGGATGTGGTTGTGATGAAAAGTAGGCCCAGCAACCGATCGTTCAAAAGCAAAATCCGACACAAAGAGGGCAAGGCTTACGGGCTGACTGACCACGCTGCACGACCGTTCGACTACGCACGCCGTAGCAGTGGTGCTGCCATTTCACTTGAAGCGTGACAACTTGAAGACGAGAACCCCGATTGGCGGAGAAGACGTGGCGCTGTTTCAAATGTCGCCCAATACGAGTGCTTCATGCAAACACAGTCGTATGTTTGCTGCTCCCTGCTTTTTGCTCGTTCGCTCTGTGCACCCTTCTCTTCGGCATAATGACCTTGTCTTTCTTCCTTTCACCAGCGCTTCTTGGGCACCCACCGCACCCCATTGGCGGCGGTGGGTGCCCCAAGGACTGTAACCGGCATATCGTCTTCCACGACTGCACTAAAAGCGATATGCGTATAGACAGGGTTCTATGCGAGGATTAATGGGAGTTTGAAAAGACCATGTTACATCAAGTCCAGCACTGCAAACGGTTACATTATAAGTGGTCCATACTGTAGTTCTATGGGAACCTTGACGGTAAATTTATGACGCGTGGAATGTCCACCAAGTTTGAACGTATGGAGTCAAAAAAAAAAAAAAAAAAACGTTGGCGAGTGTAGGCGTTTTATTAAAGGACGTTGCTGCTCTTCTGAAAGTAGAAAAAAAAAATCATAAGGGAAATCATTATGAAATAATGCATTGTTCATGCCTTTAAACAAGCAACAACGCCAACAGAGTTGGCAACTTTGTAAGGTCGCATAAATCCGCTGGTAAGTGATGCAAACGGATAGGACACGAAGAACAAACCAAGCTCATATAAACTTCCAACTGAGTTTGCTTGAAAATGCCTCATGTAGCAAAGTTTCTGCTTTAACGAGATTCTACTGAGCGATAATTTCTCTAACCAGACCAAAGATTACAGACAATTACAATACTCCGTAATGCCAAACTTGAGCACAGCTGTACATGTGTTTTCATTTTACAGGTGCCTTGGTTGCAGCGGTGGCGATAAGCTTCAGCCTCGACAGTGTGAATGCCTCTGCTTCTGAGGCGCAGACTGCAAATACTATGGCACGATCTCTTAGTCTCTTGCAGCCCTCTGGTTTCCTCCCCACCCTTTTAACATCCTCTCAGAATCCATCTTCATCTTTCGCTGTATTCATTCTATTGTTTATCATGAACAAGGCACGCAGACACTCAACACAGGAATGGGTGCCAAAGAGCTGCATTCCACAACACATGAAAATGCAATGCAAGTTATGTCTTGCCTGGACACAGTCGCTGATGCTAAGCTCCCTCAGCACAACACAGTAGCTGGCCACACACTTCAGTGCGGCATCGGTGAGCCGCACGCAGCGCCGCAGGAAGAGATGCGTGAGCTGTGGGCATGCTCTGGCCAGGGCTTTCAGCCCGGAGTCCTCCAGGGCTTGACAGTCGGTGAGGTCGACGTACTGCAGATACAGTTGCCCTCCGCCTGATGGAGTCAGGCTACCCAGCGACTCGTTCACCTCCAAGTTGGCCCCATGCCTCGGACGTATACTCGTCACCTGGTAACAGCCTGCACACACAGCACAGAGCCACACACCATATCAGGATAAATATGCGTGGCCTTTATCGGAAGCTGCGAGGAAAGCACGGGCAGACAAGGAACAAGAGACATGCACAGAGTCACACATGTGAAGTGTCACATTCTTCCTTTGCCCGTGTTTTCCTTGCACTTAACTTGCAGTATGTCGTACTAACAAGGCTGAATTTCCACTGTTCTCATCATTACCGCAAGATTTTAGTTTTGAAGTTCAGGTAGCATAGTCCACCCTCACCACCTAAAGCTCCTTTAACATGCAGTCAAGAAACGAATAGTTCTGCCTAAAAGAAGAAGCAATGACACTGACAGCAAGGTTTAGTGATGTGCTTGAGCTCTTCATGCAGTGTTCTAGCTGCAAGTGGGTGTGGCATGCTGATGCAACATGAAAAAACATCACCGTGGCACCTACCAAGCATCGCACCTCTGAGATGCACAAGTAGAGATTGACGAGAAATTGCACCCAGTGAAATATATAAGATACACTATATAAGAACCTTAGCGTGACATTTAATGCTCACACAAGAGGATACACACAGCAGTGATGGCATGAATGTGCTTCTGGTGTCTGTTTAATTTCTATCATGATAAAAACCTCAGTACAGAAGCACCTATGCATCCTACCTCTACAGAAATTCAGTCACGTTGGTAGAGGACTAAACATGCTACCTTGCCCTAATCACAGATATGACGTGACTAACATGGTTGAATCGTGAACAGCTATCCACTTTACAGTGCTCTCATGGTATATATTTCACTCATTATAGATACCATGAAAAGAAAATGTAACTTACGAGAATGAGTGCTCGCTTAACGTTTTTCATTTCTGTGTCACGTCATTACAGCCCATCAGAAGTACTCCACCGAAGGAGTTTTCCGTGACAGAACTGAACTGCAAGTCTTCCCTCAGGGTTTTCTCTTCTTTTTTTAAGACACTTTTTTGTCTTATACCAATGCAAGCATATTCTTTGCTGTCACCCCTCTTGAATGTTTTCATCATCAGACGACTTGCAATCTAAGTGCGGATAGAGAAAAGCTAAACTTCCTCATTGACTGTACTTTTTGCAGAACTTGATGTAATATTCATAAAATTGTAAATTGTTACTCTCTCGTTTATTGCTCCCCAGGGCGTGATTATGCCTAAGAAAGGCATAATCAAGCCCATCTTAACCCTTCCGTCAGCTTGAGAGATTCCGCAGAACTGCTTTGCAATATGTGATTATGTCTGTTTCTGTCCAGGCACCGACTCACACAAACTATGCCGCCGTGGTTGTGTTTCCTGTTTTTGTGACTCAGGAAAACCGCTTCAGTCTCAGTGGCGATAAGACAAAAGATTATTACATGTTTCTCACTTGTTCTCATTGTCCAGACACACACACAGCCACAGTTTTTATTCAGTGCGCTCACCCGCACAGTTCGCTTACACCATGGAAGTGCGCGCCGGCTGCTCTGCTGCAAGGGAGTCGAGGCGATTCCTTCAAATTACCTTGGCTGACATCACTGGATGTCAGCCCGTAGGACGACGAGCTACTTAAAAGTTAAGACTAAGATGTTCATGAACGAATGACATCTCAAAAACATGTGCGGCAAGACGATGCTGACTGGATCAGAGGTGACTTTTCTCCCTCAGTGTTTCCATTTGATGCCACTTCGTGCACTTATTTTTGTATGAAGTCTTTGAACTACGTTTATTGCAACGCATCATTTTTGATGTCGTATAAGATTTTTTTAGAATTTATCTTCCTGTTAGTCACGAATAGACCATGTGTATGTAACAACACAATCTTTTTGTCCCTTTATGGTCACCCCAAAAAAATTACAATTTTTTTCTGAAATAGATTCGTCTGAAAATTCAAATCAGTAATAAAAAAAAATCGATCCTGGGGGGTTGCATTTGGTGAAAAAATTCGACCCTCAAAGGGTTAAACCGTCGTGATTTGTCCCATGCCGACCGGTTAGTACGTACCCTGCATACCGCATTAACTTTTTTGTGCCATAAAAGTTTACTGCGCCGCTAAACTGAAATAGATTCGTCTGAAAATTCAAATCAGTAATAAAAAAAAATCGATCCTGGGGGGTTGCATTTGGTGAAAAAATTCGACCCTCAAAGGGTTAAACCGTCGTGATTTGTCCCATGCCGACCGGTTAGTACGTACCCTGCATACCGCATTAACTTTTTTGTGCCATAAAAGTTTACTGCGCCGCTAAACTTACCGACGCCACAATGTGTCGTGAAAGGTTTTGTGTATTTTCGAGAAGTGCGGAAATCGGTTGATCAATGATTCCGACTTCCGAGTGATTACGGTGATGCCTTTGCGGGTAAGCATCGGGAGAGAACGAAGGCGAGGTGGCGGCCACCGATGAATGCACCAGTATCATTTACCGCTGACAACCTTATCACATTAAATATCTTCAGCTATCCGCTCGAGCACAACCTGAACCTGAATAGGCGACAATATGAACGCACTGGACCACCAATCACTGCCACTTCATTATGCGACACTGTGTTCAAGTGCACACCGCTTTGTAGACATAAAAACAGCTCACGGGGCACTGGGAGACCTCGCTACACTGACCCTATCACGCTTAACGCACGCATACGGTGCAGCAAGCATGGCGTTGTAACCATACTGCCCGCTTTTAGGTGACAACCCAAACATCTCTCCGTCCGCTGCCTGGACCACTAGAGCATCATGGAGTCCGCATCGCTTGCAGGAAGCGCGTCATCGCCGCATTAACCCGACAAGTTACTCGCCGCATCTGTGCACGGTCTGGAGTGCAGTGGGTATGAACACTCCCATGGCAAATGCACAAGTATGGTACAGCAAGCGGCCCGGCAGCGATGGCGTGAGCCAAGCGGGTGACGCGCTTCACGCAACTAGCCAGGACACGATTGGCTCCACGCGGCCCTACCACATTTCAATGAAACTGTGCCCATTTTCACTTAGTAGCAGATTGCTGGACAGACGCACACACGTGTATTGCGGAAAGCTGATAGTTCTGTCGCTGCATATCCCGGCTGCATATCCCGGAACCGTATTTACTCGAATGTAACGCGACCACGATTGTAATGTGAGGGTTGACTTTTCAGTGCCGAAAAAAAAAAAAAAAGAACACAAATGTAACGCGAGTAAAGCGGGGGGAAAAAAGTACCTTTATTTGATGCACATGGTAGTGGAAAGACATCCCAGTTTCTAAATATAAAGTGAGTTTTGTTCATTCGTCGCTTTCATCGCCATCATCGCCGGTGGTCGAGCCCTCTTTGTCACTTTCTTCCTCCCAGATGAGGTCATTTTCCGTGCCATCCATATAGTTCGATATACAGCACTTTTTAAACGCGCGAACTATCATGTCGTGCGGCAGGCCGTACCAAGCGGCAGACACCCACTCGGCAATCTTCACGGCGCTAGGTCGCTTTATCCTGCCCGTAGGTGTCAAAGCCCGATCTTCCCGCATCCATTCTCCATACAGCTGCCACATTCTATTCTTAAATGGTTTGTTCAGGCAGACGTCTAATGGCTGCAGCACGGACGTCATACCTCCGGGAGTAACAGCGAGCTGCGTCTGAGTTTCCCACATCAGCTTCTTCACTTCGGGAGTCAGGTGACCGCGAAATGAGTCTAGAACTAGGATGGAGGCGGGGTGGAGGAGCGCACCTGCCCATCCACGTGAAGCCTTAAAGGGACACTAAAGAGAAACCGGAAGTTGAGCTTCGATGGTAGATTATCTTATTATGATTACAACGGTACCATTGTTACGGCGAGCAGAGCTTTCGTAAGCGAGAAAATAGCGAAAAACCAAAGGACGGGTGCTGACGCCCCTGCGGCTTTCCCGCACTAGGCGCTCGTGACGTAGAAACCCGCGAATGCAGACGGGCTGCGATTGGTCGACAGTGATTTAATGCTGCTAATAGAAACGCCCGATGAAATTTCTCTTAAACGTCCGTAAACAGTACTTCGCCCCTATTTAAGCCGTGCCACTCAAGGAAGTACAAATTTAACGCAAAACAAAATAAAGAAAGAAGAAAAAAAAACGGCATGGCGCTGCCGCGCTGCGTATGGCCGTGATGGTTTCGGTTTTGCTCCTCGCGTGAGCGTGCGTGCCTCGCGCTCCAGCTACTCTCCCGCATTGGTTTCGTTTAAAATCCCGAAATAACAGACGCCGGTGAGCGCTGACCTGTCGGCCGGAAACCTTTCCCACCGCACTGGACGGAGGCATCTACCCCGGAATTTACCCGGAATGTGCTTGGTACACCTGGTCGAGTGCGGCCTGTCGTCGTGGCGTTTCGCGGAAGCCTGACGGGGCAGTCGCGGACACCCCTTCTGCGCGGCGTCGTGAGCGTGAGACAGAGCCACTGGAAAGGTTCTCACCGCGCCAGGACCTGTCTTCACACGAACAAAACAAGCGTTTTCAGATGCTCGAGACAGTGGCCGTCATGGAAGATCTCCGAAGTGAACGACCCTCCGGACTTGACGCGTACCATGTCGCCGGGTGTCCTCGGAATCAATTCGTCAAGGTGTGGGACTTGTACGTCGTCATTGTGCGCTGCATTTGTGGAACCAATTGGGCACCCCGTCCGTGCTTCCATCGGATACGTGTTATTCTCTCTGGAGATATCGACCTGAGCACAACCGTTGTGGACGACGGCGCGAGCCAGCTACCTGCTACGATACCCGCCGGACACCACACCTTACAGGCTCTGAGACCGGAGAACTTGCAGCAAACCGCAAAATGCGTAATGTGTGTAGTGTTGAGGGCTGTATTAACGGTCCACGGCGTCTGATCAAGGGCAGCGGCAGTGTCGACCCGTCTGTGTCTTTCCATGCGGTGCCACGCGATGAGCCCCGTCGTTCGCGATGGCTCAACGCTGTGCCCATGATTCGACGACAGAAGGAGCTAAAGAAACCGGTGGTGTGTTCACTGCACTTCTCGCCATCAGTTATGTTTACAATCCTGTGCTCGGGAAGGCTCTCGGCGTGCCCCAAAAGGGACTCCTCACGCGATCAGCTGTGCCGTCCCTATTGGCTCCTTCATTCCCGCCACAGGTGCCCTCGCAGGAGCAAAACCAGCGTCTCGGTAAGTGTAGAATCCTAGTTATGATTGCTACCCTAAACGTCTTCGCTTGGCTGACTGGCCGCCTCGCCTTCCGTCGACAACGAGGCTTCGCTCTCCGACGGTGCGGCCAGCGGCCCGCTGTCGTACGCAGGAACGCCTGCCGCGCGAGCTCGAAGGAGCATATCGCGCTCCACTTGGCTTAGGTCGCTGAAATGTAAACCCACTTCCCTTGCGAGGTCTTCATTGCAAGGTTCAGCGGGTTCAACGTCTGCGCCGACATCCATCGCAGCCATGATCACGGAAAACACGGAAGCGGTCATGAAGCAGCGGAAGCGGCCGCCTACGCATGCGGTGACGTTTCATGGCGCCCTCTGATTCGCTGAGAGCAATGCGGACAGTGACGACACAGCTCCAGCGCCAAATTTCAGGCGAGTGAAATTGAGGAAGAGATATTTGGTCTTTGATTACGAATTTCTCCACTAATAAGTCATCTTTTTGCACCGAACAAAAACCTACACGCATTCTCGAATGCCCATCTTTCGTCCCGTATCAACTTCGTGTTGCTCTTTAGTGTCCCTTTAAAGTTCTCCCGCGGGATCCCCATCTCTCGAGCTACGTCTCGGGCTTTCCACTGAATCAGCTCAACGTTGACCCCCAATAGGCGATTTCGCTGCTCAATCACAAACTCCGCCACTTTTTTTTCGAATTCTGTGTGACGGCCACAACGAGGTCCACGGAAGCCTTTTCGGCCAGGCTCACTCTTGAAGAGCTCTTCAAGAGCACTTCACGCTGGAGCCTCCACCTACGGATAGTAGATTCCGCCACATCTAGCCGTCGAGCCGCGGCTGAGTTCCCGATTTCCTCAGCCATCAGTATTGCACTTCTCTTAAAGCGGGCATCGTACTGAACTCGTCGCGCTGCCATTTGCTCGAGCCGAAGTCGCGGAAGCACAAAGGAAATGAACCGCCCGCAAAACACGTCGCGAACAATAGGATTGGATTGGACTGGATTCGATGTTGCCAGCGTGCATATGTTGCCAGCACAAGGTTGAAAGATCGCTAGGTTTGTCGTAGCCATTTTAAGGAACCAGTGGGGTGGCACCGCCAAAGCACGATTTGAGGTGCTTCGATTATAACACGGACCCCCAAATCACTTTAGAGAGATTTTGAAAAAGACTCGCGTTACATTCGAGTAAATACGGTAGTTTTCAAATGCTCCATGGTGTCGCCACCACACGCTATCGAACGGTCGTGCGAGAGTGCCAGAATCTTTTCTGCACTTTGGCAAAAAGAGAGAAAAGGCTTTGTGGTGGGTACTTTAGGCAATATTTGCTGTGGCACTGTATTTATTTCTTTGTTGGCGGCGATGGTGCAGATCAGGAGATGCAAATTTGTACTTGGTGGTTAATGCGTACTACTGATTAGTGCGCAGTTATGCCACGTTCCCGGCAGGTACATATTATCGAGGTTTCACTGTATTCAAGAATTTTACAGATCTTCATTGACAACTGTCCTACCCTACCAAACCTAGCATGTCAAGCAACGTCAGCCTGTGGCTCACCAGTGACATCGAGGCGTGACAAGTTGAGGCAGCGTGTGACCACTTCCGAAACACCCACATCTGTGACTTGGGAACATCCGCGCACTTCCAGCGTCCGCAGCTGGGGACACCTCCGAGCCACTGCACCGAGGCCACTGTCGGTCAGGCACAGGCAACCACTCAGGCCGATGCGCTCCACAGCAGAGCATACACCAGGTGTGTCCCGGCTCAGCAACCGAAAAATGGTGCGCAACCCTGCAGTGACAAGATGTACAAAGGAAATAAGCCTCTTGCTGCAATCCAGGGGAAGCTTCTGTAAAGCTAATACACATACTACTCTTATAACACCTCCAAAACCTGACCTAGGACTGTTATTCCTCACGGTGCCTAAAGTGCGAACTACTAGAAAAGGAGGCTTACTTCACTTAAAGGGGCCCTGTAACACTTTTCTCACATAATCAGGAAATGTTACCTTAGTCAGGGCTCCTGTGAATATTATTGCAATGCATGCAATGGGAAATTTACAATTTAGTGTCAGAAACAGCTAAAAATTGCTCTCTCTTTTGCAATTTCACTTCAACTATGCAGTGAGCAAGACCAACGATGCAGCAGGTGGGCGTGGCAGGTACTGGATGACTTAATGAACGGTGCACTAACAGGTGATCTCCGAGGCCATGTGCCGCATCACGCAAGTGTGACAGCCGCACACGCAATGCCTGTGCCGGCACGTCAGGACTAGAAAGAGCAGGCAATAGGGTATGGCCAAATAAAAAAGAGGAGAAAATGCTTGAGGGTATGATATTCGGCGGCATAAGTTTTGTCTCGTGCATTCCCCTCTTGCACACCTCCTTTGTGTAGGTTCCAGCTTGCTCCTGACAATTAAAGGAGAAGGAAGGCACAAAGCACGTGCAATGAATTCGCTTATACTTGAGGGATTAAAAAAAACTTGAAGGCAAAACCCTGGATATCTATGTTTCAAGGTCACATTGTGAGGTACAGCAAATACCACGCGAGTTGTGCGTCCATGTTGTTATTAAAATGTTCGCACATGGATCTGACCCACTTCTTGCTATGGGGTGCCACTACGTGCCCACACAGCACTCTACAGTATGCTAAAGTTACACTAAAGCAACACTAATGTGCACCAAAACTGCATCAGAAGTGAGCAAACACGTTTTATAGTGCACGCTGACATAGCTCCTCCTCCCCCTGTGTCAACCCGCCCTGTGTAGCCTTCAGCGGGCTCATCAGGATGAAAGAGAATAAGTTCTTAAAGCGTGCGACAAATCCTCGTAAACCCACTCACACTTGATGGATATGAAAATTTTTGTGGCAATCAATTCACGATGCAATAAACTCCCAATGCTGAGGTCATTCATTTGATAATTGCTTAAATAAGTGTTACAGGACCCACTAAAGTTATCCAGGGCTCTCTCAGGTTCGGCAGTATCTAATATATTTTTGAGGTCCTAGACCTTCACGTTCATTCATGCTATAAATGGATATAGTTGAAAAAAAGAATGCCACACATCAGTACCCTTTCAATGACATGGAGTGTTTTCGGATTCTGAAGCCATCAAGACGCACCTGCTGCAGCTAAGTATAACGGATCGATTGCCGTGCAATCATACTTAAGGATCAAACTGATGAGCTCTCGGGCTCCATCACATGACATTTACCTTGGTCGACGGGCAGGTGTTCAGATGCCAGCACGATGCTGGTCCACAAGCGAGGCTCCCAGGCAAGGAAGTACCACCGACGACAGACACGCGCACACCGACACAGCTCGTCGCTCGAGAGGCAGGCGAGAACACGAAGCAGTAGGTCGTCCGGCAGTCGGTCAAAGAGGCAGCTTTTTGCCGATGGTCGCTGGTGGTGGCCACTGCTTGTGGCCGTGGTTGGCCATCCCGGTGCGGGCAGCAGTGTGTGGTAGCCCAAGTCGCCAGGCGAGCTGCTGCGAACCTTGGGGAGGGCACCGCCAAGGCCTGACCCTCCGGCCACACACTCCATGACTCAGCTGCCCCGACAGCTGCTGCAGAGGGGTCCCCAGGATGCTCCAGGAACCCCTGTGTGACAGTGGTATTACGGAAATGCCATACTTACTATATAAGCGTCAATGATAAAGATCCTCTACAACATAATTGGCAGTTATAATTTACTCAAGGTGAATCAGATCCACGTTTTTCGTTTGGTGCAGCATATTAAAACTAACAAATTACACACTCAAAGAAATCCTATGCCCAATGATACATAGTATTTTCAAAAACAAATACACCAGGTGCCTAAAATCTGTACTACCAATGGCAAACAAAAGTTAAATTTTCAAGTAGTTAGAATTATTGATAAAATCTGAACAAATGTTCATTTTATTTTATTTATTTTTATTTATTTATTTATAAAATACTGTAGACCACAATTCGGTCCTTGCAGGATGGGCACTCATTTTGCATCCAAACAGGAAGTACATTACAAAAATATCAATACAGTTAGTTCAAACAATATATAAAACCTCAAACATAACGCAGAAATGACCCTAATATGCATACAAGAAAGGCAACATAATGCCAAAACATGAATACGGTGATACAAAGAATATACACATTTTCAAACAAGACATAAGGCATGGGTAACAAGCTGATTTAGGAAGGTTTATTCGTGGAGTTCCACTCCAACACTGTTCTAGGGAAGAAGGAATATTTGTAAGTATCTGTCCTATCAAAATGAGGGCTTAATGCATGTGTGCGATCACGACGTGTACGCCTCGTGGACAGGGGGGACACATATAACTCGGGTTCTATGGATAATTCACGACTAATTAATGATTGTAAAAAGTTGAGGCGAAGCATCTGCCGGCGTGTTTCGAGAAGCGGAATGTCATTTTCTATCATGAGCTGTGTGGTGGAGTCGGTGTGCTTAAACTTAGAGTAAATAAAGCGAACAGCTTTTCTCTGGATTCTCTCCATAATTTTAATGTTGTGTTTAGTGTATGGATCCCATGTAATACAAGCATACTCTAATTTGGGTCTAATGAATGTCATATAACTGAGTAATTTAATGCTGGCAGGCGAATTTCCAAGTTTGTGTTTTAGGAAGCATAGTTTACGGAAAGCGAAGGAACAAATATTGCTAATATGTGTGTTCCATGATAAATTGTTGGTGAATGTTACACCTAGATATTTGTAATTTTCAACTTCCCTTAGGGGTAAAGCAGCCAATGTGTAGGTATATTTTAATGGGCTTTTCTTGCGTGTTATGCGAAGACTTACTGTTTTGTCCTTGTTCAAAGCCATGCCTGACCTGTCACACCATGATTGTATGTTCTGTAAACTTATTTCAAGATCTGTCTGGTCATTTTCATCTTTCATTCAAATAATTTTAAAAAGAAGTTAAGCAACATTTAATTGATTCCGGTCTGTTTTGCATAACCTTGTCTTCATTATTGTAAGCTTAAAATCTGCTTTGTGTAGTAGCTGCAAGTGCAGCTGATTTTGTATTTATATTGTTGTGTTTTCTTACATGTTTTCTGACGTCAAAATGTACAAGAGAGCCAAGGCCTTCGTCAGGCTTTTCAGCCTTTAGCTCTGGCTTCTTCCTTAGTATGAAAAGGAAAATAAACTTCACATCTGTTAGCCCTTTGCAACACGGCATGTACACGCGACTTACTTTTGCCATTTCTGTGTCCTCAAGGCAATAAAGAGACAACGAACACTGAGCTAATGGTAAATAAAACATTCTTGTTACTTAAATGGACACTAAAGGGAAATATTAAGTCGACGTTGATTGTTGAAATAGAGGTCCAGAAACCTCTTAGTGCTACTTTTGTGTCATGGAAGTGTTTATTTTGAAATAAAATCACGTTTTAGTGGTCCGCATCGCATTAGCGCACTTCAAATCACCCGCCTGAAAGTGGTCTTTCTGACGTCACTCTTGCTGTGCCCAACGTTACCCGCCTTTACTGTGCGGCGGCGTGCACCATTCAGGCATCTGGCAACATCACATGCATGCGGCATTTTGTCGAACTTTCTGTCAGAGCGGCTTTCACGAGCGTGCAAAACATACGTGGCAGTACGCGATACCGAAACTACCACTGAGACACGACTGCATGAGCGAAGCTGGGAGCCAGGCGAAGCGCAGTTTGGCGAAAACGAAACCTTTGAACCACGCTTGCCATTCCCTATCGCAATGCCAAAGAGGTTATTTTTTCCATGAATCAAACAGAAATGAACAAGCAGCATTTTATTACGTCTCTTGGTGCATGGAAGGTTCTTTTTTTATTGCAGCTAGTTTGATTACTAGTGATTAATTGTAGTCGGATGCTCTCACGTCTTCAGGATCATTTCCAAAATGTCCCACCCATGGTGCACGTCGTGCGATACATTTAGCTTAATTTATCGGTAAGTAGGGCACTGCTGTTGATAATATTGCCATTTTAGACATTGTCATACAGTGAGCTTTCACTCTGACATAAATTGTTATTTGCCTTTAGTGTCCCCTTTAAGGTTCTTATATATTACTTCTGGGTGAAATATCTTGCTACACACGAACGCTTTGGCGAGGACAATACCGTGTTTAACGAGATGCTCGATGTGGGGTGTTTCGGCAGGAATTTCAAAATATTTAAAAATATTTTTGGGTAATGCTTTCCGTCAGCACATAACTATTGGACGTAATTTGACTGGGTAACTGAATTCGTTTTCTGAAGAAATATGACACGACAAACTGTATGGTAATTAGATAAATAATGAGATAATTGCAAATAACTGTTGTAAAATAAGCATATAGTTTATTCAGACATTTCCACTCCTTTAAAACTGAGTCTCCAGAGCCTTGGCACAAAATTGTATAAATTTCACGCATTTATGGACAGTCGATCACAATGCGTGTCGTAAAGGGTTAGATATGCTAGGAAATAGTAACCACAACAATGTGCCATTTTACACCTTGTTGACGCATTAATTTGTTTGAAATCGTCCAGATGGGGAAGTCAAATGGTAATAATAGTAATAATAATATCTGGGGTTTAACATCCCGAAACCACGATATGATTATGAGAGACGCCATAATGGAGGGCTCCGGAAATTTCGACCACCTGGGGTTCTTTGACGTGCACCTAAATCTAAGTACATGGGCCTCAAACATTTTCACCTCCATCTAAAATGCAGCCGCCGCGGCCGGGATTCGATCCCGCGACCTTCAAGTGGGAAGTCAAATGGAATGCTCTCGGTGTGATCAATCAGTTTTGCGGACACCTGCAAAGTGATGTAGGGTTCACGAAAAGAAAGGTTCTCATAGCCCATTTGTAGCACGAAGCCACATAGGAAATCAATACAGATTTCTCAGAAAGAAAGATTCTGAGTTTACAATATGCATCCTAGTGTGGAATTTAAACCAGAGACCAAAAAAATTCCGGCAAATCCCATGCATCGTGGGAATGAATTTCAACCGAAACAGTCTGCAAGTAGCTGCCTATGCTGCATTTTTTGGCTTTGAGCCAAGTCTCATGTTGTGGATCAACGTCTTTGCGTAAATTAAGCAGCTGTGTGCATATCGTGGGCTTACCAGGCACCTCGACTATACCGGCGTGTAAAGGGCAGCCTTGGTGCAATGGGACATCGTTACTCATGTTACACCACAGACATCACTTTTGTAGGAACATAATGTAAGCAGTTGGCGTATTCCCCTGGGGACGCTAAGAACGCCTTTGGTTGGCTAAGAAATGCTTTGCAGTTGAAACATTTTGGGAGTGTCACACCACCATCAGAGCTAACCAGGAGGCTAGCAGCTTGCAGTGCGAGGGCAAATTAGTTGTAAACTCGAAGCACAAGAACATTGAGTACAGCAAAACAGTTTTGTAGAAGCCCGAAAGGCAGAGTAAATATTCATAAGCAAAAAGAATTGCCATCAAACCATCTGGAGGATAACGGTATAGAAGGAATCCATGTGAATTTCTCAAAAAAGGAAGCTTTCTAGTTTTTCTAATTGCCAACAGGTGGATGAAAACTGTTGGTGGCCGCATTTCGACGGAGTCCTTGAAATGTCCTCGACAAAAGATGAGGACAGAGACTAAGAAAAAAAGATGGCTTTAGCCTATGAGTTGTCTTAGGCAAGTGTACAAGAGACCGTGCGACTTTTTCCCTTCTCTCTTAAAGGGACACTAAAGAGAAACAATGAATCAGTTTAGATAGATAAATTGTGCTCTGAGAACTATAATGTCGTTAATTTCGCCATCATAGGTTTATTAACAGAGGAGAAAAGCAAGTTCAAAGTTTCATTTTTAAATTTCGCTCCGAAATCTCCCCGCGTGATGTCACGGATTTCAAAGTGTATTTATCGTATTTTGGCGCCACTGGCTCCACAAAATTACCCCAAACTTGGTATGTTAAGTCTATGGCCCCCTCAGAGGACAATGTACTTCACTTTTACCAATTGGGAACTACGTAGTCCCTAGTAGGTGCCATCAAAACATATGACGTCATGGCGAATGGTGTGGAAACTTCAAGGTGGTGTTGCCACTCACATTTTGTTTTTGCGTGTTTTCTCGCTTACTAAGCCTCTTCTCGCAGCAAGCGTGGTGTTCTTGGTATCGCGAAAGAGTAGTTTACTAATATGAGAAAAATTGTTTTGCTCTTTAGTGTCCTTTTAACTCTTCTAAGATCGCAGTACAACACTGCCTGAACAGCTCTTCATGTAAGTTCTGGTGTATAATAAAATGTTCCAATGGAGCTCCATGCTGCAGACCCTTTAAAAGTGCTTGAAGGGGCCCTGCAACACTTCTCCTACATGGTTAGAAAATGCTGCCGATCTGGAGTTGAGGCTTCTGAGAACACGCGAGCCAAACATTACAGCGCAGCACGCGGCATGGAATTTACAATTAATTCTCAAAGTCAGCTAAAAATCACTCCCTCTTCTCTCTACAAATGATGCCAAATGCTCAAATGACTGCGCCATATACCCAAATTCACAGCCATTTGCTGGTTTGAGCATCGCGGGCAGCATAGTTGCTGTACTCACTGCAAGAGGCCACTACGTGCCCGTGCACGCGCTCACACTAAAGGTACGCTGCGCATTCGAAGAAAAAAAAAAGAAGAAGAAAAAGTGCTCGAGGTCATGACGCGCATATAACGTAACTTCTTTCCCCAGTGCCATCCCTCCCTGCTTAGTTTTCAGCACGTTCATCAGGACGAGAGAGGAGAGAAAGCAATTACAGCATGCATATCTAACTCCACACGTACTTGACGGATTCTAAAAATTTTTGCAGCGGTCGATTCGTGGAGCCATAAACTCCTTCACTGAAGCCATTCGATGGTTACTTGAAAATGTGTAGCAGGGCCCTTCTATCCCTGACTTACAAGCTTGTAACTATAACGATCATAACAATGAGGTTATGAAAGCCAGAGAGAAGAAATTAAGTGTAAAGGAAATGTTACGCAGACTTACGCAGACTAGAGGAGAACTGTGCTTTGCCATGGCTGCCCATTGCAGCAATGGTTCGTTCATGGCTTGGGCTCCTCAACATACTCATCTGGAAAAAAAGTTAAGTGTAAGAAGGACCTTACAACAAGCGCTAGAAGAGGACAACGATTTCACACACCGAGAGACAGATCTCCAATGCACTAGAACGTTTTTGCAGCAAAATATACTCATATGCCAGTCTAAGTAGCTAGTTTTATGGAAAGTAATTTCTTAACGAAGACATGCACGCATTCATACGTGCAATATTCTAAAAACAATACTAAAGCACAGCAAGGTCTGTCCTAATACTTGCTATCATGGTAGTTAGTTCTAGAATTCAAATTCAAGATGATGATCAATTATGCCTGAGTGCTTTGTAATGGGTGGGCCTTTAAACCACCCACTCGGTGCGCAATTCACATTGTGCGATGGCTGGTGTGATTCTACGATTGTGCCATCCAATATTACATGTGTTAATGCGACTCCTCGCACTGCATGATGCCTGCATGAACAAAAATAGGGAAATGGATCAAGGGCTCATTTTCTTTGTTAGGCACAACCTAATGAAACCAACAGGGTTCTTTTCTGAAGTCAGTCCCTTGTGTTTTAATATATGAACATTCTTGAATGCAAGGGAATAAAGAAAAGCTAGCATGGCCCTGTGGCAGAACAACTGACTGCCATGTGAATGCCTGGTTTCGATTCTGGCTCGAACCCCTGATTTTCATTATTTGCATCCATTGCAATTTTTTGCTCATAGACAACACCGATTTTTTGCTCACTTTTACTAACACCACTGACACTGGCAGTAGAATTTCTGCGACACAAGATCTTTAAAGCTACCACGTTAAAATTTGAATTTGAAGTCCTCGCGTACTTATCCAAAATCCACAACAGCCAACAAGAAGTGAAAGTTGGACTAGTTCATAAAAATTCATTCTGGTGTCTTAGTTGCCAAGCAGAATACCATAAGGGGAGCATGAATAGTGGTACTACTTTAAGCATAAATACATTATTAAAACTGTGCAAACGATTACTTATACACAGTGTTCATCCAAGTCACGCATGTGAATTAAATTGATATAAAGAACTAAGGAATTGCAGACAATAGCAGTTCACATTCCTTCCAAAAGGTCTTAGCTGAAAGCACAAATGAACCGCAGCTGAAATAATCATCAGAGTTCCTCAAAACGTGGCCCACTTCAGTCCCTTCTCACATAACCTTACTGCTGTGCTGCAACAAGGTATACCTACATTGTTAATCAAAGGCAAAGAACCTCTACTCACACAATGATAGCCAAATGGCTCCTGGCTTCCTTGATATTATTAACATCATCACGATTATCAAGATACATATCTTGATTACCATCATTATCATGATTATTAACATGATTCTCATTAAAATAAGGTAATATAGAATGTCAAGTTTGTATTATTTTTAAAACATCACTTCCGCATAGTGTTATGCATTAGACCATACTATGCTGTGCAAAAAACTAGTGCAGTATTCTCACACTTGGGCAGCTAGCAGCCACAGCCACAAGAGTCATGCCACAGCAGATGCTGTGCAATGGCCGTGTCCACTGCATTTATACCTAGAGCTTATTGTAAGGACTGTTTTTAACACATCATAACTTAAAATGCATCATAACTTAACAAATATTCCCCGAAATAAAAAAATATATTTTGTGCTACTGACTGACCCATCAATACTACCGTAATTTACAAAGTACACTTCCCTTTCCAGTGTAGCAGTGCATCTGGGCCCAAGACACAGTGCACGTAAGTGGACTCCCTCAATGTGAAACTCAATTCGCCAGTGTGACAGGGGTGTTATCCAAATATTTGCGCACCCACCCATATGCCCCGTCAGTTCTGTTTTGCTAACATCAAAACTAATGACAGTAAGGTGAGAAGTACATAGAAAGAAAGCAAACACGACAAAACCTACTATCTACTTTATCAAAATCTATTATCTACTAGCATAGAATGTTTCAAGCTGCTGTAGAATCCTCACCGCTCAAATGTTAATGCAATGCTGCAACCTTACAAATGATTGTGCAGACACCATTATCAGGGAAGCTGAAACAAGCCGGGCAAGCAGGTGCACTCATGCTATTACACCACCGGACAAAAGCACCCGCTAGCTCTTGTCTGATAACGAACATTATAACCTAGAAGCACCTCTGCTTTTACCTCTCGATTGGTCAATCACTGTAGTTCCAATTGTGCATTGCACTCAATGCTACAATGCTATAGATAATCAATTGTGGCTCTTAGCCATTGAACACTGGTGTTAGTGGGTTTTATAGACATGTAAGCTCTATGTAAGTGCACTGCAACCTGTCCCTTGCTAGTTGTGCTAGACGGATGATTCTGGTATGTCTCAGAATCACACAGCCGTTTTAACTTTCATTCCAACAACCCCAAGAAAAGAAAAATAAGCGGATAACTAGAGCTACACTTAGCTGTCAACGATTATTAAATGAATAATTCTGATCATGATTATGAAACGGCGCAACGAGAGGACACGCAACACTGACGATGAAGAAGACAGGAAGACAAGTAAGCCCAACTAATATTTTCACTTGCCTACAAATAATTTTTTTAGAATTATCCTCTTTTTTTTTTTTTTTCACAAATCCTACTGCCGCACGATTCATGGCCGATCCCCCGTAGTGGGTTCAGCCATTCCTGTAGGCACCAACCAACCAACCAACAAAGACAATGCGCCGTTTCATAATCATGAACCCTTACCAACTCACTCAACTATCAGTGCTACTGATTCTGAACATCCTCTGAATATGCCAGTGATGGTGAAGCCCAGCGCAATGAAACCAGCAACCGCGAAGCTGCTTCACGTCACCGAGAGTGGATCGTGTATTTTGCCAATGAACAGATGGACGTCAAAGCAAAAAAAACGAACTGTGACTATAGCGCTATGCAGACGGTTGACTAAACGTCTTTATTATCGATCGCGGCAAGTAAACATAACTTAGGAACGAAAACTAAGCCCCGCAAGATGCAACAAAAGAACGCGGGGCATTGCACGGAAAAGCACCAAGTCGCGTCAAGTTATAAAATACAATATTGTTCCTCCTGATCACAATGCAAACGCTGCCATGCCGTTTAAGGAAATGTTTGTTTCTTTCTGAAGAAAATGAAGATACAATAAAATGCCTCGTATATGACAACGTTCAAGGCAAACACAGGCTTCCTTGTCGCGGTACGAGAAGTTCGTCGAGGTATGTGCGAATACCATCATATATATGACTCGGAAAAACAACTTTTTCGAATAGTGCTAGGCCACTGCAGCGTTCGGTGTATGCGTGTGCAATGAACATTAGCTCGCTGTAGCGTCCCAAACGAGGTTATAGAAATCGTACTGGTCAGCCCGCGACGCCCAGCGGAAGTCGAAACAGATTGTGTATTCTGGCTATCAGCTGTAAATACTGCGAACTGTTCCTTGCGTTATATCGAACTTATAAATGAGAAGACGCGGCAACATTTACCCAGAATGTTCCACTAGCATGCGTACGTGGACATAAAAGAATCGATTCGGGACAAAAACAGCACGAGCGGCCAGCTCGCAGCAGGTAATGCTCCCTCGGATTTGCACTCATGTCACAGTTTTGACAGCTTGTCCACGACAGCGAACGACCCGGGTCACTTACCACGTTGTGGAAGGCCCGTTTTTCATTCGAAACGCGAAAAAACAAGCTGTATCCAAGCCTCGGGGCGCGATGTTTCGCCGGACACCGCAAAAATGTCAACATCAAGAGCACGGACCACTTCTGAAGCGACAGGTTATTAGGCCTAGAACTCCCCTTCTCCTCCTTTGCAGGTTCTCCGAAGAATGCGAGATATTTCTCGGCCGATGCTCGGCGAGCGGCGGCACACGAGTACGCGCACGGGCTTGACGCTCACCAAATGTAAAAGCACACTCACCCCAGACAATGAGCGATCCCAAAGTAACTTGTTGCTCACATCCCAAAGAGCGCTCGCGATTCACACACACAGACACGCACCATCAGCCCACAGCCACAACAAACTTCAGAAACAAAAACAATTCGCTGGCGCACCGGTGGCGCCCTCTCTACCCTCAACCGAGGAGCATATCGTTGAGCGGAACGACCGTTATGCAATGCGCACATTTATCCTTCAGCGGCCGTCTTCTTGTAAAGAAGGATGCAACGCAAATATAATTGGGACTTTGGGAGTGTAACAACGCACTTCAGAAATAAAAAAAAATGATTTCATTTGTAGCGCGCTGGATGCTGTTGCTTATTTATCCGGGATTTACCGCTTTTGCAGTTGGCAAAAGCACAGCATTAGTCAGTTTATTCAGAGTACTTCAACAGCTCTGTGCATTTCATCCAATGATGATGGGCAGTAACGCGTCTGCAGTAGTGGTGGTAGAATACTACACCATGGTTGTACTGCTACTCCTGCGCATTGATGCTACAATCTGAACCTCCTCTCATAATATGTCCCTTACCCACGCGAAGAGCGAGCGGCCTGCGTTTCTGCACTACCGGTTTCCAAGGCATGCCCCCAAGCGCAGTACGCGTACTCCGGCATCTTTTCCTTAACGGAGAAATTATTGAGGAACACTCCACAAGATCGGAATGCAGCACGAGAAAGAATACAGGGCCAACTGTAATGCCACCTCGCAAGGGAGAACCGTGATCTTGCCGCCATTCCTCTAAGCTGTCGTGCTGTATCGCAACGACAGGCGCGGGCGGGAGTCCTCATGCGTCGTCTGCTTCATCCAGCAGCAGACGACTTCCGCTTCGCGCTCGCGCGCGCTGGCGTCCGTTCGCCGCCGCGCTGACGCCGCGCTTGTTTCAGTGGACGAAAAAAACGAGGTTGGCGCAGCTCCGATATACTACACACATTCACAACCTCTTGCATAGTTGCGCTTCGGGGCCGCGCCGACCGCGTTCGCGCGATCTCATCAACCTCACAAGGGGGAGGGGCTTGCGCAGGACGCGCGAAATGGTGCTATAAAACACTCAACGAGGCAGCCAAGTGATCAGCAGAAAACCGCTACAGATATATCAACTGCGGCGTGTATTCGTCTACGTAGGTGCCACTATCGGCGGCACATTTCGCGAAGAGCGGACGTACGACGATCATCGTGCTGTGCGAAAGGTTTGAACAAAACACAACCGCCGAACTTGCAGCCGCGTGACGTTCCAAAAAATGAAAAAAAAAAGAAAAAGGCCAGAGGGAAGAACAAAAGGGACGGCGCAACGCTCAGGTTAACCTCAGCCTAAACCCCCGCCCCCACATAGCTGAGCCACGGCACACACACACACGGCCCGGGATGCGCTCGCGCGCGCATAAATCAACGCACGCGCGCGCACTTTTAAAGGGCACGAACGTACACTACGGCGCGACCACGGTTGTTGTACGTACGATACAGGCGCGCTGTGGCGAGTTCGCATTCCGCCCACCTCGCTGATTACCTTGGGCTGAGGCGCGGCGGCAAATTGCAGCGGGCCCATGCAGGCGCACTAGCATTTATCTCGGGACCGAGAATGGGGCGAGCGGGGTTTAGGGGGAGGGATATAAGCGGGGGGCTCACAGTACGGCGAGAGCCGTAGCGGTGATGACGCAAGGCCACGTCTCTGCGCGAACTCTATGGGATATGCCAGCATGCCGACCGGCTGGCTGGCCGGCCGTAGCCAGAGAGCTAGGGGCGCACCACCACTCCGGAAGTCCTGGTCTCCCCCCCCCCCCCCCCCCCCAATGTTCTCGTGTTATACTCGGCCGTCGAAAACATCCTCAGTGCGGTCGTTACGGTATAATGTCGAATACCACCGCAGAGGCCAACATAGCCGCGTCGCCCTCCCTATAATGGCAACTATAGCGGCGTATCAAAAACCAGTCAGCGGGTACTTCGTCCGGACAAAGTCAGTGCAGGCAATTCCTATCGGGCGCCTCCGGACTCCTCTCATGAGGATGAGAGATATGATGTTCAAATTAAGAAAGTCCGGCGCCGGCAGGGCGCCGCTTTAGATACCAAACACATAAAGCAACGTTACTAGATCGAAGAACAATCAGTTGTCATGAAAACACACGACACGAAAGTCCTGCGCACTGACGGCCGACAAGTGCTGCTTTTGCCGCTTTACTCCTCCCTATCCTTCCACCCTTGCTGTCCGAGTTTGTGTCTTCTTGGCTGCATCCAAAACTCCGAGTGATGGTATCCCAGTCACACGGGACGGTGGATGCGATCGAACAAGCGACAAAGAACGGGTCGAGTGGCCGACCGTTCACAGATCGTAAACCAGGCATCGATGCGCAATGTAGATGGCTCTACAGATCTCCACTAGAGTTAGTGGAGGTCAGTGACAGTACGGCGCTCGGCGACTACCCGATAAATGTTCAAAATTGCGACAGGTTAACTCATCGTAGCGCTATGACTTAATCAGTGATCCTCCTGTTTACTTACCTGCTTAAATTTGAGTACGCGAATGTGAGTTCACAGCAGCTTTATCAACGACCTTCATATTTTGCATGCGTGACTATGTAGTAATAGTCATAAGCACACATACACATATGTGTATATTATATGCCGCAGTGTGCAGAAGCGCAGTCTGCACCCCCCCCCCCCCCGCCCTTACCTCTCCTTCGGTCAAAGGCATCAAAGCTGGTTCTAATCACAGTCTTCACTGTTCTGAAGATAGCCATCTGTCGTTATCGTTCTTCACTTTAGCGAAATTTGCGCTGGTGCGATTCGCAATATCGCCTGGTGATAGCAACCGAGAGCGAAGGTGAATAGTAATGAAATGTTCAGTGCTCATTTGATCGGGTCTTTCCACAAAAGCTCGAGCAGTGGACATTAAAGGTACACTGAGTAGAAACACTCAATCAGTCCGTACTTTAAAAAAAAAAAAGGTATTCTTCGGAAGCTCTATCATCGTTGTTCTTGCAGAAAAGCATCGATTGTTCACGAAAATGAAGAACAAACTTATTCTTTTTTTTTTCGAACTTGTCAAGTTCTGTTCTCTCTACATTTGGAACCCGAGCAGACGCAATGACGTCACGGCTCGCTATATAGTGCGCAAATTTTACAGCGGCGTCGCCGCTATAGTCTTCCGTATTCGCGCCACTTCTGGCTGTGTGTTTACGTGTACTTCTGATTTACCAGTCCCCATCTCACGGTATACACGCGTCATTTCTGGCACCGCCAAAAAATTCAGTGTGGAGGCAGTGACGTCACTCTTTGTACTGCCGTGTCACAGTCCAGAAAGGAAGTGCTCCCCCTCTCCGGTCCATAGAAGTGGTGCAGCTACGATTGTACTGTTATCTTTTTAGTGCATACGTGAGGTGTTACAGTATATGCACCAGGACGTGCGCAGCGCAGCCCTTTTCGGCGGCCGATCGCGCGTGCCTCCGTCTCGCTCCAGCGCGACCGGAAGGAAAAGGGGGCCGGCGGAGTCGATCGACGCCGAAGATCGGGGCCGATGTGGTCACGAAATGCGATTAACCACCGCTGGCTCGCCCGAGCGCCATCGAAAGCTCGTGCCGCATGATAATGGTATACGGGCTTAAGCACATTCTCTCAGGATTTTCACCGGGGAGACAAAACAAAGTTGTTCGTTTCGAATTTATCATTTCGCAACAGCTTGCATGCACTGCGGAGGAAGAAGCGGGGCTTACAGTATAACATAGCAGTACTGAAATACATATGCGCAATGAGCAAGGAAAAAAGACAAAAAGTGTTCAAGGATCTTTTGCATTATAAAGGCAGGAATGAACGAAGGGCCTATGATATCACGTTTTTGTTAAAACCGGTTCATAACTGTCCGGACTCGTTGTCAAGCCGATAAAAGGTTATTTTCAAGTTCAGACCGTCCCCCCAACAGCAAGATATTGAAATTTTGAAAGCTAGCACAATCGTCAGTTCCGTCTGTCTTGCCTTTGACAAGACGCTATAGGTGTCGTGTCAATGACATCCAGAGCGTGTCACATTCAATTTTCGGGTGTAGTCATATGTGTTTGCAGACGAGCGATACCAGCATAAACAGGAGGAACGGTTCTATGCAGGAACTTATAGTCATTGTCGACGCAATGGACAGTTTAGAACGGCGCAACTCAGATGGCACAGTAAAGTGTGATGGACGACCCCGAAAGCATCCGCGTCAGTTACAATTAAAGCTGAACGAATTCGTTCTATATTTCAAAACTAAATCTTGGGGTTTCGTATGTCAAATGCACAATATGGTTATAAGGCACGCCTACTGGAAGACCATGGATCAATTCTGATAACCTGGAATTCTTTGACGTATTCATATCTCAGCATACGAACGCTGCGTGATTTCGTCAAAATGCGTCCCCTACGGCTGAAGTTGAACTAACGTTACCGATGCAATGACGGTTTTATCTTACTCCCCTTCAGCTCAGCAAAAACCACAGAGTATAAAAAATGGTGGAAGCTACTACTATGATAAAAGCTACTAGCCGCTGCGTGTTTAACGGCGGTGCGTAGCCTCAGAGACTGCACCGGCGCATCTTTCAGCGGTACGATCTCGGAAGCCATGTTAGAACACGTAAGCACGGATAGCAGTAGCGCGAAACTAAACATACTATAAGCACGCGCCATTCTAATAATAATAATAATAATAATAATAATAATAATAATAATAATAATAATAATAATAATCAATCAATCAATCAATCAATCATTTATTTAACGTGCCCAGGAACAACCGTAAGGTCTTTGTGCAGGCGCACGCAAAAAAAAAACAAAAAAAATAAACTATACAATACAGACAGTCTTCAGAAATAAAAAGAGCAAATACACGTAGACAAAGAGAAATGAACACAAAAGGGGAGGAGTAAAATAAGACAACACGAGAAATATTGAAGGGGAATGAAAAATTAGATTGCATATATACAACTATGCGGAAAGACGGAGAAGGGAAGACTTTGTACATTGTGCCATACTATGTCAAAACAGTACAAAGCTCGGATAAAAACAATGATTGTGGACTATGAAAAATGTCAAGATCAAGAAAATTAACATTATAGAGACTTTGTATTCTGTGAACGGTAGAGTGTTGGAAGAAGCAGGCGGGTACATGAAACGGTCTGTTCTCTCTGGTTAACTTACGCGGAATTCGAAAATTAACACAATTGAGAAGTACAGGGCAGGATATGATACCGTGGACTAGCTTGTAAAGAAACAAGAGATCAGAACGATTTCGTCGGCAGTGAAGTGATGGCAATGATAATAATTCAGCAGTATTTGAACGAGATTTTTTAGCAAAGCGATGGTTATATATGCTAAGGAATTTTTTCTGGACTCGTTCAATGGTGTTACCGCTGGATTGAGCAATGCCATTCCATATCACGGACGCATACTCCAGTTGAGGAAGACATAGCGCGGTGTACAATTTTCGGAAGGGCATAGGAGAACGGAATTCTCTAGACAATCTGCAAACACAGCCTAGGGTGCGAAGACCCCGCAAAGCAACACGCTTAGCGTGAGCAGAAAAGTTTAACGCGCTATCAACAACAACACCAAGATCACTGATCTCATAAACCTTGCATAAGGACACAGAATTGACAGAGTATTGAAATGACACGCTAGATGTTTTGCGAGTGATAGACATGAATTTTGTCTTCGAGGCATTCAGAGAAAGGTTATTAGCGTTGCACCATTCGGAAAAAGAGCGCAAATCTGACTGCAGCAAGCGACAGTCGTTAACTGAATGAATTTCCTTAAAAATCTTGATGTCATCGGCATACAAGAGGAAAGAAGAATTACGAATGGCAAAAGAAACATCATTAACGTAAATTAAAAATAGGAGTGGGCCTAATACTGACCCTTGAGGGACCCCACTAGTCACTTTATACAAAGAAGACGTTTGGCCATTTACCGCTACATAACAATATCTATTGAGCAGATAGCTCTGCAGGAGATTCACAACCGACAAGTCAACATCAAATTGCGCAAGTTTAACCATAAGCAGTGTGTGGCTGACTACGTCAAAAGCCTTGCTCAGGTCACAGTAGAGTACGTCAACCTGTCCTCTCTGAGAAATAGGTGTGGAGATCTGCGTCATGAAACTAGCAAGATTTGTGGTAGTTGAGCGGCCAGCGAGAAAACCATGTTGATTAGGAATCAATGAGCTTTTAACACTAAAAGACAATATTTTGTGAAGAGCCAGCTCGAAGATCTTTGATGTGGCACATAGTAGAGAAATCGGGCGATAATTAGAAACATCTGTTTTAGAGCCCGACTTAAATACTGGGAAAACACGAGCAGTTTTCCACATGCTAGGAAATGTGGAAGTGTCCAGGCAGTTATTAAATATCGTATAATAATAATAATAATAATAATAATAATAATAATAATAATAATAATAATAATAATAATAATAATAATAATAATAATAATAATAATAATAATAATAATAATAATATTATTATTATTATTATTATTATTATTATTATTATTATTATTATTATTATTATTATTATTATTATTTGCTCAACTGTCTTAATTTCCAAATTTCACGTAAGCTGACCAGAGAGATTAGACCTTTCCATGTAACCGCCTGCCTCTGTGAACATTCGACCATTGGCAGGATACAACGTCTTTACAATGCTTACTTTTTAGAGCTCGATGTTTTTGACGGCTCCCAGTCGTTGTTCTGCTCCGAGCTTTGCACTGTACTTACATAGCCTCGTACACTGTTGACATTTTTTCTTTGTTTCTTTTGTTTTTGTTTTTTTTTCTGCCTGCGCATAGTTGTATATGTGCAATTTTATAACGTTTTTTGTCCCTGATATTTTATTATGAATGTTGGCCTTTTTATCGTGCGCCAGTACAAAGCCCTTACGGTTGTTCCTGGGCACGTAAAATAAACGTTTGATTGATTGATTGATTATCCACAGTAAACACGTACCGAATACTTTAAAAAGCTTGAACGGCACAACAGAAAACAACACAGAAATACAGGCGCCTGTGTTCGTGTTTTTCTTCCTCTTACGATGTGAATGGCCAGCCAAGGAGGCATTGGGCCAACTCAGCTCAGCCCCCGAAACAAGGTTAAGCACGTTAAGGGACTGCGAGCTCGTCCGGCTGCACACTGCAGCTTTCCCCTAAGGTTTAACCATCACGATATTGGTGTATATGGTACGTATGTGGCTAGTAAAATTCAAGTTGAATTTAATGTCCCTTGCTAATTACATTGTGTACATCCCGCGTCGAGTCTCCACGATCGTCTACCGGCGAGGACAACGGTGCACGGACGACCCCAGAGGCCACGCTTGGCGCATATAAGATTTCGTGCGGAGTACTGCAGGTGTGATGCTGTTGTATGCACGGGAATGCCGGGATGTGGCGGCTTTAGATCGGCGCTGTTTTCGGAGAGCAAAGGCGCGCCTAAGCATGCAGTTTCGTTTGTCATGTTCCATGAAAACGGCGCGCAGACAGCTGTTTCTCTTACATACCGAAAAAAAAGATGTTTTGCTTAGTTACGAGAGCGTCTGTTCGTGTGTACGATTACATGGACATTAAGATATAGCAAGTCGACCGCTAAAGATTGGCAGTATAGGTGACATGCCCCGCGCTCGCTTTGCGACCAGTGCTGGGCAGTATCGAAGATACATGTATCTTAGATACTATCTTAGATACTCTATGGGTATCTTGTATCTGTATCGCGATACGTCTCGCAAAACGAGTATCTGTATCTGTATTTCCGATACATTCAGCAATGTATCGTGTATCTTAAGATACAAGATACTACTATAAAATCACCACCGTGCGAAACAATAAACGTCGACCGGAATTCCGGCTCTCAAGCTGATATTGCTGCCACTAAGCCACCTGAATAAAACTAACGACAGTTACGTTCTTGTATATTTCCACCAGAGCACTCCAGCGAGCACAGGTGATGAGGTTTAGACGTCCCCATTGGTGGAGCAGAGTCATGTGATGGCGCTCGATCCATCTCGACAAAAACAAGCGTGCGAACGTCTACGCGCAGCCTACCTTTCTTTCCCTAGATGTTTTCTTTCTTTTTAGTTATGTTGATGTCATCACACTTCTTCATAGCCACTGAACTGTGCTGCGTACTCGAATGCGTGCGGCGTCTTTCGCACAAATTCTGATGCCGCTATACTCTCGCTATCGAAGTTTTTCTTGCGTGCTGCTTCGTTGCAAAGTCGCAAGAATGCAAAAATGGGGCTGCTTTGCGTCTCGCGGCTTTCACACATCAGCGATTTGAAAGATTTCGTGGATGTAAGCTTGACTTGCATAGGTACGATGAGATTGACTTACATACAAAGGATATTCTAACAACCGTCCCTCTATCGGTGCCGACGTTAGATGCAATAGAACGAGCATTTACGTAACAGGGATATTTTGACGTACTGTGCCTTTGTTCTTCCTGTTAAATTGTTAGAGAAGTTCTTTTAATGATAATTTGATTGTTGGCACAAGTGCTTTATTTGCTGTCCTCCGTTTGCATTCCGTACATTACCTAGTCCTCTGCATAGCTTTAACAGCGAAGCTGTTTAGCAAATCGTTCCTTGTCCGGCGAACCAGAAGACTATCATCATCATAAACGGCTATGTGCCACAGAAATTGGGTCAATTCCCCCTACTCACCACTGGTCCCCTAAAAATGAAGAAGGCAACAGTTAGCCCAACAAATGGCTGCGAAGCGACGGCAGCGAGCCGATGAGCCCGAGTACGTACAACGAGAGAATACTAGGTAACGGGAAAGGAAACGGCGGCTTCTAGAAGGCCCCGAAGCGATGGAAGGCCTACGCCAACGACGATGGAAGGTGCCCTATGCCGTCCGGCTCGTCTACTTGAAAGACGAAGACTGGTAGGCCTACATCAACGACGATGGAAGCTTGCGCCCGATGCCGTCTGCTAGTCTACTCGAAAGACGAAGACTGGTCCTATATAGCCATAAGCTGATCGGTCTCATGCGCCGTAACAGCAAAGTTCATCCCCGCTACAGCCAAGTTCAAGCAACAGTTCAAGCCAAGTTAAACCAAAAGTTCAGCAACGTTACAGCCAAGTTCAAGCCAAGTTCAACCTCGCAAACGCCAAGTTCAAGTCAAGTTCAAGCCTCGCTACAGCCAAGTTCAACCTCGCTACTGCCAACTTCTGCCTATAGATACAGCAATAAATATGCATGAGACCGATCAGCTTCGCTGTGTATCGAGCTTTGCGCGGCTTAGTGCAAGCTTTGAGCCATATTTTTCTCCCGTCTGTTTATTGTTGTATGTCTTTTGTAAAAAAAAGTTCTCTGGTTTATCCTTATTTTCACTGTCTGCGAACGTAGTTTTATTTCATATTTTGCGGGCTTTCTTTAAAAGCCCGAAAATATTCACGACGCAGCATGTACACTGTCAAAAAAAAAAAAAAGGATCGGTCGTTTTTAAATGCGCTCTACGATGTGTCGAAGCGCAGTTGGCGCTAAAGTGGATATTAAAAATGTCGCGTAATTGACCTTATTTAATTAACCAGTTAAGCTTATGACAAAACATGCCCTAACGAGCACCACATGACGGTACACCAAATACCTTTGGTTTCATTCAGCGGCAGTTAACCACTTGTTTTTTTTTTCATATTTGGTTCAACTTACGTGAAACACCCTGTATTATTCACTTTGATTGTTTAGTATGGAACCACCTTGCTATTTGACTTAAATATATTGATTTTCCTTTGTTTAGGTCACCTTAAAGTATTCTTATTGTTACAGATCTGCAGGTAAGCAGAGCGAGAAGTGGCAATAGTGTGAATAGCAGTGATAACCTGTGGCGCTTTGTGCCTCTAGAACACGTCTGAGACGTTTCCTGGCGGCTCAGGTTCTCTCGAAGAAATGGTAAAAGATTGCACTTTAGTGAATATGTTCCCAGCGAACGCTTTACGCCAGCAGATAAGTAAAATATGAAAAATCACTGCAGTTTTATGTCCTCAATCAATTGTGCGATTATATAGTTAATCGTCTTCACACGATGCGTCACAAACAGTATCGCTACCGGCGTTGTTGCTGCTCTACACCTGTTGGTGGATGCGGTATTACAAAAGCAAAAATACGCTTGCGGACAAAGTAAGACTGCACAGCGGTGTTTGCGCCATCGTGCGGAGGCATCTTAATAAGGTTCTTGCAAGTAGATGGCAACCTGCTAGCTGGTCGACAAGTAGAGCCGCGACAACCATAAGTGACAGAAGTGTGAAGCACAAACCACTAATAGCGCAGCGGTTAAATCCCAATATGTTGTTTATGAATGAAACTAATATACCTTGAGGAAGAAAGTTAGTATCTTATGATACAAACAGGTATTTTATTAAAATTAAACAAAGTTGATCGCAGTTAAGAAATTTTCAAGTAAACACATTTCTACATAGGCTTTTGCTGCTTCATTATAAAGATCTATATTAGCAAATTTGCAAATGTATGTACACACACACACACACACACACACACACACACACACACACACACACACACACGCACACGCACACGCACACGCACACACACACACACACACACACACACACACACACACATCGTAATATTACTCTCCTAATAAAAGAATGTAGACATGAAGAAAAATGTCTCGTTAATTGCTACATTTGCTTTTCCCCTACATCCTGTTCTAAACGTATCGGCAATTTAACATTTAGTTATTTTTTATTTATATATGAAAGAAATATGGGAAGGTAGGCTACGTTAGAGCCGGCTATCCCATTATCATGAAAGTAGTATTGAAGAAGCACACAAAGACAAGGAAACATATTAGGAAGAATAAAAGAATGAGAAAATAAAAAATAACCAGAAACACTACCCTATTGGAAAAAGACAAACGGTGGGCATGGTGGAAACCACCATCCACCATTATGGTAGATTAATGCAGTGGGTGGATGGCGGACAAGGTGGGTGGATAGTGGACAGTAGGTTAGGTGTGCAGATGGTGGACGGTAGCCTAGGTGGGTAGAAAGTCTGCTGTGTACAAGGTATGTGGCAGGTACGGTAATGGCGGGCATATTTGTCAATGAACTGTTTCCTTTCAATTATCTTTCAGTTACATTTGAAAACGTATTTGCCTGTTACACAAGGCACACAGGTTAACCACAGAAAACAAATTGTTAACTCCCAGCTTTCGTTCCATGTGTGTTATCAGGCAAAACAGGCAGCATAACGCCACGTTTGAACTAAGCAACAAACAGACTGGCTCAGTGAATAAGTTTATTCACTTTTCTACATTTCTTGGTGCTGCGCTTACTCGTTTGCCTCGACGAGCAGCTTCTGCAGAAAAGACTCGTAGAACACCCTCACCACTACATTATGGCAGTTCCTCGGTAACTCTAATTGAAGCGGTTACAAAGAGATGCATTTTTCCAAGCAACGTGAAAAATATCTAAAAAGCATCATTAAAAAATATAAATGCTGTGTTTAGGTAATCAACATATTGAGGCGTCTTACACTCCTTTCGCACAATGAAATACATACTATAGTGAGTCCTTGTTGCAAGTATGGAATGTTGTTGGGCTAGTTGGCTCATATAGATACAGCAGACACGGCAGCAGACTGGCTAGAAACCACAGCTATGCGGTGAAGTCGCACTCCATTTTAGAATGCGACATGCCTACTGTGTCGCCGATTAACATGTCTAGCGTGTCGAAGACCGGCGATAAACATTGGCTGTCGATAACTAGCGAAGAGCCGATGTTTATCGCCGGTCTTCGACACGCCAGACATGTTTATCGGCGACACAGTAGGCATGTCACCTGCAAAAACGCTATGCGACTTCACCGCATAGCTGTGGTTGCTAGCCGGACCTATGCGCAACTCTGTTACCTAACTCTATTATAGACTAGAGTTACTGTATATGCTACCTTTGGTAGCAGAGTTGCGCATAGGTCTGGCTAGCAACCGCAGCTATGCGGCGAAGACGCACTCCGTTTTTGCAGGCGACATGCCTACCGGGTCACCGATCGACATGTTTGGCGAGTCGAAGACCGTTGATTAACTTTACTGTGAATGACTATAGTGGCAATCCAGTTCGCTGCAGCGGCGCCTATCGAGAAATAAAAAAAATTGGCCCGAGCGTCAGCTTCTCCGCAACGCATGGTTGCTAGCGGCGTTTGGAAGACAGATGCGCAACTCTGCTACCTCTAGTCTAGAATTGAGTTACTGTGGCAGTAACTCTATTCTAGACTAGAGTTACTGTCACAGTAACTCTATTCTAGACTAGAGTTCCTGTATATGCTACCTTTAGGTAGCAGAGTTGCGCATAGGTCCGGCTAGCAACCACAGCTATGCGGTGAAGTAGCACTCCGTTTGTGCAGGCGACATGCCTATCGTGTCGGCAATTAACATGTCCGGCGTGTCGAAGACCGGCATATACAGTAATTTTATTCTAGACAAGAGTTGCTGTATATGCTACCTTTAGGTAACAGAGTTGCGCACCTGTCTTCCAAACGCCGCTAGCAACCATGCATTGCGGAGAAGCTGACGCTCGGGCTAATTTTTGTATTTCTCGACGCCGCCGCGGCAGCGAACTGAATTAACACTTGTCATCGACAGCCGATGTTTATCGCCGGTCTTCGACACGCCTGACATGTTAATCGGCGACACGCTAGGCATGTCGCCTGCAAAAACGAAGTGCGACTTTACCGTATAGCTGTGGTTGCTAGCCGGACCTATGCGCAACTCTGTTACCTAAAGGTAGCATATATAACTCTATTCTAGACTAGAGTTACTGTATATACTTATATACAGTAACTCTAGTCTAGAATAGAGTTATATATGCTACCTTTAGGTAACAGAGTTGCGCATAGGTCCGGCTAGCAACCACAGCTATGCGGTGAAGTCGCACTCCGTTTGTGCAGGTGACATGTCTACCGTGTCGCCAATTATCATGTCTGGCGTGTCGAAGACCGGCGATAAGCATTGTCTATCGATGTCTAGTATTAATTCAGTTCGCTGCAGCGGCGGCGTCGAAAAATACAAAACTTAAATTGGCCCTAGCGTCAGCTTCTCCGCAACGCATGGTTGCTAGCGGCGGTTGGAAGACAGATGCGCAACTCTGCTACCTAAAGGTAGCATATACAGTAATTCTATTCTAGACATACGCACAGCGCCACTCCACGGTGTCATGTATAACCTTCATTCTTGCGTTGCGCTTGCAGTCTCGGAGGATAGCGTCTCCCGGCATCGGTTTTGTCTGGCTGCCGACAGACGGAACACCGACCACGTCACGAGAGTATATGGTCGGCTGGTGTGCTTAGGGAAGCAGAACGTATTTTTGAATGTTAGTTGAGAAAATAAATAATAAAAGCTTTGAATCGCAGGGGAGAAGAAAATGAAAGAAGAGAGCTAACCTGAACGTTTGCGCTGAGAGCACGTGCAGGTAGCAGCTAAAAACAGTCTAAAATGAACACGGAGACTAAAAAAAAATCAACTGGCAGCTTATGATAAGGAAATCCGTGGGTACATCACGCCGACTTCGCCAACTTTGTGGCATAGGCGCCGTTCGACAAAAACGTCCCTTCGACGTGGTACGCAACCTATGGCCCTTGTTCGCGGTTAGACTGCTCTGCTGTACACAAAACGAGCCTGTTCGTCTAGCTCTAACAACTGTAGTGCCTAAAGACAGGTGTTTCATAAAAATACCATAGAGTGATTACAAAATATCGACACGATTACAAAGGGAACATTTAACTTAATTGCAAAGGCTCCGTAAGGGTGCCGAGATAGCCGTGTTATAGAAGCTCCATCAAGGTGTCCAAAATAGCCGTTTTATAGTTGACAACTTGTCGACGGGCGCCTATTTATGTGTTGCTATCGAAGTAACAGACGATCACGAGGTATGCATTGCCAGTTTGTCGGTGTAACGGATGCAGAGGCAAAGAAGGGCGTAGGCTGTCCGAGGCCTCCGGTTTTAAATATAGAAAAAAGATAATTGATTATATGGTGGAGAATTGTCAGATACAGCTCAAGGATCGACGTCATGAAAGCATGGAGCGCATGGAATAAAAAGAAACGAATCTTTCCCCGCGCGATAGTAATTTCTCAACACGGAGATGATAAACGTGAAAAAAAAAGTTGAATTAACGGCGTTTGTGGCGCGAGTAGCTGTCATGTTTCAACAAGGGATGACGTCAGATTCATATTTTGTAATGAAACATTTTCCACAGATTTTATTAATTTAATGTAACAAGATTTATGATCATTTGAGGTATTTATGAAGGCCCATGGAAACGCAGAGATAAAATAGACGGAGTATTGGTTACTATTGTCCTTGCACAGCGTGAGCTAAAACAAAAAAAAAAGAAGATAAATCACCCTGATTTTTTTTAGTAATCCGCCACATTCATCAAGGAGCATATGGGGACGCGTATGAATGATGTGATCAAGGTGTATTGGTGAAACGTTGTCGAATCTGTTGGCGAACACTATTACAACACAGCAGGAGGATTGGTATCTAATTAAGTACGGAAGGAACACATAAAGAAAGAGGCAGTACTTGAAACTTTGAAGTTACTTTGTTAGACGTGTAACTACACCGTGGGTGGCTCAGGTGCATATAGGCTCAGTGAGTGCTTGTAGTGTCACAGGTACTCTTCCCCTCGAAACACTAATCTACTTAGCTTCGGGTAGTCGTTACAAGGCACTGGGCATTGTAAATTAATACGCAGTACCCCAACAGTCCGTGTGTATTTTGTGGGACACTGAATCTCAAACTTAAATATTTAGGACTTTCTTATCCTGAACCGAGGACCCTAAGAGAAGTCAGGCGAGGAAAGCCTTCTCGCAGGTCACAGTACGCGCACCGTATATCAAAACGGATCAACGATAAGTCCACCTGTCCAACCAAATCAAACTACTCGTGCAAGATGTTCTGAAGGAAATAGAATTTTCAACATTCTAGCCGACTATCGGTCTTGTCAGTTTCCTTACTGGTGAGCGTTACGCTCCGCATGCTATCTGTGCGGTATGCGCGTTCACGAGAATAAGGAGGGTTATTCATAAGGAGAGGGAGACTTAGGGGTCTTTCGGTTTCTACATTGAAATTTGGCGTACTTATTCTACGGTGTTCTGAAATTCTCGAAGCGCTCTCTCTCTATCTGGCGTATTCTTCACGGACTCGTACATTCGTAATGACGCGGATGTTGTTTCGAGGCGCGCCGTAAAAAGTACATAAGTAAAAGATGCAATGTACGCTAATCCTTTCATTCCTGCACATTGGATATATCTGTAGCTTTGGAGCCCGCCCTTAATCTACATACGTAATATTTTTCTGCGTGTCCAAATAAGAAAAAGCTACCAAAGGAAACGAGATAGCTCCGCAAACGTGAAATGATGACAAAGCACCGTTGTTAAAAAAGAAAAAAAGAAAAAAAGAAAAAGAAAACACGGGAGAGGGAGCATTTCGAAGCTGGAGGCTCAGGAACGGTGAGCGTGGAAGATACTATGCGTCTATTCGTGGGCTTCAACCACTAAGGCTAAGATCTGGCGTGACCACTGGGAATGACTGCAGGTTACGAAGGAATCTGAACCTGCGCAGCGTTCTGACGCCGTTGCTGCCTGATTTCGTACGCATTGTACGAAAACAACTTTCCGAAACTTCACCTTCCATAATGGCTTCGGTAAGTGCAGAGAAACTATTTTGGCCATGAGCAATGTTCGACACTTATATGGGGCAAGTATATATGGGATATTATAGCAGCGCGTACGATGGACCAACTCATGAAACAAAGACAATGAAGCCAGTCTTAGTAATGTCATCTAAGTAACGTCTAATGGCGTATATAGACTATTTTATAGATGCGTCTAAGTTCCACCATCTGAGATGTTAATGCCGTCAGTGAAAGGTAAAAGGGAGCGGCCACCTTCTAAAGATGGGGGGGCCACTTTGCCAACGTAAAAGTATCTGTATCCCCTCAATAAAAACAGATGGTTTCCCAACAACGCAGGCAGTTGAACCCAACACGTCCCGTATTGGAGGCTGATGCTGTGCCACTTCATCACAACTGCGGCTGGAGGGCACGCGGGCGTAAGCCGACTCACTTTTCCTCTTTCCTCCAATGTGACGCGCCGACATTTACATACACCACGTAAGCCGATCTACCCGCCTCTATCTGCCTTCTGGAACACTAATGCGATTCATCTTCATAGCGTGTTACAGCCTTATATTACGTGGGCGCGATGCGTTAGAACCGCGATGCGATCGATGCTCCAATCTGTTTGTTCCTTTATTTACGCTTACTGCACCCCTTCATGAGGCTATAGCCGGGGGGGGGGGGGGGGGGATACAAGATATTGTACGTACATACAAAACAGAAAAAATACAAAAAGTAAGTCGCATTCAGGTATACGCGACAATTCATAAGAAAGAAATGAGACTGCAGACTCTGCAGGACGTGAGCCTAGCTGAAAAAAGAAATAGTAAAAAACCGCGACAATGGGGCCGTGCGGCCCGTCAGCGCGATAACACATGCGCTCGAGGTGTCTGCCTTAGTCCCGCCACTTAGTTGAAGGTTAGGAAGGCGCTTCTTCCTAGACATGTAGTGTAGTCTAAAAATTACAATTATTATTTCAACTCGTAGCACATACGACTTTCTTTTTTTTTTTTTTTGTTCGACTCCCAAATGCGTCGAAGCGTCGTAGGCAATTCAGAGTATTGAGGAACTCTATAGCGGGCTGAATAAAAGGAAGCTCCTGAATAAGTGTGACAGAATCCCACCATGTTTTACGGGGGGAAGGGGGGGGGCAGAGACGTGCGAACATACGCGTTGTGTTTTGACTGTTTGCTCTTCGCGGGTTTCCTCCCGCCCCCCCCCCCCCTCCCCAGCAGGAGAAAAATGCCCCTCCCCCTCTCATTGGTTCCTGGCTCCGCCTCTGTCAGAATTCCGACCGAGCAGACTATAATTCGATATTTCTCTAAATTCCTAATAATATCTCGGGTCTAACGTCCCAAAACCACGATATGATTATGAGGGACGCCGTAGTGGAAGGCTCGGGAAATTTCTACCACCTGGGGTTCTTTAACGTGCACCTAAATCTAAGTCCACGGGCCGCAAGCATTATCGGCTCCATCGAAAATGCAGCCACCGCGGCTGGAATTCGATCCCGCGACCTTTGGATCATCTTCTAAATTCTTGACGTGCCGCCTCGGTGGAACATGCGATCCCGGCCGCGGCGGTCGCATTTTCGATGGAAGCGAAAATGCTAGAGGCCCGTGTACTTAGATTCAGGTGAACGTTAACCAACCCCAGCTGGAAGAAATATCCGGAGCCCTCCACTACGGCGTGCGTCAAATGATATCGTGGTTTTGGCACGTAATACTCGAGCAATTCTTCTTCTTCTTCTTCTTCTTCTTCTTCTTCTTCTTCTTCTTCTTCTTCTTCTTATTATTATTATTATTATTATTATTATTATTATTATTATCAAACTCCAGACGAGGTGCAATCTCCAAATATATCTATCCACAATCATCCGACACTCACAGCTAGTTATCGCGTAAAAGCATTTGCGTCAATTATTTTGATAAAACGTGCCGCACCGAACAGTGTCAGTGCGGCATTCAGCAAAATACATCCAGTACTTTCGACCCGCTATGAGAGATTGACAAGCTATGTGCGTAGATATTAACGCGAACGCATTGTGCACTCCCATCGTAATCAAACGGCGCGCGGCCCACCCACTCACCCGGGTGATAAAGTTTATTCCTGTGGTGAGTGGCGGTCAAAGACGAACACTGCCGCGTCACCGGTACTGCATCTCGGGCACTCGGGTGGTTCTGATAAGAAGCTACATATGAATGACACGGACGCGCCTATTGTTTTCGAAGTGGGCGTTGTTCTAGAATTATCGGGGCGACGCGACTTATAAAATTGCGCGCGGCTCCCTGTTCAACCACTGCCACCGGTTCCTTCAGTCACTATGGCCCATCAGTGTGCGCTCCTCGCTCTTTGCCTCGTCGCTGCCGTGGCTCCAGCTGTCCATGGCGACCTTACCCAGGTCCAGGTCGAGGAATGCTCCTGTAAGGCGTTTTCTGTTGCTGTTTCACTCGTGTTTGCTCAGGAATAATAAGGAAAGCTTGTTTCCGACGTTGCTGCTTGCCGTTAGTTTCTGTTGCGTAGGCAGTATTGAACAAGAACTCGGTTTCGGGATGGTTGGTTCGTAGAAAATAGGTAATATGTTGAACAAAAGTTCATTAAGATAGACGGTAACACTCGTGTCCTACAGTTACTTTTCATCGCGATGTGGCCTGATGCGGATCGAATTTCTTGACCGTGATTGGCTTCTTTACGCAAGCTGTAGGAGGGAGCCTGATACTGTTGAGAAATTTGATCAGGATCGGGCTCAGCAGTGCACCGTGTGACACCGGTATGAGAGAGGCAGGATAGGGCACTTATTTCTTCAATATCCCCCTCATCATAATTCTTGCTTTCTTTTTGTTGGATTTCGCGCATTAGATTGCATGTTTAGCCTTGCACCGCCTGCGGCTATCAAGCTACATATGCTTGCCATGCCAAGATTTCGGCTATATGAATTCCGATTTCGTTGACACATTGTGACACATTGTTTCGCTAGTGTCGTAGAATAAGAGATGGGATCGAATGAGGCTTTCCCACTGTTGATTAAAAAAAACTCACACATTGTTCGTGTTGTGTATTTGACTGTGGTGCCGTATTCTCCTATGGCGTTTCCTTTCGGTATGTTTAAGGAAGCGTAGCCACGATATCTATGCATATTGTGCATAGTACTTATAATTCTTCTTGCTAAAGCGGTGTTCCTTGTATAGATTACATTATATTTTTTTCGTTTTTTATATTTCTTCTTATTTTTTCCCCTGCTGTTAGTATTTGTGTCCTAGAGCAGTTCTAGCTATTGCTCGAATGTCATGTCAACCAATGAACATGTACGTGTCATTTGCTGTCTTCTTCATGCTAATCGCTGTACCGGACTGCTCGTTGTTACTGCCTTGTATTGTCTGGTCATTGGGTCCCGCAAGCTACTTACGTAGCTTTTAACCCAACACAACCATCCAGCATGTACATACTGGAAATTAAAATTGAATTGAATATTACAAGAAAAAAGAAACGAGCGAGGGAGAATAGAGAAATAGAGAATGTTTTAATATTCAAGTCATGTTGTTCACATCTTGCCGTCTTCTGGACGTTTCGTATTGCTGGAAGTGGTCCCACAGTGAGGATGCTCACAGAAATGACACGACCGTATTGTTTCCTTCCTACGCAGCTGGATCCACGAGCAACGTTGATGCTGTTCGCATTAGCCACTGTTCCACGCTGCCATGCACCGTGACGCTGGAGGACAAGCCCAAGGTTGAGATCGACTTCCACGCTGGTAAGGAAGGGCCACCTTAAAAAGGACCCCTAAACAAGGTCTCAAAATACGAAGATCGAGCGCGTCATTCTTTCCTGGCGTTTCCGGCCTTTTCGGAACACTTAGTGACGCCAGCAGTCTGTTCACGTGACGTCATGAGGAAATAATCTCTCCATTGGTCCATATACTAGGGATATCAGTTGTGAATAGTCTCCTACCATGCTTTGCCATGCAGTCGCACGCCGTTCTGCCTTGTCACGTATGACTATTACGCGCGATCAACAGATTTCACTTCGTATTGTGCGTTTTCGACTGCGCAAGCGGAGATAACATGCGTGTAGCCGAAAGGCGCGAAATCTCGATAGTCTCAGCGCTTAGTGTTAACTTTGTGCGCATCTTTTCTGAAGAAATAAGTGGCGAGGAGGCGAGGAGGCGCCCGTAGGAAGGGTAGTGAAGAGAGAAATAAACCCCTCCCTCGTTTTTAATAAAGAGACCTCGTTCCCATCGCAAGAAAACGTAACACTTCTAGTTGGTTGGTAACAACTTTATTGATAGTCCTGCAGAGCTTTCGCTGACCGTGCCTTAAGTTAATTTAAATCGGGCCTTAGACGTTAATTTAAATCGCATTGAATGACGCTTGCAGGCCTTGCGCGTCCAGGTGTCGATCATCGTCGAAGATGGGAGACCACACTCCTAGAGCGCCTTGTAGCACGCCCTCTAATACAATGTTATCGAGGTTCAATTCAAGGGCTAGCGCGACATGTCAATCGCTATATTGCCCATAACTACTGAGACTGATCGCTCTGATAAGGCTTGCTAGCAAAACACAAAAATATTCAGCTTTTGACTTGCAAGCTTACCGGTGTCACATTCTTTAATTACATTACCCAGTGCCAGTGAATCAGTGTCTCCTTTTGAGTACAAGGGCGCCGCTCTGTTTGTTTTATTGTTTCCGTTTTCTTTAATTGCATAATATTCAAATGGATGCGAATGGAAGTTTTTATTATTAGGCTTGCTTCTTTACTTGAATCATGCAAATAATATTGTGTTATTTGTAAGGCGCATTGGACCAGCAGTGAAGAAAAGGCATTAGTACGCGGGCTCAAAATGTTATATTTAGTTTATCGCGAACATGTAAATGTAGATAGGAAATTATAAATTAAGTCGTGTAGCCCACGCCGAACGCGTTCGTCTCAGTCGTTCAAGATAATAGCATATTCGTGCAGCCCCTGCTTGTTCAAACAGCCGTTTTTCCCCGTACCATCCATGAATGAAACGCATTACCTGTACATGTCCTACAGATCTCAACCATATCATCGTTCGGCCACGCTCTCGCTAATCTATGACCTAAGGTGTTCCCATACCGTCTGTCGCTTTCCAGATAATGTGCGATATAGACAAAAGATAAAGGCGCCTCCATTTCATTGTCTGAGCAGATCATTGTGTGAACATGCGCTCTACTGCACATTCTTGGAATTTTTTATTCTTTTTATTATTTTTCGACAGTGTCGTTATTTCTTCTTGTGATCTCTGCATTTCTTATCAATCTTTTCACCTACAGTATCATATGTGTTTAATTGGACATATGCTATTACATAGTTCCACATTTTCTTTTGTGCAACCCTCTCCTGCCTACGGCTTGTAAAGCAAGTAATTTACAGGCATTAGTAATAACAAGTACTATATTGAATAGAAAAGGGTGCTTTTGATGCCCGAAAAGAAATTTTGCGAGAGTCGAATATTGCGGAATATTCTGCAGTGCACGGTGCGTTGCAATGTATGCTGTATATATCCTTGGAGAGCGAATCGTCGAGTGTACCAGTCCGTGGAAATGAACTGTAAGTGACTACTGTATTGGAAACTGCGTGCTGTCACAGACAATTAGCTCATTTTAACTTTATCTGAACTAATTGTTTATGAATTTCAACCTCTTTTGTCTTTAATATTCTTTGTCGTGTGTTTGATCGAGCCGGTGAATGTTTGCTGTGTACTGTGTCGGTCTTGTTTGTTTGAAACCGCCCTATCCTTGCTATTCACAGTAAGCTTTGTAAAGAAGGAGCAGGCTACTGGGCGTCACAGACCTAATAGTAATGAAAACAGTTCCCAGGCCCCTTTTTTGCAAGAGCAGACAGGCGTTACGAACCTCTCAGTCAACTGCTCCTTCCCTGCTATTTAGTTTTATTCGACGTCCCTGCGCATTATTCTTCGTCAAAAAGAGTACAGTGGTAATGTAATATTAAATACTTTGTTATATAATTTCTTGTACCGCACTTGAAATTTTGAATACGGTGTTTAACTTCTTTTTGTGCTTGTCCTCAGTGACTATCATCTTGGTTTGGTTATGGCACAAACCACACGTATCGTCGTTCTGCCAGTGAATTGTACTGCTCGTATGTAAATGCATTGTAACCACGATACCAATCTCCTGGCCCCGATGGCGCATGCGCGTCGGCACTGACTTGTGGATGGCGTGGACGGGCCTCGAATGCCAGAAAAAATCGTTAAATATAACAGACAGTGCATACGGCGTCTGTGAGAGTGCCTTCTGGTTACTTCCAGCCCACGACTCCAAGACTCTCCGCGTGCGTGTGCTCGGTGCCATTGGCGACATGGCTCCTCAGCCTTTCCCGGCTTTCAAGACGGACGCCTGCAACTTCATGGGTGTCAGCTGCCCCTTGAAGGCCGGCGAGAAGTACACGGCCAAGTTTGACCTCACCATGTCTCCCACCTTCCCACCGGTTAGTAACTTCTCGGTCTTTATAATATTTCCCATTGCTCGCTTACCATCCTCAACAGTACAACATTAAATCAAAGAAATATTTATTTCCAACAATTTGTTACAATTTGTTAGGGTCCCTCAAGCGAAAAGCTCAGCTTGAAAGTGCCTGACGGCCCTTTATGGTAGCAGGGCGGTCAGGGTAGAGGAAAGCGAAGCGAATATGCATGTACGCCTATATTGTGTATACTAATGAGAGGATGTCACATACTAGACTCAGCTCTTGTTTAACAGTGGTAATTGTATAGCTATAAAATAGTAAAAGCAGTCGACAGCGCAACTCTACGTCACAGCCACAACTAGCATGAACACAATACATATACCAAAAAGGAGAACAATACATTAGTAACATCAACTTTGGAAGTCATCCATTTGTCTTTAGAGTACAGGCGCCATTTAACTATTGAAATACAAAAAAAAAAAAATGCAGCCGCCGCGGCCGGGATTTAATCCCGTGACTTTCTGGTCAGCAGTCGAGCGCCGTAACCACTAGACCACCGTAGTGGGGTCAACTGTGCGCGCTCGTCTTGTGTATACCTGTGCGTTCTTTTTGTGCCTCCTTCTTTGTGTTTGAGCAGCGCGCTGCAAGTTTCTAGCTGCTTGCCATTCTTCCTGCGACATCCCAATTTCTTGCTATCGCATTCATTGCTTCGCCCTTGAGGCGAAACTGGGACTTTTTCAAGCAATTAACGTAACAGCCAATGGACAAGCTGGAAGGTAGCGCGGTCGTAAGCAGTCATACTCCTTTACATAAGTGGAGAAAATATTAAGGCGAAAGCCCTATAGATGACTCATGAAACGCGAAAAGTGCCCGTCAGCGGTGGCGTCAACGTCAACACGAATTGTACAAAAAGTCGTATGACGTCATACGGTATTCTGAGATGAAGCATACGAGATTTGAATATGTAACGTCATCATAACGTCATGGATAGCAGAAATTTGTGACGTCATCATAACCTATGATGACGTAATCGAATCACATCGTCGCTTGGTCAAAGGTGGGCCGATCCTGAAGGCAGTGCTACACCACGTCAGGTGAAGCAACCTTCAGGGAGGGGGAGTTTCAAAACAGTCGACTGAGAAGAAGAAAAATGTGGCTTTCGCACCTTTCGAGTAGCTTTAGGCGAATGCGTAAGGGGCCGTGGGACTTTTGTGTTGTAGAACAGCGTAATCACTTGCACGCAAGCTTTGTTGTAAACGAGCTGATCTAGCAAAGATTAGTTCTGCGCATTTTTGTGTCGAAGCAGAATTGGTGTAATCGAAGGTGTACGCCTACGTGGACAGAAAATTGTTACATCGTCTTTTATTTATATGTGTAACTTTGGAGCGTTTACCGCACGTACGAATCTGTACTGACGGTTTGCTATGAATCCATAACCGTCCCTCAGCACGTAACAAGCAACAGCAACAAAGAAAACATGTCCATTAGCTCATGAAGTGTTCCTGGCATTTGTTTCTCCTTGCGAGATAAGTTCGACTAAATTCAGACATCCCAAGTGGACTGTGTTTGTACATGGTAACAGGAAATAAGCTTTTAAATTATATTGTACAACAAGAGCCTCAACATGAAACATATTCGCCGAGAAATGAACGAAAACTTACAAAGACACTTCGTTTTGCACTTTCATTCAAGGTCGCCGGAAAGGCTGTCTTCAAGGGCCAGGACGCCGCCGGTGAATTCTTCTGCTTCAAGGTTCCCGTGGAGCTCAAGCACTGAATGACCTATGAACAATAAATATGTCCTACCTGGTCGCATCTACTTACTGCATCTGTTGTTAATGTGCTCCCCGAAGCATGCTGAACAGAGTTGCCAGGTGGAAACGACAAAAAAATAGCCAATGTAGCCAAAAGCAGGCACGCATGTGTGAAAAGAACTGCGCTATTTTTATTTATATGACAAAAGGATTACATCGGAGATGCAAATATGTGAACACTTTAAATGAACACTTTAAAATCAGTATTCCTCAGATTCGAGCATAAATTGACGACCTTAGCAATCATTTTGCGCAGGGCGACTAAGTTTCTTGCGCTCCTGCAAAAATGACACGATCTGTTCACACGCAATTTGTGCCATTCTCCGGTGTAAAGTAGCAGGGCAGAGAAACGTATAGCTCCGGCCTTCCTTTCTACAAATAATTCTTTCCACATAAAACGTTTAATACAGAAGTAAGTTACACAAAACTAGCGCTGCGCAGGAAATTTGGATACTTTATCAGCGACAGCTTCAGAACTTTTATTGAGTGGAAAAGATATAAATGCCGTCGCGTTCTTACCACACAGAAAACTAGATGAAAAGGTACAACGCAGAAGTACTTCCTCTATTTACGGACCATTTAAAGCAGAAGAAGTCGCTTCTGTTTCTTGAGACCGCGGCGGGAATCTGGCTATCATGTCTCAGTCTGCGGAGTGTAACTATAGCAACTGCTTGATGCGTTTACAAGGTTTGGTTACTATTTTGTGAGGAAGCGTTCAGTCATGTCTGTCTATGCAATCTCGTCAGCAAGACTATAGAACGGAGTGGTGTTCTTAGGAAATTATTGATAAAACCTTTTTCCACTGATTTTATCCATATAATTTGAGCTGACCATGTCGCGTTATGTGTCGCTTCATACGCGAACTCATTGTGCGTTCCTGCTTCCGGGCTTTGCCAATTTCAGTGATATATAACTGGACGTTGGGTAGTGTTGTTTACAGCAAAGACGGCGTTCTTGTAACTGCATTTTAAGTGAACTCTAGTGTTATGTGACGGGACTGTATTCTGCGTTTTTTTTTCGTGTGTTTCTGTGAATGGACATCCATAAACTCTGCCTCACTGCTCTTTTATCTATTTTGTTTCTTTCGATGGCTGGGCGTGTAATATATACTATTATCTGGAAAAGGAGTAGTCGGCTCTATACAAAAGGGCAACCGTTTCCTAAACATCATATAATAATAAAAAATAGACTCGCAATTAAGTACAATGATACCCATTTCTTGCGAACGAGAAAGAAAGGGTTTTTCTTACCCGTATATTTTTTGTTTCATTGCAGCACTTTAACGTGCTGAATTGTTTCCACGTTGAACAGCTACAAGTTATCCCTGAGAAATGTAGTTGCGAAGCAGTCCCGATATAACTCCGTCTTCTCAGGACGCGCAGAGAGAAGCAAGAAAAGACAGGGACGACCTGTAATATCCTTAAAAGTTTCCGACCGCGGATGTTCTAGCACAAAGCAACAACAACAACAACAAAAAAGACTGAAGCATGCGGCTGTCATAAGTAGGGTATTAAGGGTGAACGGACAGATACAATAACCTTAATGTAAATCTGGACAGAAAAAGAGTAGAGAATATAGAACACGGAGCATTCAACACGAAGCCCTGAAGCAAGGCTGAAAACGAAGCTGCACTGCATGTTATAAAAAAAAATCTATTTCTTATAAAAAAAAGACGATATTTTCTGTCTCAAAGAAATGTTCTTATTGGAAAGGAGTAGCCTATCACAGCGCATGTTTCTCAAAATTAAAATCACGTCTGCAACAGCATGAAGGATGTAATGGAAGAAGCTGAAGACATGCCTCAGTCTAAAAAAAAGCAAAAAAAAAAGAAAAAAAAACCGAAAAAAAAGGGTGAGTAGCGTATCTGGTTCTCCTAACAGTTTTTATCGAGAAGAAATAGTTCATCACAATGTTCCTGTTCAAGAAAGCATTGAAAAGGACGTTTATTCAGTGCTGAACATGCAGCGGCAATAAAGAGCGCCGGCTTAGCGAGGAGGAACGATGAATCCGGCAACCCATCCCCCCTCTTTTTTTTCCTCTTTCTCAAGGAAAAAAGACGACAACGTGCCGGCTTCGGCGCAAGTGATTGATGTCTTGCGTGCAATTTTAGCTCACCTAAATAAAATCAGGAAGCGCGCAAAGTATGTGGTTTGCGTGAGAGGAATTTTGAACCGCTACAGTAACGTACCACGAAAAAAAAAAAAAAAACGCCGGTCTTGCGCGGAGCGCGCAGCGCAGTCACAGCGAAAGCTGGAAGAGTGGCATTTCTAGAGCCCGTTCTAAACACTCTGGGAGAAACTAATACAAATACATATGCAAGGTATCCACTGCGCCACAAATCATAATTTTTGTGCAGTAGGGAAGCACCAACTATGCCATAAATTCGTCTTTCTGCGGATAAGCGAGGAATCCCGCTACACATCTGTGAGGCATTATGGGCACTTTGCACAGTTAGCATTCTGTAATGCCTGTTTGTTATTTTACTCTTCTGCCACGCTATATTGCACATGTAACGAGATTCCTTGCTCGACATGACGCCTGTATAGGGTCTTTTTGCAAAGGAGTTTCATGCACCAGTGTGGTTCTGTGGTAGAATACTCGACTGCCACGCAGATGGCCCGGGTATAAGTTCAATGCAATCCTGTATATTTTTATTTTTTTCTTATTTCGCACGATAGTGGTTACGGACACCATCGGCGGCGGCGGCGGGCAACTACCCCACTGCCGTTGTGACCTGATAGCAGCTTTCGCTGTAAAAATCGCACGAAAAGACGACCAACAAATTACAGTGTACAGTCACAACCCTACAGCTGCCTCTTTTTTAGCTTAGTATGAACCAAACCATATATATATATAAACGTTAAGTAAATTACGAAACGTTCGACGTATGTGAAACGTGGACTTTCAGAAAGAAATTGGAACGAATGATACAGCTCATGCCAGTATGCTCGAAGAATAACAGTCGTGCAACGTGCGGTTATAAAACCCATAATACACAAGACGTGCAATGCTAAGATATTTCGCAGAAAATATCTAAAAAAAAGAAACAAATACGGCGGGAACATTGACTTCGTCGCCCATTTACGCCCTGTTTCTCCGCGTTAGGCACAATTTCTCAGTATGTTATCTATAACAATAACGAACATATGCACTTTCAATGAATCATTCTTAATTTTTTTTGGAAACACGTGACAAGCAAGAAGAAGAGAAATAGCAGAGGAAGGCAGGGAGGTTAACCAGAAGTTTGCATCCGGTATGCTACCCTGCACTGGGGTTGGGGAATAGGGAGTTGAAAGCGAGAGAGAGAAAATAAATAATAAGAAAAAACAAAAAAAAACAATCACAACCACACACACACAAGAGCGTTCCGCTCAGAGGCGCTCTGACAGGCCAGTGGATCGCAGGAAGGCGAGTAGTGCTTGTAAAGCCTTCTTCTGCGACGTTATGTCCGGACGATGGCGTAAAAGTCTTTCTTCTGATAGAGGCTGGTCGTCTATCTTGTTGAGAGCATGGCAAAGAGATTGTCTCTGTGTTCTATACTTCGGACAGTCACACAGAACATGCCGAATCGTTTCTTCGTCGCCGCAGTGTTCACAGGCGGTGGAGTCGGCCATCCCTATGCGAAATGCATACGCATGGGTAAACGCGACGCCCAGCCATAATCTACAGAGAACGGTAGCGTCACCTCGGCGAAGTCTTGATGGCAGTCGAAGGCTTAACGTTGGATCAAAGGCGTGTAGTCGTGCATGCATGAAATGTGGCTCATTCCAATTTGACATGGTGCATTGGCGAGCGAGCATGCGGAGCTTCCGAGCAGCGTCTGTCCTAGAAAGAGGTATCGACAGGTCGCGGTCCTCTGTATGGGCTGAACGGGCAGCTTGATCGGCCCGTTCATTGCCGATAATCCCACAGTGACTTGGTAGCCATTGAAATGTAATGCAGTGTCCTTTCTCGGTGAGGTGGTGGAACATCTCGGCAGTCTCAAATACCAATTGTTGGTGCGGACCGCGGCGTAAAGTCGACAGTAGAGACTGCAGTGCCGCCTTGGAGTCGCAGAAAATCGTCCACCTTTTTCTCATTTGGTCGTTAATGAAAAGCAGCGCGGCGCGAAGCGCTGTGAGCTCTGCTGCCGTCGATGTTGTTGGGTGAGCCGTCCTGAACTTGATAGTTGTGGCGATCGTTGGAATCACGACCGCCGCTGTTGAACTGCTCGGTAGGACGGAGCCGTCAGTGTAGACGTGAGTCGAGTCGTGATACTTCTCGTACAATAGAAGTAAAGCGAGCTGTTTAAGAGCTGGTGCTGACAGATCTTGTTTTTTCTGGACGCCTACATGTCGTTAAGGGAATGAGCTTGCGAGAACTTTGCTTCTGGTTCCAAAGGAGTGACTGTAAGAAGAAGAAGAAAAAAAAAAAAGTAGCCCTTGCCCTTTAAGGAAAATGGGGGCAAGCAAAGCCTGGCGTGTGCGGGCCTGAGGTGGTGTTGGCCTGACGTACTGCCTTTTTTCATTATTAAAAATTTGAAACTCCCCCATCCATTTCACTTGTGAGCATGTCGGTTACTTTAAACTGGTTAACATCCCTGTTCTTTCTTTCTTTCTTTCTTTCTTTCTTTCTTTCTTTCTTTCTTTCTTTCTTTCTTTCTTTCTTTCTTTCTTTCTTTCTTTCTTTCTTTCTTTCTTTCTTTCTTTCTTTCTTTCTTTCTTTCTTTCTTTCTTTCTTTCTTTCTTTCTTTCTTTCTTTCTTTCTTTCTTTCTTTCTTTCTTTCTTTCTTTCTTTCTTTCTTTCTTTCTTTCTTTCTTTCTTGCCCATTGCGCAATGCACCCTGCTGACCGCTTTATCGATGACCATGCGTTCATATCCAGGCAACAATGAGGAAAACGGCGCATACAAGTACGCTCGTGAGTCGAGACCGACACACTTTCGAGGGCCGCATTGATGTTTTCTCGCCGGCGCCGGGTTTTTTTTTGCGTACGGCGCCGCCAGTGAGATCTACGAGTCATAACAAGCTTTGCTTGAAAAACCCAGCCCCACGGTTTGAGGGAGATGAGGCGGGATTAGTAGACAAGTCATTATTATCAACCTTCCGTCTCTTCCCTTCTTTCTCCATGTTCCAGATAACGTAAGGCTTCCCGCTAAATGAACGAGAAGAATGACAAAAAAAAAAAAAGGAAAGCGGACTCCTGGAGGAACATGAAGTGATGGGTGGGGGGGGGGGGGGGGTATTTATCGGCATCGCTAAAAACCGATGCGGTTGCAGAGGCGACGACGACGCCTATAACAATTTCTTTTTTACGATAGAGGGAGGGAGGCGGGTGAATTGAGTACACTTTCACCGCTTGCACGTTTCTTGGGCGAAATCACGAATGCGAGGCTCGCGTTTCACGGAGCCATCATTGCTGTGCCTGCGCGCGTATGGGAACGATTTCCTTGCCTCGCGCATAATATTTGCGTCGTTCTGTGCCGCGCTTGCCTCCTTTTTTACGGTGATCGTTCCCCATTGGGGGCCGCCATACCATGACAAAGGGAAGTAGGCGAGCTGGAGCCCGTCTATGTGAACTGAGGCTGTTATACGGCCCGTGCGTTTTCCTAAGCACGCGAACAATAGATTGAAGCGTAAAGGGACGTTTCCCTTCTAACATTTTTATACTTTGCTCTTCCTGCTTTTGAGCAGGCTTCCTCTGTTTTCTTGCGAATGAAGGTTATAGATATACATACATAACCGCAGGCTGTGACACAGCACAGGTAGTAAATGGTGCATGCATTAGTCACAAAGAAGGCAGCAACGCTTGTCCCTCACCTGGACCGGCAGGTCTAGGCCACCGGCTCAGTCGCGGGCATGCCGGACAGCCAGGATTTGCTTGTCCAGAGCGGGACTACGTAGAAGCGAGTCCCACTCTTCCTCGCGGGTCGAGAGGCTCTCCTAGTCGCCTCCTAACTTGGGACGCACCAGAATTGGCGTAGGAGGTTATGAGTGTATGACGACCACGACTGACAAGTCATGACATGACATGCCTGTCGCGTACCGCCCAAGAACAGTGAAAATAGATATTTGAAACACTGAAGGCATCGGCAATTTTAATGTAGCAGAGAAATGCTGAAAAACGTGCTGAAACGACCCTTAGCCAGCAGCCACATGGCACAGATCGTGAATAAATCTATTGCATCAACATATATACGCAGTATAAAATGAAGCAAAGCTTGACGCCGGCACAGATACACGCACAAAGCATTTGTGCCGATCATAAAACGACGCAAGGTCCAGACCACTTTACAATCCAGTCGTTACGACGTTGCCGCTCTTCCCACAATTCTGACGAGGAGGGAGGCGGTTAGCAGTGACGACAACGTCGAATGCACTTTTATCGCTTCGTCTTGTAAGGCTGACGACGGCTCCGTTTCCTTCGTCGAGGCGGTTCTGTCTCACAGCCTGGGGGCGTTTATTTTATGGCTGCTCCTAAAACGCCTCCACAGATTTGCTCACACTGGCTGACAGCGGTTCTTTACATGCTGACCGGCGGCTTACAGAGCGCTTGCGCCTTTGACATCCTACGAGGGCTCTGTAGGCGATAGGTATCACACACGCGCCTATGATACTCGGAAAGCAATATTTTCGTTCAAATGACGAACTTGTTTATGTCGATTAAGGTTTACCACCGTAAGTAACGACGGAGATTACGCAAACGTGAGTAAAAGCTGCAAGACCCCTCTGGCGTCTTTTCACTGCAGAGGCGCGCACACCCACCCAAATAAATGTGCACACACACGCACCAGGCATTTATTTCGCAACGAAATTTCAGTTGCGATTACTGAGCGAAAGCCTACTTTAACGAGCTATATGAAAAAATTCGGCAGATCCCACGCGTTGTGGGAATCGGTTTCATGCGAAGCAGTCAGCGAGTACTTCTATGATGAATTTTATGGGTTTGAGCCATACGAGGTAGATCGACGTGTTTTTGTAAGTGCAGTAGCTGTGTGCTCATGGTGGACTCAAGAGGTACGTCGACAACACTGGCGTTTAAGGGGTAACTCATGGTGCGACGTAACGTCAGCCCTCACGTCAGAGTACATACGTCATTATTATTGAAACTAGTGCACTTTATGGTACAATCATGTGAATATCAATCATGTGAACGTAACATTCGTTAATGTATTCCTCCAGGGCCGAGCAATGATTCAATATAGCTTGATGAATCATAGAAATACAACTGTTGTGTATTAGACTACTATAAAGCGGAGCCAACACTGGAACCACAATTGGCGTTAACCTGACATGAAGCCTGTATCGTATAGGAGTACATATGTACTGTTTATTGCTTTCTTGTAAAATTAGATAGCCAGCACCAGAGCCACAATTGACGTTGCACCGACATTACGCCTGCATAGGCTGTATTTTTTTTTTTTTTGAAACCAGTTTATAGACCTGGCGTGGCTCTGTGGTGGAATACCTGATTGCCACGCAGAATGCTTGGGTTCGATTCCTACTGGTATCACAGCAACAGCTAGGAGTAGCGGCTGCGTAGCATTTGCCAGTTCAAGCATCTTTCTTCAACTCGAATATATGTGAAAAGAGCCTTGCTCTTTTGCGCTGGCATGAGCTTATGCAGCAAATCCTTATGACACCGTTATTGAACGAGAACTTAGCGTCCAAGATTCAGAAGTTATAAAAGGTATATGCTGTATATATACTGCATGGTTTCTGTGAATGCACTTATTGCGCTACCCTCTGATGAAAAAAAAATCCCAGACTAATTTATAACTCCTCTGGTCGTCGGCAACGGTCGTAGCAGTCGCTGATTACGATTATTATCATGTCTTTGCGAAAACGACCGCATAAGCGCGATGTTAACAAGGATAACAAGGATAATTGACTTCTGCGAAACAGCGTCAGTATCGTTCAAACAGAGCAGGTAAAGTTTCCAGTACACTTAAAGTATCTTGTTGCACAACCTAATACGTATCGTAAGGTACAAAAAGAATTAGTGTTCCGTCACCATGCAACCGGATTTCACAATTGATTGTATGGTCAAATTACGCGCTCTCGTCTTATAAAGCCATATTTCACATTTTCTCTGTTGGGCAACACAATCTCAGTCTTGCTCAGCCATAACCCTCGCAAGTGCTGTTCCTTCGCACCATTCACGTTAAAAAGTAACGTGATTGCTCTTTTTGAACTTTTACATAGCAGCAATCATTGTAAGCAGTGCTGGACGAGCAACTTGTCGTTGGCGACGTGGGAACAGGCAGAAATATAGTTGCTCAAAAGAGAGCGCTTGAGTTGCTCCAGACGTTTCACAAAGCACTCGGCGAGCAGAATAAAGTTACGCAAATACAGCGGGTAATTGCAGTAAATATGAAGAGAAGCTTTCGTGAAGCCGGTGATTAATTAATTTTCACTCAAGTGAATATGATGTGCTTTGTTGTTTACATTTTTATCTTGTGTACCGCGTAGTCTTACGAAATGTTAATGCTCAAGCACCGCGTTAGACACAACTTTATATTCCTGAAATATGCACATTTAAGCGTTATATTGTTCACAAGTTCATTTTTTTTTGTTATAAGTTCTGGCGCTTTGCAAACATAAATTGAGATGAATTGGCTCACACAAGACATCGAAAACTATGTCTTTGAAGAAGCTGGTGAAACAAAAACGAAGCTCAAGACAAGAAATGCGAGGAAGAAAAATGTCGTTGCTCTCCAGAGTTAGGTGTTCATGCACCGCTGGACGTGTTCACTGCACGAAGCACTGTAGATTTGGCAGGGCATAGTTATGAGGCTGCAATCGTTCTTTATTAGCATAGAAAAGGTTACTTCGCCTGTAGTCGTGTGTAGTTAATGCACACTGATTGTGATGCAAGGCATTTGCTTCTGCAACATCGCCGAAAATCACAGTGCTGATAAAGATGGCCATGATGTACACGGTAACAGTGCTGCGATGCAATCCACTTCGACGGTACAGTTTTGCCCTGCAGCCTCTGCACAGAGAGCATCGCAGAAGGTCACGCGGCAGACACCAACACTGGCTACGATGCTAGGCTGGCTACGATGAATTCCACGATGCTACAATCGACAGTATCATCACCAGAGAGTACGACCGCCTTCAAGCTACAACGATCGGTGACGCGACCTCCAAGACCAGCAGCGCGTGCAAACACGCTGTTACCAGCTGTGCTAGTGCCTGACACGTACGCCTTTCGTGAAGGGCCGGAAAAGCCCATGGCACCCATCACTGTATTCACAGACCCACCGGAGCCGCTGACAATTCCAGAGCCTCTTGACGTACTATCGTCTATCCTCAAGACGCCTTCACCGGAATCACCAGCCATGGCACCCGATGCCCCACCCAAACCACCTCCAGAACCGTCGGACGTCCGCCACTTGCAAAGTGACGTGTCGATAAATGAATCCGAGGCGTCTGTCAAAGTGGGGATCATCGCCATCAAGGACCTGCCGGTAAAGCCCAGGTCTCCTGCTGATGACACGACTGTAGAGGCCAGCTAGAATGCATGCCTCACTTCAAGGACCACTAGCTCCAGCACCTTGGGAAGCCCGACAAGAACAATGCTGCAAGAGCATGAGCTGCGTTCCACCCAGGGATCGGAGTTTCGTCTCCTTTTCGAGGATACATAGCAGACCACCATACCACGCACTGTGGTCAATTACGATCCGCGTGACCGAGATTGTACGGCGTCTACAATCACCCTCCCACGTGCAACGCGACAGTCGCATAGAGACCTACAACCACGACAGCATAGCCTATGGCGCCCTCCTGAGTCGCCGTCGGTAGCTTTCCATGCCAGATGCCAGCGTGGCCGAGACCAGCAGCTACTACGACACAGTCAATGTCGACTATCAGAGCGATCATCAGCGAACTCCCACAGAAGTCGCAACGTGGCCGAAACCGGCCACTAAGGCACAGCCCGTGCCGCCCCCCTGGGACCGTGTCGTTAGCTCCGCGTGCTCGCAGTCCGGGCCGAGTGTGATGACGAAGAACGACATCGGGGTATGGGTGCGCGGGCAGCTAGAGCGAAGTAGAGAAGGAAGACGAAGCAGAATAGAACAGCCGGCCCGTAGCAAGGGTGCTCCTCTTTCATTCTGTATAGTGACTCCTCTTTCATACTGAAAGCCCTCGACCTTTCCGTAACATGGCGCTCGACAGCGCAAAAACCTGACCTAGTGCCGCGTTTGGAAGTACAGTCAAATCTCGTTACAACGAACACCACATTAACGAACATTTCAAATTAACGAACTTTTAAGAAATCCCGTGCCGACTGCTTATAGTTCCAATGTAAAAATATTTCACTACTACGAACTTCAGAATAACGAACATTTCAGAATAACGATCGTTATTTAATTCCCGTGTAATCTTAACAACACCTCAGTACTACGAACTTATATCCCGAAATGCGAGGATTCTTAGATTTCAGTGTATCGGTCATGGCAGTCGGAGCTGTAAGGTAGCAGACGACGCAGCGCGAAGAGCGGACGCCCTCCCGCTAAAACCTGAGATGGCACGGGAGGAGAAAAGACGCGGGCGGAGAACTTTTTTTTTTTCCCCTTCGTTGCGGAGGCGACAACGCATCAGGTTTTGTAAAGGCCCAACCGCACGCATAGGCATAGCACGCGACTTTCGAGCGAAGGCGACTGCGACAAACGGGCTCCGTCGCGCTGCTCGACACGCAGGCAAATTACGAAAAAGAATTACAGAGTAGATGAATGACAACATGCCAAATTTATTATTGTCTTGTTTGAGATAAAGATGCCATAAAAGCGTTTCGGGACTTCCTTTTTTCGCAATCTTATGTTTAACCGCGGCAGTAGTATCTGCTGTGATCCCATGGGGCGCCCGGAAGCGTACGCTGCCTACGCTACGTCGCACTTTGCAAACTGCGTTATGTTGGGGTTAGTCCACGAGGCGCATCTCGACAACGTTTCCTCTTGCTGTCATAGAACGTTTAAGAAAAGCCGCAGCGCCTCACATCGTTGCTTCGCAGGGAGAAGGGCTACCTCACTCGACGACGATGTTGACATTGCAGCAAGCTACCACCGAAACATCAAAACGAACCGTCGATCATAACGACAAAATACGGCCGCTGCCTCGCTCTCCGTGTGGAAGCATCACGAGCAAATTGCAAGGGTCAGAGATGGGCGACAAGCGATGTTTTCTGGCTTTCCGGAAACCTGGGATGCCATCGCGGAACGATTCTATTTCAGATTCCAATGCCTTTCGTGCTTTTCGCGCTTGGCCAGTGGTCAGAACGACGGTCCGTCCGCGTTATCAGCGCGATCAGCCAGCCGTGTGAGATCGGAAATAGCATCGTTTCGCGATTGCACCCCTGCGACAAGCGACGGCGATGGATGGCCCTCCGCGACAGCAAATCCTGTCGGCCGTCGCTCAAAACTCGCGTGCATGCAGTTGGGCCTTAAAGGATTGCAGCGATGACATGGACGACGATGTCACGGTAGCACCCGAAGATCGCGACGAGTCCGTGTCGGCCACAGATGCGTTGGACTACTTGAGGAAACTCCGCATATTCATAGAAAAAAGCGGAACAGCGACCCGAAGCGGCGGATATAAAATGCGGACGGTCTAGAATCGTTCGTGAAGCAGAGTTTGTGCTGCACCCGTCAAAAAAACGATCACGGACTATTTCAAATAAACGTGCATTGTCTGACGTTCACGTGTGCATTGTTGTGAGAAATGAGTTCAAGGACGTACCGTTGCAAAGGTGGGACGTTTGCGTTACTGAAATTCTATTGTTATGGTAAATTTTTGGGTTTTCACTATAACGACCTTTCAGAATAACGAACATTTTTCCGCGGTCCCCTGAAGTTCGTTATACCGAGATTTCACTGTATATAAGAGCCAACAGAAGCGACGCGGGCGAAACGTGAAAGCCCTCCGCAAGAACCTGGCACGCTCGTTAACGACATCGCAATTAAATTAATGAGTGCTGCAAATGAACGAACTCGGCTCGTGCTGAAGTTGTAAGCTTTTGCTCAGTCTGGAAGTGTTCGTCGGAAGCGTAGATCATTATGTAGAACTCTCGCAAGGACGAACACTGCTGCCCCCTCGTGGACGCGGCGCGGGCCGCAAGAGATGCGAAGTGGGTCATACGATGTGAGAATTAAGAGAAGAAGGGAGCGAAAACTGTGAGAGAGATAACAGACGCTTCGAAAAATGCATAAACCATTAGCCTCTTTCGCACCACTGTCTTACCTCTCTCCGCTCTGACTCGCTTAAGCGCTGAAAACTCCGGCGCGCACGACACCATGCGTTCTGCGATTCCATAAAAGAGAAATCAAAAGTAGGACGGGGGTGCGGTGGGGGGGGGGGGGGGGGGGGCGGTGAACAATACTCTACGGGAAGATGCGATCAGATATAGCTAATAAACACGTACACACAGGGTTGCCGGCTTGGCCTGCGTATCAGGGGTGAAACAATGCGGGTGAAGAGGCTCGCATGGTCGCTATGATAGCGCAGAACGCACTCAGTCGTTAATTGAAAACTGCCGGTTAGCGCGCGCGCGTGCTGCAATTCTCATCATGATGAAGTGCTTAGCGGCGTACTACCACGCTCGCTTCGCTCTTGCCGTAAAACGGTTCTTTTAAAGAGAATTGCGCCACGAGTCGGATAGCTAAACGCCCGGCGCCGCCCAAGCGGAATACCCGGCGAATGGAAGCACGGACGGTGCTATTTCTGGTGCCGCGCGGGTATTTGCCGCAAAGAGCGCGTACAGAAGCGGTTTCGTAGGCACTAGCGATACGGTCTTCAGTGTTTACGAACTGGGTGTGCAATCTACAGCACACCTCCTGGATTAATCTAATTAGCGGCCCCTATACAGAAAGCGTAAGCGTTGGGGAACTATCTCAGATAGTTTAACAATTCTTGTTTATTTAGCGCACACTCGGTGAAAAATTGAGGAGATAATGAAGCTGTGCTGTCGTAAAAGAGCAGTCGTATAGCGTAGCTTTCTTGTTCGGTAATGCAGATCGCAGTGCAGGTAGCGCCTCCTTTGTTGGCCGTAATTTGTGCGTGCGCTTGTTAATTATACACCAAGTTTGACCAATTACCTGCGCTGTGTGATTGCTAAATGCGATTGCAGAACTACTTGTTTCGCCAAAGCACAAGCAATGTTCGCGCACGATTCCGTGTAAAATTATGTCGGGATTTGTACTCGCATATGAATATTTCGTGCCTCATTAATAATTTTCAGCTGATGCAAATGTAAAAGATGCGCGAACTCTGGACAGTTTCGTTTGAGTGGCCTAGCAAGGAGCTCATATATATTATGGGAGGAGGAGGAGGAGGAGATGGAAAGAAGGAAGATTAGCCTGTGCTCAGGCTGGCATCTTACCCGTTCTGGGGAAAAGGGCTAAAAGGAATAATGCATGATAGAAGGAGACCTATGTCTTTCTTTTTCTCTCTGTAGTCGTTTTGTCGCCTTCTTAATTGAGGGAGACTTAAACGAACCGTCGTGAATAACCCACTGATAAACACCAGGGCCGCACGTTTCAGCTTCTGTATTCAACCACCAGTACAGAGCTGGGGCTTGGGCAGTGACTGAGCGCGTGCCGGTTCATGATGATGATAATTTTCTATCTGCGAAACACTCCGAACCTGGACCATATCTGCTCTGCTGTAAAAAAAAAAAACAAAAAAGAAATTGGGGGACCCTTAAGCTTCGCCTTTAAGAGTTGAACGCGATAGCGAAATCTGGCCCCCAGTGCGCACTTCAACCACTAAGCGCATACTTATTAATGTGTGTTGTTGCACATACACACACACACACGCACACACACGCACACACACGCACACACACGCACACGCACGCGCACACACACGCACACGCACGCACACGCACACACACGCACACACACGCACACGCGCGCGCGATGTATCTATAGTAATGGTACAGGTTTTCGACCTAAAGCTATTCTCTGTGCTAGAGTCGAGACATGTTTCTCACAGTGCCTCACAGATGGTAGCACATTATCGAATGTTGGCTGTTTGTTTGGTTGATCTGTTTTCCGCTAGATGGACATAGTTGTCCATTTTTGGAGCTGTTTGCAAGTTTGTGTGCGTTTTTAGCGGCGATGGGTGCACTATCCCGGCTTTTTTCGAAGCATGGCGTCGCGAAAAAAACGAAGTTTAGTGGCCTCGCCAATGCGCCTACAAATCGCCGAATGGGCTCATTTTCGTCGTAACACCTGCCGAACAAAATGCGTTAAGGAGACTCCTTTCACTGCATGGCATTTATGTTGTGTTTTTTTCCGAAGCAGTTGCAAGTAACATCGTGGCTTTGTGGTAGTACACCTGCTTGCCACGCAAACAGCCCGGGTTCGATCTTCAATGGGACTGAAGGTTTTGAATGTTCATTTTATTTGCATCTTTCTCGATTGTTCGGCCACAGACGATTTTTTGCTCACAAGCGACGCCGTCACCGACGCCGTTACCGACGCCGATGGCGGAATTTCTGCGAAACGAGCTCTCTAACGCTATCGCGTTAAAAAGGACTGTAAAACATTTCTGAAAGCGAACACATCACGCTTCGACCAAAGAAAAATACTTAAAAGACACAAAAACCAGTGCACCAGGGAAATCTATCAGGCCCACGTGATCCACACGCGCAATGAATCATCTGTTAGCATTGCTTCCATAGACCTGCTCAAGAAAGAGCATGATGATCTAGACCATTGAAAGTAATATTCGCGCATGTACTAGTAAGAGAGCTGTCATCATATCTTTTTGTTCATTTTATTCTTTTTCCGAGAGTGTATATTCTGCTGCCGCGAAATGAAACCTCGTTGTTGTCAGTCAGCACTTGGTCTTGTCCCTTCTTTCTTTGTTCCGTTGTAGCGCTGTTTACGCGTAGTTCAGTATGTACCAACAAGTCCTCATTAACACTCTGCACATCTAAGCAGCTACACTTATCGAATTTCGGATCACTTTCTTGTAATTGTATTATTGAATAATTAGTGATATCATTACCAACTGGTTCATAAAAATTCAAGAATGGGCGACCATACGATAACGACGCGAATAACGGCTACAGTTGAATATTTTTTAGCAGGAAACGGAGCGAAAAAAAAAAACAAGCAGGAAGGAGAACCATAATATTGTCTGTTCTTAAGTGCTTCTCGGAAAGGGCACTCCAAGAGTTCGCACCACGGACAGTCGCAATGAACGTCACCGCGTATCTTCGTTACTTTCGTTTCGCGAAGAAAGGTTCCTATTGGACAAATTTTAAAGTTTAAAATAAAACAAATGCGCAGAACTTCAGCGACACTGATGTCTTCGTCTGAGGAGAAAGTATTTCTTTCGTCCGACAGCTGCTTGCCTCAGGGTAACCGAAACAAGGGTCGGTGTGACCATTAAAAAAAAACGAATCAAGAAGTCGGTCAGGACACGACTTAGACGAGAAAGACCTGTTTCTTTGGTAACGCAGCAGTCGAAAGAAACGTTTGGTCACAGAGATAAAAAGAGTCGCTTTTTTTCGTGATTTTGTCAGTTAAATATCCTGCTAATTCGCAAAGTCTTCCGGAACGAGATTGCACTTTTTCGGTGAAGTGCTGTACGATACGTTCCTTGATTTGATCGTCTTTGTCGATTACTCGACAATTACGAGAACTAAGGCATTCTTTCTTGTGATGACTGTTCCAAAGTACATTAAACACACACAAAAAGACGACGCGTGTTCTACGCCTCAAAACTATTAAAAATAAAATGAAAAGAATGAATGAAAGAAAGGTGCGATGTGTTCAAAACCCTAAGCAGCATTCAGATTAGATGCGTAGACTAAGACGTCAAATCTTCATGGTTCTGCTGGAAGCTATAGAATAAAGGTCACCATAGACATCGCTTTTTTTTTCTTACATTCTGTAGGTAAATGTTACTTCCGGTCGTAGCTGTACAATCGTATGCGATCATAGTGGGTGTGTCTCATCTGTAATAGAAACCCACCCACACCTGCTAACCCACACGCTAACACGAAGACATTCCAACTCCCAATGTAAACGTATTTACTCATGTGCGTGCGCCACACCCATCGGTCAACGAAAACCACAGGGGACGTGGGCAGCGCATACAAAGGTCTGTGTTGTGTTTCTACCATCTTTTCTTGATGTCTGAATAGCGTAGAGAGTCAGCGCAGTAGCCTATAGCACGATGCTAGTCAAATACGCATGCAACCAGCCAAGGTAAACATGAACCTTTCTTTGATCACGAATGAAAAGGTATACTGCGGTGGTGGGCGACAAGCATTCGTTACATTGCTTTGCACTTAGCATTCGCTGCCACCAAGGAGGCCTTGGTTTTTGTCGATCGGTGGGAGCGTGACGTCAAGGAGCGCACCGGTAAAAAAAAAAAATTGGCAGATCCCACGCATCGTGGGAAGTGATCTCCAGAGAAGCAATGTGCGAGTAGCTGCTTATTCCGCACTTCGAGCCAAGTCCAACGACGCGGATCGACGTCACTGTGTAATTTAGTAGAGCGCATATCGTGGGTTTACAAGGCAACTGGCACACACTGGCATCTAAAGGGTAGCTAATTGTCTGCCGTAACATACTAACCTTTCAGCACAGGCATAACTTTTATTGAAACGAAGTGTAAGCAGCGTCCACTGGCGTTTTCTTGCGAGGACGAGCAGCGCTAGACTATAGCTTGTTCTGTCATAGGGGTGCATATATGTAAACGTTTGCGGGTCAGATTAAGATCACAAACCGTAACGAACAGCATGTATTTCTCTTGTTTGATCCACGCAAAGTGTCTCATAAAGTTTTAAATAGTTTTCGCTGTCCTGCGTTGATGTAAAATGTGAATCACCAGTGGCGCAACGCCGCATACGACGGGCCTTGGTGTGAGGGTATGCGGGGTGACTGTGGTAAAGAGTTTCGTTACGCACGAGGCAGGCGTGTCATATTGTTCGTGTCATCACCTGCCAGTTATGCCTGTCATACATTCATGCTTCACTAAGCCCTGTGTACGTGAGAGTTACGCGTATAGTGTGCTGTGTGTGGTTGAGACTTGTGCTTCTACAAAGGCGGGAGGCTAGGCCGCGCCGGTATGAACGTACAGGCGTCGACGAGCAAAATGCAGGCCTTTAATCGAAGCACACCAACTTATAGGAAAACTTGGTGAGAGAAAAGGTGTGAAGAAAGTAACGAAGCATGCGCAGTGCTCCACTGCGCTCCAGCAACAGATGACTTGCAGATTGCAGCCCTTACTTGAGCAGACCACGTTTTTCGACATCGGTCGAGTCAATTTTTCATTCTCAGTGGCTGTAATCGTCGTCAAAAGAGAAAAATTTGCCGGCACCGTGCAGTGGGCGATACGTCAGCGTTCATTTAACGCTCACTGATGCGTGTATGACGTATGACTGTACACTTGTCGGCGTTATCGAGCTGGGAATACGCTTCTGGCTTTCGGCTGGCGTCAATAACGCCTTTCTACTTGAGCGCGATGCGCTTCTGTTTAATCAGATTCCAAAAAGGTAAGCAAATATAGCTGGTCATACAGTAACGTAAGTTTGCACTAGTCTCTTTCATTAGTTTATTTTTTTATGCTGAATTTCTACTTTATCTTTTTTTAAGCATGAAATTGTTTTAGCTTCCGCTGTCGGCGACCTTCATGTGACCTTGAGCGAAAAGCCATAGCCGTTTTCCGGGCGCTCAAACGAGAACAACCGGGTACTTAAACGAGAGTCTCCGGGTAACCAGTCAAAAGCTAAGAAAATGTGGTCTCTCATCACCAACCCTTTGTACAGGACCGCATTGCATGTATACGCTCGTTACTGTAAAAACAAGTTATAAAAAAATTGTTTCCGAGTTTTTTTCTTGATAAATGTGTTTAAGCCAATGTTAGTGGCTATGCGTGGTTCTGGTTACTCCTATTCTCTTTCATGATACAGCTGTCATAGTAATGTTGTGGACAATCACAAAACTATACAAGTGAGCCCATGAATGGACATTTACATGCCTAATCTCAGTACTACAATATAAACGGTCACTAAAGAGGAGAGATTAACACATCATAAATGTTCACACAAATCAAACGTCCACATGTAACTGAAGAGTTCATCTAGATATTCACAGCAGACATTGGCACTTGCCAGGGGCGTAGCCAAGGGGGAGGGGGCTTGGGGTAGTTCACCCCCCCCCCCCGAAAATTTTCAATTTTGCTTGCGTGTATATACACGCACACATACAAACGCACGCACGAACATAAGTAAAGTATGGTAGAACCAAGGAGGTTGAAAAAAAACTTCTGGAGTGGAGGCGGCGAGCCGCCGCTGAAGCCGACGACCGCCATATTGCTCCGGGCAGAAAACGTGTCGGTCGTCGCTTGAGCCCGCGCGGAAGTTCCACAGATGGCGAATTTCTCCGCTCCTTTGGTGACAAGCGAGTGTTGTGGATGTCTCACTTGTTGGACTGCGATCTACTCTATAACCACATTTACAATTTGTCGAAGATTACCAAGCTGTATATAAAAAACGCCGGGCCTGCGCGCAGCACAGTCACAGCGAAAGCTGGAAGAGCGGCCTTTCTAGAGCCCGTTCTAAACTCTCTTGGGGAAACTAATACAAGTACACTTTCAAGGTACCCACTACGTCGCAAATCATAATTTTTGTGAAGTACGGAAGCAATCACTATGCCATTATTCGTCTTTCTGCGGAGAAGCGAGGTGCCGCTACACATCTGTAAGGCATTATGTGAACTTTGTTGATGCTGCCTGTGGTTCCTGGATGAAGAATTATGGCTGAGCCTTTTGTAATGGATTTGAAGCAATTAACGATCCGGTCACTCGTTGCGCAATTAGCATTATGTGACGCCTGGTCGCTATTTTACTCTTCTCACACGCTATATTACACATTTAACGCAATTCCTTGCCCGACATGACGCCTGTAAGGATGTTTTTGCAAAGGAGTTCCAGTCACTAGCGTGGCTCTGTGGTAGAATACTCGACTGCCATGGAGAGGACCCGGGTTTAAATCCCATATAAGCCTGTTTATTTTTATTTATTTCATTTTTCTTATTTCGCACTATAGTAGTTACGGACACCGGCGGTGGCAGCGGACAACCATCCCACAGCTGTTATGATTTGATAAAAGCTTTCGCTGTAAAATCAGGCTTCACCACATTTCAAAAGAAATCAACCGGAAGAAAATTCGGCAGATCCCACACGTTGTGGGAATCTGTTTCATGCGAAGCAGTCAGCGAGTACTGCTATGCTGTATTTTATGGCTTTGAGCCAAGCGTTACGAGGTGGATCAACGTGTTTTTGTAAGTGTAGTAGCTGTGCGCACATCGTGCGCTTACCAGGCACGTCGACCACACTGGCGTTTAAACGGTAACTTTGAGGTGCAACGTAACGTCAGCCCTCACGTTAGAACACACACGTCAGTATTATCGAAACTAAGTGCACATTATGGTGCAACCATGTGGATATCATACGTAACTTTCGTTAATGTATTCCTCTGGGTCGAGCAATGCTTGAATATAGCGTGCTGAAACATAGGAATATAAATGTAATGTTTATTACACTACTATAAAAGCGGAGCCAACACTGGAACCGCAGACGTTAATCTGATATGACGCCTGTATCGTAGGAGTACATACGTACTGTGCATTGCTTTCTTGCAAAATTAGATAGCCAGCACCACAACCACACTTGACGTTGCACAGTCATTACGCCTGCACAGGCTGTTTTTCCAAGCCAGTCTATATACCCGATGTACCTTTGTGGTAGAATACTTGATTGTCACGCAGAATGCTTGGGTTAGATTCCTACTGTGATCTTAATATTTATTCTTTGCATTCGTCGGGTCAACGCTGCCGATGTCGGTTTTTCTTAACGCTCTCGCATTTAAAGTACCCATGTCTGTTCTCGCGGTTCCTGGGTAGATATAAACCGTCAATCACATGTGGCGCATACCCGTACACCACGGCCAGTGGTAAACGGCTATGTGCCATACGTGTCTGGAGGAAAGGGTTTGACGACCTACGCGACAGAATTTTCCCGTTATTCATGTCATGATACGACAGCCATATCCGCCCAATCCTCTTACCCTCCCATGCCGATTTTGGTCTGCACCAAGTAAAGGAGGCGATCATGAGAGCACCTCGGCGTAGGTGGCTAGGCAGATAGATTCGTAGATAAAAACGCTGAATGTGCCAAAGGTTCGCTAAGAAATGCTTCGCATTTAAAACTCCCAGAGCGGAGTAAGGACACGGCTGACAATTAAGGACTGTTATTTTGAAAAAAATTATAGACGAGTGTAAACAAGAGCTGCAGCAAGCTAGTCAATTAATATGCTTTCGTATCTCTTCTTTTGCTGTGTTTACTTTTCAAGGGTGCGTGTTTCATATGGTTAGTTTCGTGATTGTCTGCATTATGCGTAAACCACAGCAGCAGCAAACTGGTCAACTAGTTTGCTTTTGTATCTTTTCTTTTGCTGTGTTTAGTTTTTAAGGACGCGTGTTTCATACGGTTAGTTTCGTGATTGTGTGCATTATGATGCATTTTGAAGTTATTTTGGATTTGTTGCTTTATCGATTCACGTATAAACCACATTGTATGTTCTTCTTTTTTCTTTTGAAATTGTGTAAAAGCCGGGGGTGAATAAAATTTTATGTACCACTTATTAACTCCTCCATGTGCTTCATTTCGGGAATGCTGGAAGCGAATTCTACGTGTTATCAGGCACGCTTCAGCCCATGTATTATGGTGGAAAAAACTGCCTTCTTCAATCCTGCAGGACAACAAAAAAATTCGGCCAAATAAGTGACACTAACTATCCAGTTCTCACGCTGAAACGCCCCCGCGGAAGCTCACAATTACGCTGTCCGCGCTCAAGCTGCGCTGCCTCTTGCCCGGAGCAAAATGGCTGCCAACCGGTTTCCCAGGCTTCACCCGCTCGCGTGGGCGCGTATAGGGGACCTCCACTCCAGAAGTTTTTTTTAAACCTCCTTGGGTAGAACCCCCCCCCCCCCCCGAAACAAATTTCTGGCTACGCCCCTGGCATTTGCCGATTGTCGCCTATTCGCCGCACTCTATATACAACTGACACGTTCGTGAAAGTAAGTCTTAACTTGACCGCATATAAAGCTTCAGTAAATGAAGAAAAACAGAATAATATCAACGTGCACATGAGATCGACAAAGGAAGATGACGTTGCATTTTCTAGACCATCGCGTAACGGCCGGACATTACGCTAGGAAACCAAGGCGCATTAGTGAGCTGGAAGAGGTTACGTGGACAAGGATAAACCAGGTCATGCGGGGGTTGAACACGCTAGTGAATAGCGCTGAAGGGGAGACACGAAAGGTAACACGGCTGCTTTCCACCTCCATCTCCACACACCGGCTCAACGCACCCGCCGGAAGGAAGCACATTCTAGCTTATTTTAAACGTCGCCTTACCACGCCGATATGTTGCGCCACATGCGAGCATTGTCGTGCAGTAAAACTAGTGTTGCCGTTAGACCACGGGCGAAAAAACTCTAGAGAGTTCCACGCCGTGAAAGCCGCCAGACCGGCAAGGTGTTGCCCCATTCATTCGGTCCCATCACGTCTCTTCTTTCGTTTTGCCCCGTTACTTCTAAGTCATTTCTGTGTTGTTTCTTTATTTAAGCTAAGTCAGGTCTTTAGCTCCAGTAGACGGCTTTGGTTGGCGTGGGTTACCCTAAACTCTTCTCTCTTTCTACTAAGCGCTTTCCTGTCGCCCCCATTCTAGCTTCTGCCATTTCAGAGGAAACAGCTCCCCTCTCAATCCATTGTTTGAATAGCCCGCCATACGTAAGCTTCATCACGTGAACCCCCTTTCCTATCACTCTTTGAATCACCCACCTTACGTCAGCTTCATTACGTGACACTCCTTTCAGGTCATTCTTTGAATCGCCCACTTTAAGCAAGCGTTACCACGTGACCACCCTGTCATTACACTGTTTGAATCACTTGCCTTACGTAAACTTCACCACGTGACGACACTTTCAGGCCCCTCGGTGAATCACCCGCCTTACGTTAGCTTCATCACGTGACCACCTCTCAATCCACTGTTTCATGCTCTGCTTTACCTTCTCTGTTCCTCCTTCCCTCCTCCTCAGCAGAACTTCCCTTTCCCACTTATTATAATAATACCTGGGGTTTAATGTCCCAAAAGCTTTCCCACTTATTGCTATACTATACCATACATGGCTATGCTATGCTTCAACCTATTTCCCTCCTCTTCAGTGTCAATTCCCTTTCCCACCCCTTGCTCTATTGTACTATACAAGGATATGCTTTGCTTGACCCTCTAACAACCTCCTTTCCCTTCTCGTCGCCCACACTTCTCTTTCCGACCCCTTGCTAGACTATACTATAGATGAACAATCTTTCCCTCATCCTCACCCTCACTTCCCTTTTCCACCAACAACGCATTCATGTGGTTCCCATAAATGTTTGTACTCCGCAGTGACTATTCTGTGGTCCAGACCACAGGATAAACCCCGGCTTTATTCTGTGGACCAGACCACAAAATAAAGTGCAGCTTTATTTTGTGGACCACACCAAAGAGACTTGTGCTGCGGACCGTGCGCATCAGACATCGCTGTAGCCCAAACAGCCCACTTCTCTTGACGACGGGTTTCTCTCACAAATTGGGAGGGTTTATTCTGTGGTCTATAGTTCATAGAAAAAGCACTGCGCCCTCCTCTCTTGACGACAGCTTCTCTCGCGAATCGCAATATTCGCTCGCAGTTTTGTGAATAAGTCCGGACCAAGGAGGTCATTTGCGGGTATAGTACGCGAGATGGAAGACGCTTATGCCTGAAAAGTTCGAGATGCGAAGGCGAAGCCCACGTTTGGCATGCTTGCTGGTCTGACATGCCAAAGCAGGTAAACTTGTCGTGAATTGAAGCAGCAAAAAGAAGGCGTGTAATAACAAATGACAGCGGTTCTAAAAATTTCTGGACCTGATCTATCGCATGCGGAACACTTAAGTCACTTTCACCACAGTACATTTGGGTCATTGCAAAAAAAAAAGTGTTCTAAGATGTGCACGGGAGACTCAAAATTTTGAGCGATCCCGCCGATTGTGCGAACACGGCCACAGATGTCTCGAAGAACAGCGTCAACGTCACCGCGAGAAGGGAATTATAACGACAAAGGGTGACGCTACTAAAATATCAGGGCTGATCTATCGCGTCAAGACGCACTTCAGTCACTTTCACCGGAGTGCACTAATGTCATGCAAAAAAGTGCACTGAGATTGGCAAGGGGCTACTTTAGCTGTTTCTGTAAAATTTTCAGACGTTGAAGATCATACAAGTACTCGTAATTATACGGCGCGTGCAAGTGTATGTACTTAAGTGACAAAGTGTGCTGTGTCCAGTGACAACTAGTAGGTTCTCGCCCATCTTATTGCGCTTTTTTTTTCTTGACAAAGGTGTACTGCGGCGAAAGTGGCTTAAGCGTTGCGTACTCGATGGATCAAGGCCATAAAGTTCTATACACGCTGTCATTTGTTATTATTGTTTCCTTTTCGCGGTGGCGTTAGCGTTTTTTTTTCGGATTGTTTATGGCCGCGTCCATTCAGAAGGATTGCTCAAAATTCGAGTTTCCCCTTGCAAATGTTAGTGCACTTTTTCACACGACACAGGCGCACTGTGGTGAAAGTGACTTCAGTGTACCGCACGCGATAGATCAGGTCCACGAAATTTTAGAACCGCCGTCATTTGTTATCATTATACGCCTTCGTTTTCCTGCTTCCGCTCACAATGACAAGTTTATCTGCGGCTGATATCAATACTCGCATATGTAAAAACACCGGAATCTTTCACGCATACGCGTCTTCAATATCGATTCACAAAACGGCGAGCAAATATGGCGATTCGCGAGAGAAGTTGTCGTCAAGAGAGGAGGGCGCAGTGCTTATTTTGTGAACTATAGACCACAGAATGAACCCCCGCAATTTGTGACAGAACACGGTCGTCAAGAGACGTGGGCTGTTTGGGCTACAGCGAAGTCTGGTGCGCACGGTCCACATCACAAGTCTATTTGGTGTGGGGTGTGGTCCACAATATAAAGCTGCACTTTATTTTGTGGTCTGGTCCACAGAACAAAGCTGCAGTTTACACTATGGTCTGGTCCACAGAATAGATTGGGACTATATTTTGTGGTCTGGTGCACAGAAATCGTCGTCAAGAGCGGTGGGCTGCTTGGGCTACAGTACATTCTGCACAGCCCACAGCGCGCCAGTTTATTGCGGGGTCCACAAAATAACGCTGCATTTTATTTTGTGGTCTGGTACACAGAATAAAGCTGGAGTTTATCCTGTGGTCTGGACCACAGAATAGGCACTGCGTTTGTACTCTGTAGTAGGGCTTGTCCAATTCCTGTGTCGCATACCCGCCAACTGGTTTTTAGATGCGAAGCATCTTATGAACGAGCTTGATCCGATGGCGTCCGCGCTCCACTGCGCATGCGCCTACTCTCTCTCCCACTCTCCTCCATTATGCAGGTGTTCGGTCGCCTTCTCTCTTCTCCTCCCCCCGCGCTGCAGCCTGTAAACCCACTCTCTCTCTCTCCCTCCCCCATTTCATATAAGCGCGAGCGCTCGGTCGGCTTCCGTCATTCTCGTTTCGCTCCCGTTCAGATGAGTTGTAATGTCAACATCGGCGCCAGTTGCAGCAGCATTCCAACCTCTGCCGAGATCCAGAACGTCGCGGAGCAGCAGCAGCGCAGGGCTCGCTACGTAATGATAACACAAACACTAAATACAAACCGCACACACTAACGGAAACGCCGAGTGAACGTAAACGGAGACTTGGTGTGCACCCCAAGGCTGCTTCCCATCCCCTCATGGTTCCCTTTAGTGGGAGATGGTGTAATTTTTTTACTGTCCACGGATTACACCTTACGCACGGCTTCAACAGTTACGCTGGTAAAAAATTGAATAATATAAAATGAAATGATTGTTTTACAACAAAGACCCTTGAGATATCCGTGAAACAATGGTGCATATTTGTGCGGGTGTAAGCTATCAATAATATTTTGTGGGGTTTTACGCCCCAAAACCACGATATGATTATTAGAAACGCTGTAGTGGAGGGCTCCGGAAATTTCGCCCACCTGGGGTTCTTTAACGTGCACCTCAATCTAAGCACACTGACCTCAAGCATTTTCGCCTCCATCGAAAATGCGGTCGCCGCGGCCGGGATTCGATCCCGCAACGTGCGGGTCAGCAGTCACGCGCCATAACCATTATACCAACGTGTAATTTTGTAAATGTAGTTTTGTTATATTTTTGTTGTGTTAAATCGGACTAAATCTTTTAGAATAGAGAATATTCTGATCTGTGTTTCCAGTTTGTTTAATTGGCAATATTACTAGCGGCGCTTCGCCACCCTTCTATAAAATTCCTTACATTCTTATTTTATTCACAATCGTTCTGGCCATACGGCCGTCACGGATTGGGTTGTAAGGCATCACAACAACAATGTGGGCGTTACAACAAAAAATACATCAATACAATGTCAAACTGAAAATACAGGTATATACTCATAATTTAAACAGTGGTTATCAAAATATGAAACAAATGTTACAAAGGCAAGTCACTCCGTCAGTCCAAAGAAATAACTTAAATACTTCAACAGCAAATGAGTTGTTCACGATTCAGCTAATTGATGCTGCGTGACAAAAAAAAAAGAAGAAAAAAGCACGTATAGTACGCAGAAGAATAAGCAAGCATAAGCATTAGCACTCAGGTTTGTAATGTCGCTATTATACAATTTTCGAAGGTTTCTGTTGATGTGCACTGCACCACTGATGATGGCAGGGCGTTCCAGTTTTGTATAGTTCGAGGAATGAGTTAGCATATGCGTCGATATGTAGTTGTGGCACAACGAACATGGAAGTCATGCTTTTTCCTGAGAGATCGCTTTAGTTGAGGCGTTAGGTAGGGTTAAATATCAATGTTAAATTGGCGCTTGGAAAGTAAAAGTAGAAATTTTAGTCTTGCTACTAGGCGCCGCTGTGATATCGGTGGTAGTTTAAGCAGTTTCAACATCGCTGTTACCGAGTCAGTCGATTAATATTTAGACAAAATAAATTGGGAAGCCTTTCTTTGTACCTTTTCGAGTTCGTTTATTAATCCTACTTGAAACGGATCCCATATAATGCTTGGATATGGATATACTTATAACCAAAAACGGGGTTTTTTTATCGCTGCGCAAAATTTTTCTGCGTTGCGAAGACAGCTCAGGCAACGCATGTTCAATGAGGATAGGGGCGATTCAGCCCTGAACAAAGCCACACCAAAGGTGTACTTAACCCAAATTTACTAATCAACTTTTGAAGTACAGCTGTCTTTTCATATTTCTTAAACCTTGTTTAATGAAGATCTAAAAGTTTTAAGTTTTCCCTTTTTTTTTTCGAAGCTCAGGATAAGTGCATTAAAAAAACAACGCTAGAACACTACGTCGACGAATTATCGATCGGCCAGACAAAATGGAGCTAGTCACAACAAAATGTGCGACGCGATGACGGTCAAGTATAGCCTCACTCGCAAGACAGCTTCCAAAATTAGATCGAGGTATAACGTGCCTGTTCGACCCATGGCTTCACCGGATATACCGGACAAAAGTAAAACTAAATACTTGCGATACTCAACGCTGTACGATACGGGCGTCATATGATGTGCCACCACCGTTAACGAGCACGGCGGGCGCGTTCGTTACACGTGCGTTGCACAAGGTCAGTTTTTGAAAAAGAGTGTTGCAATATTTCGTGGTAGTAAAAGCTTGCACCGAAGAAAAAGAAAAAAAAAACGAGCAAAATGCCGAGATGGTGCGGGATTTTCATGCCAGAGAGGAGGATGACCTTAAACACACACACAAGAAGAGAAAAGGAGCGACGATATGCTCAGAATACATCGACAAGAATGTAAGGAATGAAAATATCGAAAGAGGTTTTCTTTGATTTTTTCTTACACTGTCAGTGCAGTACATTGAGAAACACGCCCACATGCACGGTCTGCGAGACCGCCAAAATACGGTCATCGCAACGTACGCTTTCTGAATAACTTGCAAGTGGACGTCCTGGACATTGAAAATGTTTACGGCCTGGATTACCAGGCCTTTGCGTCACCGAAAAAGCTGTAAATACAGCTGTAGATACAGTGCGTATACTAAATTTTCTAGAACATGATGCCGGCTAAGCCTACGGAGCTTGCAACTTGGTTGTGCAATCCCCCGTCAATGAACTGCGCAGTGACTGCACCGTTTACTGCGAATAAACTAAGCTGCAACGTGAGTCAAAAGAACAAAAACCTTGATCTCCTAAAACTGGCAGATGCGAGTTGCGTATTATGGGCCTCTTGTAAGAAGATCGAGCTGTGATATCAGAGAGGCATTGACCCGGCCAAATTACGAAGGTGTCTGGGCGAAAAGTATAGCGCCCAAGAAGGCAGCCATAAAGACAGGCAAATCACGAGACAGGGGTTCCTGCCTACCATCTGGGTTCAGGGAGGAGTCTCGGTATCTCTAGCTTCTCATCACACACCGTCACTTCCCTACACTGCCTTTCACTCTTGCGATCAACGTTCCTTGGATGCCTTTCCTTGTTCTTTGGGTTCCGCGCTTTATTACTAGCGCCTGCGTGTTGCACGGTGCTGGCCAGCTTAATTAACTTCTTCCACACGAAGTCTTCTTTCTTTACGTACACTTGACAACGAGACGAGACGGACGCACAGAACAGCTGGCCACGCCCTGATATGTCTCTCGCCACGCCTGTGCCTTCAAATTGGGTCCCGCCCGTTAATAAAACATTGCACGAACTCTCAGTCTCGGTCTTCAGTCGCTATCGAGCCTTCATAATCTCACGTTCTCTCATCGCTACCGCTATATATACGAAAGAAGGAATTAAAAATGAAAGCTGCCTGATGTTCGTGCAGATATCCACGTGTTCTTTGCTCGCACAGGGCTGACCGGTTCGCGAAGAGCTCGTTAGCCGGTCCGTACAAATGTGTGCCACGACGTACAAATGAAGTTTTCAGCACAGAGTTCCCAAATAGAACCAGTGTTTGATTTATTACGATCGACAACATCCACAAATGTGGGTCGGCAGTATTTCTGGGTCTTTAAATCAGCATGGAATATGCCTCGGGACTGTGAGAAAGAATACTTGTCACTGTGCTGGGAACCAATGTAGCTGATTTCCAGGAATCCTCAAAGCATGTACTGTTTGCACAGGAAGTGTAATTGAAATAATCATGGCTTTCTTAAATAGCAGAATTATCTAAGAAACTTAAGAGAATCGCTCACGTACACAGATATTATTTGTAGGTGGACGTGGTGAAGAAGTTAGAGAAGGACTGAGGGAAGACGACGAAGATGAGGGTGTTCTAAATAAAGAACATGGCTGACACCATAGCCTAGCCCAACATGTATTATTACAAATTGGCGCAGCCACGTATAGTTCCTGTGTGGACATTCAAGTCAAGATGTGGGTGGACTTCACCATTGGAGCAAATCAACGCGGTGGCATCCGGATCTTGGCTGCAACGCCTCAAGATGAAGAGGAACAAGCTCTTCCGGAAGCAGTGAGCACTGACGAATTTGTCTCCTACATAAACACTAGAACGAAGCTCACTCCAGGTGATTTAATTGCTAAAGGAACAGTGAGGATCAATATGAAACTTCAAGATTATGAGAATTTTGTTCTGATTCCAGTTGGAAACTACGCGAAGCCCGCTACCGTTGCTTCGTCTGACAGCTCCGTCGAGCTGTTCAACAAGTTTCTTGCAATGCAACAGGAACAGAACAGGCAGCAAAATGATTTAATGCGGTTGCTTGTAAACGTGACCGAACGAATAAGCAGACCGAGTCTCGAACACGTGAAGCCAGACATGTTTGACGGAGAGTCTAGCAGTCCCGAGTCCTGGCTAACATTTTACGAATATGCATGCAACGAAAACTACTGGCACAGGGACGAGGATAAAGTGAAAAACATGCGATTATTCCTCTCGGGAATAGCGAAGAGTTGGTATGAGTTGCGTGTCAACGCTCAGAGCAACAAGCAATTGGACAGAGTGGAAAGAAAGTTTTCTCAGCTCTTTTGGCGAGAACAAGGTGTTGCTATGGGACAAAGCAATCGCATTCAAGTACACGTCTGGATCTGCACTCAGCTATTTTTACGAGAAAAGGCGGTTGCTCCAGCTGGCTGACCCATCCTTGCCCGAGACGTCTGTGGTTCCGCTTATCATCCATGGTTTGAGTCCGGACCTCTAGAAGCAAATACAAGTGAGAGAACCCAAGACGGTTGAAGAACTTCTGTGGGGGATGCGAAACCTCTACCTCCAGGACCTAGGAACCCAGCGTCAAACCATGACACCTGCTGGAAGGTGTACAGGTACCACACGAGCTGACGAAAGACGCCCCTTTGCAAACTGGAAGTCTACTGCAACGCGTGTGTCATTTTTAACCGACCAGGAAGGCTCATGCCATAATGAGGAGCTAGATGACGTGACAAAAAACTAAATAAAGAGGGTCTCGGCTTCCGCCCGATGACATCAAGAGAAGCTGTTTATTTGTCGCATACAAGTCTATTGTACATATCTGTTTTTGTTAATGGAAAGCAAAAGAGCGCGTTAGTTGACAGCGGAGCCAGCGTCACAGTCATAAATGCCAGTATTGTTGAGAGTGAGAAAGTAAAACAGGGACGACCTGTAGAAGTCCTCGAAGGTGAAGTTACCTTTGAAGAGTGAAGTTGAAGTTGAAGCGTTGAGGCTGTGGCGCTTTTCTTCTGTAGTAACTTCTCCAGTCCAGCAGATGTTAAGGTGAAGGGCACTGATGGCTGGACGTGAAAGGAGTAATTCATAGGGCACTCCGTCCAATACCAGTGCTTGAGCAGCGACAGTGTTGCCGAGACACGATATGGTAACACAAGTCCATTTATCGTGAACATCTCGCCTTCCATCACTCCAGCAGTTTACATTCGTGGTCCATCACATGCCTGGGGAGCACCTAAAGGATGAAGATGCACTTTCGAGACTTGCGGTCATTCCTGATCAAGAAAACATCAACGCAAACATCAACGCAAACATCAACGCAAAAACGCATCAACGTTACTCTTGTTGTGGGAGGGAACTGAAGAACTCCAGTTCCTCAACGGAAAGTTCGCAGTCCCCGAAACAATGGTGCCTCGAATCTTGGAACTTTATCACGACTCCCCGCACTCAGGCAGACACGATGGCTTTTGGAGGACTTATCGCAAGATCCATCAACGTTTCCAGTGGAAACACATGAAAGATGACGTCCAGCGGTATGTTCAGTCTTGTCATCAATGTCAAGTTCACAAGGCCAAGTACCTTCAGAGAACGGACGAGATGGTCTTGCCGCAACACCCCGGCATACCGTTTGAAGTTGTCCACGTCGATTTTGCAGAGTTCAAGAAAAAGGCTGCTGGAGTAGGAAGAACACAGTCTTTCCTAGTGGCAATAGACCAGTGCACAAGAACAGTGGCTGCACGGCCGGGAAGAGAAGACGCGAATAGTGTGATTGCTCTCTTGAGCCGTGAGATGTTTGAGTACAAAAGTAGTGATATCAGACAATGGACCAGCGTTTCTAAGCCAGCGTTTGCAAGAGTGGGCGAAGCAACGTGGAGTTACTTTGTGACGCTGCGTGCCGTACCATCCTGCAGGAAATGGCATGGCTGAAATAATAATACGAGATTTGAAGCAGTTCATTTCAATGTACCCAAGCTTTCAAGGCGGATGGAAATGCTGCTTGGAGGCAGCTGTTGCTCATCACAACCGATCGCACACTGCGAGCATCGGCTGTAGCCCGTATTTTGCGGCATTAGGAAAGGCACCAGTGCTTCCTGCTGATCAACAGCTTCGCATTGCTGACCGCCTGAAATTGTGCGAAAAGCGAAAAACTTCGGAAGCATACCAGCGATATCGGGAAGAGAAATGAAGAGAAACTTCGACCGCCGCCACAACACGCGGATACCTAAGATACAGGTGAACGATCTGATACTCGTCAGAAAGGGCCTTCCCGGCACGAAGCAGGTGTATTTGGGACCTTATCGAGTGGTGCAGACTGCAGTGCAACAGGGCGTTCTCAAGAGGGTTGGTTACGTAAACGGTGACGGTGTGCTGGAGTTTGCGACTGTTGGAAACGTCTTCATGTATCCTCCCAGGAGGGATGAGTCTTCAAAGAGGGGGAGTGTACGTGGACGTGGTGAAGAAGTTAGAGAAGGACTGAGGGAAGACGAGGAAGATGAGGGTGTTCTAAATAAAGAACATGGCTGACACCATAGCCCAGCCCAACGTGTATTATTACATTATTATTCGTTGCGCCGTGAACGTCGAGATAATGTTTAAGTGAAAAGAACAATTTCTAAGGTAAGGGTGGGAGGCGACGAAAAGACACAATGTACAATAGTGGTTGTATGGACAGGAATAGATGCCTCAGACAGGCCGACGTTTCGATAGGTGGGCATATTTTTGTCAAAGGCGCCATGTCGTCCTCCTTGGCGTGTTAGACTTAACAAGAGGCTGAAGTTGGGCTTGTTTTAAAGCGGGTTAAATGTTGACGTCACGTCACGCGGTGTTGCCGTCGGTAGTTGTGGTACCCGCAGAAACAACGTCTGTATGTGTTCCCATAAAGAACGTTTTCTTGTTGTTTAACGCTGATCTGCTGTGGCATGTTGATCTGTTTCAAAAAGCGTTACTCTCGTTGTGAACGAATATTTGTGAAAAATGTCACAATGCCCGGCAAATTCCAGCGCCTCTGTTGTACTTTTTTTAGGCATATTCAGACTGCCAGTCAAGTAAAGCACCCAACACTTCCAAAGGCGTAGCCTCGTAGGTTCAGCCTCTCGAGAACGTGTGAAAAACGCATTTTGGTTTCACCAGTCTGGAAAGCTCGTGAGATTCGCTTTTCAAAAAACAACAAACAAAAGTTTCTTTGACACCTGCTCCATTGCTAGGTGTTCCTAAAGATGGTTTACATTAAAAAAAAACAAGAGAAGTTAATCAAAGATAACAAATAGTATCAAAAGTCCCAGCTGAAACAATGGAGGCGCAGGAAGCTTCGAATACCCCGAGCAAAGCGGCATTCAAGTTTGTTCACCGTTCTTACAGAAAAGGAACGGAGCAGCCTAGCGTGACCCCTGCCGGTTATATCTGCATGAAAGCACCTGGAAAGACTGCCTCGCTTTGTTGGCTGAATGTTTTTGAAACCCCGATCTAATGCCCACATTCTCTCGTCTCGAGAAAGAATCTGCAGCATAGAGAGAAAATAATAAGTGCTACACC